>NC_073390.1:52138279-52490779 GCF_028641065.1 Leucoraja erinaceus
GGGAGCGCGCAGCCGCCCCGGTCGGGTCGGGTCGGGTCGGGTCCGCTCCGCTGTCAGTACCGCTGCTGCTGCTGCTGCTGCTGTCGAGGGGGACATTGTCGCGGCGACTGTGCACCAGCAAGGCACCAAAGTTCACCCCAATAAACACAAGCTGAATGAAAGCCACAAGGAAGATTCATTTTCTCTAAACAAGCAAACACTTCTCCCCAGACTCCCGCCCGGTGAGTAGCTCGCTGGAAGTCGATTTTTTTAAAATTTGGAAATAAGTGTTGATTTGATTTTGCAATGTGCTTGAAATATGCTTTTCCCATTTTACAAGGAAATGTTCCAGGTCTGTGCATTTTTAAACCTAAACACGGCGTGCTCGGTAGATTCTGCTGTAATTGATCCATCTATTATATATATATGTTCTATGGCACATTGCTGGCATGTTTAAGTGAGCCCCTGTTTAAATGTATGATTTGAGGTGGATTAAGGAGTTTAGCCTCAGCTCACTTGCCTTCTACAGTTCCTCTGGGTCGTGCATGCGACGGGGCAGGATGCAATCTTGGTGTCTTGGTCCTCCAAAATATTCCAAATGGAATTTAAACTGGATTTAAATGGAATTTAAACTGGACGACTCAATCTTTGGAGTGAGCTGGTCGTATCTATCCAGGGTAGACACAAAATGCTGGAGTAACTAACTCAGCGGGACAGGCAGCATCTCTGCAGAGAAGGAATGGGTGAGAGCCTTCTTCGGACTGAGAGTCAGAGGTAAGGGAGAAACGAGGGATATAGACGGTGATGTAGAGAGATATAGAACAAATAAATTCAAGATCTGCAAAATAAAAAGTAACAAAGGAAGCAGCTGTTTGCTAGGTGATAACGATAAACTGGTGCGACTGGGGGGGGGGGTGGGGGGGGGGGGGGGTGGGATGGAGTGAGAGGGATTGCAGGGGTTACTTGAAGTTAGAGCAATCAATATTCATACCCCTGGGCTGTAAGCTAGCTGCCTTAGCGAAACATGAGGTGCTGTTCCTCCAATTTGCGTTTGGCCTCAGTCTCTGGCTGAGGACAGAAAGGTCAGTGTGGGAATGGGTAAGGGAATTAAAGTGTTTGGCAACCGGGAGACGGAGTAGATCAAGGCGAGGAGCTGGACTCGGCTAATATCCACTGAGTGCAAGGGCTTCCGCTGGCTTGGGCTGGTGCCAGGCACCAGTGGTCGCTGCTGGGTTAGAAATCCCCCAAGCATGGCAATTACAAATTAAATATTTACATTCAAATTAATCGATCTCACAATCTGGACCCCCTGCAGGCTTTTAATGGCAAGGTTTCCTTTCCTTTCCACCCCCCAACCTGGCTTCTGAATCAATGCTTCCTAGGCTGTTGATAATATGCCATTGAGATAAGAATTACTTGAAATGTCTTTTTCGATTTTCGATAACATTCCATAGGCATTCTTAAAGTGTTGAATGTCAGGTCACTTTTGTAGTTTTATACTATGGTACCTCTAACAACATAGCAGCAGAGTTGTGTATTTTATAGTCAAACTTGCTGCATTTGAGACTTTCACACTATTCTAATCATGTAATAACACACAATGCTGAAGTAACTCTGGGACAGGCAGCATCTCTGGGTAGAAGGAATGGGTGACGTTTCTGGTCGAGACCCTTCTTCAGATTGAGATTGTTTTGGTTTCCGGCTGAACTCATTTATAGATTCAATCAATTATTACTTCAATCGATGTCAGGACTGTCTTATGAAGAAAGACTGGATAGACTTGGTTTATACTCTCTAGAATTTAGGAGATTGAGTGGGGATCTTATAGAAACGTACAAAATTCTTACGGGGTTGGACAGGCTAGATGCAGGAAGATTGTTCCCGATGTTGGGGAAGTCCAGGACAAGGGGTCACAGCTTAAGGATAAGGGGGAAATCCTTTAAAACCGAGATGAGGAGAACTTTTTTCACACAGAGAGTGGTGAATCTCTGGAACTCTCTGCCACAGAGGGTAGTTGAGGCCAGTTCATTGGCTATATTTAAGAGGGAGTTAGATGTGGCCCTGTGGCTAAGGGGATCAGAGGGTATGGAGAGAAGGCAGGTACGGGATACTGAGTTGGATGATCAGCCATGATCATATTGAATGTCGGTGCAGGCTCGAAGGGCCGAATGGCCTACTCCTGCACCTAATTTCTATGTTTCTATGTTTCTATCAAGGTCTTATGTGTAGTGCCTTTGGAGCCCAGTTTTAAATGTCTCACAGCAGTTTGGACCCAATGAACTATTTCTGAGGCGCAGCCATTAGTAACATTAGAAATGCAAGCTCTCCTAAATAATCACCTGAAAATGATCACAGATAGAGTCATAGAATGATAGTGTGGAAACAGGCCCTTCGGCCCAACTCGCCCACACCGGCCAACAATGTCCTTCCTACATTAGTCCCACTTGCCTGCGCTTGGTCCATATCCCTCCCAACCTGTCCTATCCATGTACCTGTCTAACTATTTCTTAAACGATGGGATGGTCCCCGCCTCAACTACCTCCTCTGGCAGCTTGTTCCACACCCCCACCACCCTTTGTGTGAAAAAGTTACCCCTCGGATTCCTATTAAATCTTTTCCCCTTCACCTTGAACCTATGTCCTCTGGTCCTCGATTCCCCAACTCTGGGCAAAAGACTCCACCCGATCTATTCCTCTCATGATTTTGTACACCTCTACAAGATCACCCCTTATCTTCCTGTGCTCCATGGAATAGAGACCCAGCCTACTCAACCTCTCCCTATAGCTCACACCCTCTAGTCCTGGCAACATCCTCGTAAATCGTTTGCGAAATCTTTCAAGCTTGACAATATCTTTCGGATGACACGGTGACCAGAACTGAACACAATATTCTAAATGCGGTCTCACCAACGTCTTATACAACTGCAACGTGACCTCCCAACTTCCATACTCAATAATTTTATTTGAAAGAAATACTTATTGAAGTATTGCCCAGGGCATTTGTTCTTTGTAAGAGGGCCATGGATGTTTTTGCTTCCACCTGAGGCAGGGTTTTGATATTTCATCTGAAAGCCTGTTCTTTTAACTCTTGGACTGGAGAGACAGTGCAGAGTTTTGTGTTCACGACTCTGGAGTGAGACTTAAACGAAATAAAACAAATGATGACAAATACAAATTTAATCTTTCCTGTTTGGGACGTTAGTTTCGTTTTTAGTTGTCACATGTGTCGAGGTGCAGTAAAAATGCTTTTTGTTGTGTGCTATCCAGTCAACAAAAAGGCTATGCATGATTACAACCACAGTGTACAGATACAGGATTAACGGGTATAACATTTAGTCCAAGATAAACTCTAATTAAAGATAGTTCAAAGGTTTGTAGGTTAATTGGCTTGGTATAAATTATGTGTAAATTGTCCCTAGCGTACGTAGGGTTGCATTAATGTGTCGGCACAGATTCAGTGGACCGAAGGGCCTGCTTCAACGCTGTGTCTCTAAACTAAACTGAAGAATAGGGTTACTTTCCCCAACATCAACAGCTTCATTTTATGAACCTTTGCTGCTCATGGAGTCGGACAGCATGGGAAAAGCCCTTCGGGAGGCCCACTCCGTCCAACATGGTTTGGCGTGATGGCCCATATCTTGTTATCCATGTACCTGTCTAACTTAAGGTTTAAAACACTCTTTCCCCCGGCAGCTCTTCCATACATCCACCATGAAAAGGTTAAATCCTACTATAGCATTCCCCCCCCCCCCCCTCACCTTAAACTCGACTCTGGTGCTGGATTCAAAAGAGTCCGTGCATTTACCCGATCTGGTATCTCAGGCTTTTTGTTCATGGTTCTGAATATCATCTCATTTTCTCTCTCACTGATCCAGTGGTCTAATAACGTTTGCTTATGCTTCCACCTATTTGATATTTCTTTCACAGACACAGTTTTGATTGAAGCTACATTACTTGACAACAGTGTTATTCCCCTTCAACTTTCCCTGATATAACGGAGTCTGAAGCACGGGTTACGACCCGAAATGTTGTCTATTCCCTTCGCTCCATAGATGCTGCTGCACCCGCTGAGTTTCTCCAGCACTTTTGTCTACCTCCGATTTTCCAGCATCTGCAGTTTCTCCTTAAAAACATCTAGCTGGTGAGAGGCTGTTCAGTTTTCTGAATACAGCTGTCACCTATTCCATTTTCTCCAGAGATGCTGTCTTCCCCGCAGTTACCCCAGCTTTTTGTGTCTACCTTCAGTTGAATGGAGGTGCCTGTTCCTTGATTATGCTGGTGGCCTTGCCAAGGCAGCGTGAAGTGTAGATGGTCCATGGCAGGGAGGTTGGATGATCTTGTTAATATGACAATTAAACACTCTTTACTCTTGAGTAATGAAAAGGTTAAATACATTATAGCATTATCTTGACTCAAAAAATGTGTGTACTGGGTACCGGCTCCGGAGAAGAATAACGCTTATGTTTGTCAAACACAACACATTGTTGAAGTCGTGAAGTGAAGACTCTGCCTGTGATAATAGTTGAATGGAGGTGTATCTGGAGCATCTTGAAAAACACCTTTTATGTTTCATGGTTTCCCCGCAGTTAGCCTTTTTGTGTCTTCTTTTTCCATGGAGGTGCCCTCTATTCGGAAAGCCACTGAACATTTTGTGTCGGTGGACCAGATGAGGGTTTGTAAATCCCAAACACTGACTGTCCCACTTTCCACAATTGCTGCATTTTTTTTCAGCATTTAAAACATTTTATGTTTCAGATTTCCAGTCAGCCTTTCTTTCTTTTCCAGTCTATTCACTGAACGGACCTTTTTCCCCCCCAACCAAAGAATGCAGTGACCAAAACTGGGTCAAATTTGATGTACAATGGCGTTCTTGTCTGGTCATGTTGAAATGATGTGCAGATGCAACGATGGCTTCTTGGCATCTTATCTCTACCAGAGACAGGGAATCATGAAACCGGGGGCAGCTGAGAGAATGCCAATTAACAAGGAACTGCAGACACTGAAATCTTGAGCAAAACGCAAAAAGCTGGAGTAATAATTTGGACAGATACGTGGATAGGGTAGGTTTAGAGGGATATGGGCCAACCACAGGCTGGTGAAATTAGTATAGATGGGGCACTTTGGTTACTGTGGGCAGGTTGGGCTGAAGGGCCTGTTTCCACACTGAATTCCTTTATGACTTGGCTAGTTAGGCAGCATCTCTGGAGGATGTGGGTCGGTAGTGTTTCTGATTGGGAACCTCTTATGACTATTGAATACACCTCTTCACCCATAGATTATTAATATTGAGGCAAATGTCCCTACTGTTGTCTTATAGGATTTGACTTTCCACTTGTACAAATAAAGAACTGCAGATGCTGGTTAATGCACAAAAGGACACAGAGTGCTGGAGTAACTCAGCAGGTCAGGGAGAATCGCTGGAGAACGTGGATAGGTGACAATCAGGATCGAGACCCTTCTTCACTCTGAAGAAGAATTTCGACCCAAAACATCATCTATCCATGCTTTCCAGAGATGTTTGACCCTCTGAGTTACTCCAGCACTGTGTATCCTTTTTTGACTTTCCCCATGTTTAGAAACATAGAAACATAGGAAATAGGTGCAGGAGGAGGCCATTCGGCCCTTCGAGCCAGCACCGCCATTCATTGTGATCATCTCTGATCGTCCCCTATCAGTAACCCGTGCCTGCCTTCTCCCCATATTCCTTGACTCCACTAGCCCCTAGAGCTCTATCTAACTCTCTCTTAAATCCATCCAGTGACTTGGCCTCCACTGCCCTCTGTGGCAGGGAATTCCATAAATTCACAACTCTCTGGGTGAAAACGATTTTTTCTCACCTCAGTCTTAAATGACCTCCCCTTTATTCTAAGACTGTGGCCCCTGGTTCTGGACTCGCCCAACATTGGGAACATTTTTCCTGCATCTAGCTTGTCCAGTCCTTTTATAGTTTTATATGTTTTTATAAGCTCCCCCCTATATTTCTATAAGATCCCCCTTGGATCTGATTGTGGGATCAAGGCTGCATAGTTCAGTGCCATTATTCACAGAACCATCAGTTGACCTGTTAGGACTGTTTATGATATGGTTTAATTCTAAGTAAAAGCTATTACATTCCTCCTTGGGGCGTCCTAATCAGAAATAGTGTCTTTAATACCTTTGAAGTTCCTTCTGTAGCTTGAACGGATTATCAGAGCGATTTCAGGCCGTGGTTTTGAAATTGTGTTTGTAAACACGCATCGTGTGAGATTAGTTCAAATCACTTCAGTTTGTGTTTGAAGTTTTAGGCTCTGCATATTTGTACCTGTCATATGGAAATGTTCTGTCAACTCGGGAAGGCTGATGCAAATTGCAAGCAGTTAGTAAATTGAAATCTGATTTATTTTCAGGTCTCGTTTATGCTTCACATAACTTGGGAGGATTTTTATGTAGTTTCCTTACTGTTGCATTCTAGAATCATGGTTCTTTATTGTCATATGTCAAAAAAGTAGTAAACACTGCCCAGTCCATCATCGGCTCTGACCTTCCTTCCATCGAGGGGATTTATCGCAGTCGCTGCCTCAAAAAGGCTGGCAGTATCATCAAAGACCCACACCATCCTTGCCACACACTCATCTCCCTGCTACCTTCAGGTAGAAGGTACAGGAGCCTGAAGACTGCAACAACCAGGTTCAGGTATAGCTACTTACCCACAGCCATCAGGCTATTAAACCTGGCTCGGACAAAACTCTGATTATTAATAACCACTTTCTGTTATTTGCACTGTACCAGTTTATTTCTTCATGTGTGTGTATATATTTATATCATGGTATATGCACACATTTATCTGTTTTGTAGTAAATGCCTACTATGTTCTGTGTGCTTAAGCAAAGCAAGAATTTCATTGTCCTATACAGGGACACATGACAATAAACTCACTTGAACTTGAACTTGAACATGTACCGAGGTGCAGTGAAATTTCATTTTTGCGAACAGCTCAGTAAAAGTCGTGTGCAGGAAGGAACTGCAGATGCTGATTTACATAGAAAAAAGACAGAAAATGCTGGAGTGACTCAGCAGGACAGGCAGCATCTCTGAAGAGAATGGGTGACGATTCGGGTTGAAGATGAAGGGTCTCAACCCGAAACGTCACCTATTCCTTCTCTCCAGAGATGCTGCCTGTCCCGCTGAGTTGCTGCAGCATTTTGTGTCTACCTTCAGTAAAAGTATTTCTCTACATTAGCACAATCTTGGTTAATTACAAGTGAATAGGAAAATAAATTTAATAGGAATGGTACGCTGATACAGTACACAAGAGTTGCCATGTTTTGAAGCCATTTTTCAGGATTCATGTCATTACAAATATAGTTGTCAACCTGGCCAAAAGGCCATTGTCCGAACATGTTGCAGGTAATGGTGAGGGGGGGGGGGGAGGGGGGGGGGGGGGCAGGTGGGGGGGCTTTTGCATTTTGGTGCTTGAAATTGTGCAATATGGTGCATACTGTAGTGAGTTTTTAACTTACACTTGAATGCAATATTTATGCTTTAAATTGGATTAGCTATGAATAAGGTTAGGCTAAATTACATTCCTAATTACATTCCACAGTAGAGCCCAGGCACTGATCAACAGGTGCAGCACATGAATGATCTTAGTATATTCATGCATGGTAATCAGATTATAACACTTGGCCCATTTTGACCAACCTTGGTCTCACTGCACACCTGGTACTACTCCTGGCCCTGACTCCAGTTGCATACCTTCTATCATTCCTGACCCTGAGTCCAGCCTTACACCTGGCCCCCTATTCTACCCTGATCATAGCTGCTTACCTGCTTAGGTTCCCAGTGCTGGACACTCCCATTGTCCCAGCTTTCACTGCACACCTAGTACTATTCCAGACCTTGACTCTGGATGCACACTTGGCCTTGCTCCTAGCCCCTCTGCACTGACAATATATCTGGCCCACACATAAAGCCCCATATCTGAATCCCTGGACTTAACCTATTATGTTCAAGTCCACAGGTGCTTATCTAATGCAGTAATCTTTTATGGGACACTTCACAGACCAAGTTTTGTATAACAAAATTTGCTACATCCATTGGCTTCCGTGTCAACTAACATGCTAGTTACTTTGTCAAAGAAGTCATCAATTGGTTGAACACAATTTCTCATCCATAAAATTATACTCACTCAGCTGTATAAGCATTCTATTACCATTTCCTTCATTTTCCTAACAAACTGTCCTGAAATCATTTTCACTCCCAATATTTTCAGTATTTTGCTGTCTTCCTCTCAGCTGGGACTTTTCAGAAATGCAAAGTCCAATAACTATATATTTAAGCAATAATATTTCATTAAATGGGATCTTATGAGTACATAATATTGTCTGTGGTATTTATAACACAACAATGATAAAAAGATTTTTGTTTTGATTGCACCTACCAACATGCATACATTATTATATTACAGTTAATATGTACCGAGGGCAAATTTTTGTTCCAATGATCCCCATTTCTAATTACTTTTACATTGAAGTGATTGAAATCCAAGTGAAGTTTAAATGGCATCAGAAAAATAAAACCTCCGGAATGGATGATATTCATTACGTGGTTGGTTGGGGTCAGTATCAGCACAATTACTATATTAAACTTTGAATCTTCAGATGTCCTGGTTCAAGCTAAAACTAAAGACAAATAATAACCTCCTCACACATTCCCCTGCAAGTATCTCTGTCACTCCTTTAAAATATTCCCCTTCTTTGAACAAGCTCTTAAACATCACATCTGAATCTGTTTCGATCTGATTACACTCCTTGAGGATGTTCATATATGTGTTCAATTAATAAAATAACGAGATTTGGGACATTTCTATTCAACTTGTCAAAGGGGGATGTGGTTTGAAATAGTCAGTGAGGTAAACAAACATAATGGTTGAGCGGCAAATGACAATAGTGCTGCCTTCCCAATATTTTACTGAAGGAAATAATGGGTTATCGGGGCTGTATGTTGTGACAGACAGCCTGACACCTTGCATGTCATTTTAATATTACACTTATCCCATCTCCTTGGATATTCCATATTAATAAATTATGGTTTTGTCAACTAATTACGAATCAGGCTAATTACAAATCAATAACATTAGCCAATTCCGAAACACGAAGTGCTGAGCATTTAGATCCAGACATTACGGATAACTGGCCTCAGTTGCCCGCTCACATCTGGCAGTGCTCTCTGTCCGAACCAAGGGCCATGGAACGTTTTTGAAAGTGGGAAGTCTGAGCGATCGCTGAGACTGGGGGTACCTGGTGAGAGATGGCCTCGGGGGTACCCGGCGAGAGAATGGAGCAACCGAGTGGGGAGAGGGTGTGGAAGTAGAGTGTCCCCCCCTCCCACGCTAAGGACTTTATGAAATTTGATGTATTAAAATCATGTTTTAGTGCATTGTAAAAGTATGATTTCAACGTTTTTTTGTTTGAAGTATTTTTAAGAGGTAACTTTTTATAGGGTAAATGTTTCCACACAACGGGTTGGTGGGTATATGGAACAAGCTGCCAGAGGAGGTATATGAGGCAGGGACTCTGTACCTTGGTGCAGGTGACAATATTAAAACCTTCCGTAAAACTTATCTCTGCAACCAAATGCTTGTGATTTTCCCAGCCACGCTTCCTGCTAGACATCTGGGCTCCAGAGACTGGGTTCAATCCGGACTACGAGTGCTGTTGGTACAGAGATGGTACCTTCTCCCTGTGAGCATGTGGGTTTTCTCCGAGCGCTCCGGGTTTCCTCCCACATTCCAAAGACATCCAGATTCAGATCAGATTCAGATTCAGACTTTGTAGGTTAACAACGAAATGCATTAACCTGCAACATGCAACTTTGTAGGTTAATTGCGTTCTCTAAATTGTCTCTAATGTGTAGGTTAGAACTAGTGTACGGGGGATTGCTGGCTGGCTTGGACTCGGTAGGCCGGCGAGCCTGTTTCCACGCTGTATCTCTAAACTAAACTAAACGCTGGGCACTGGTGCCACAATCTGTTCCAGCTGATCCCGGGTCTCCAGTGGATAGTGTGCAGTATGTGCGCAGCTGTAAGTGACCTGTGTGCCAATGTGTAAGCTTTTTCTCTGTCTTATCTGGTGGCAGCACCTCGATACCATTATCTAACGGCATGGCCTAGGGTTTCAATTGTACTGGCCAGAGGAACTCCAGGACTGTGGCCACAGCTCAGTGCCTCCGCATTGATCCGCTGCTGAGCCACCATCCAGTTTGAGATGAGTAGCACTTTCCTCCAGGAGTTTACTGGCAGGATTAAAGTCACTATCCTTGCTCCTCCCCATCCATTCAATTTATTCTCAATTACCGACTTTCCAATGACGAGCGTCTCATTAGTAACTTGATCTTTCTACTAATAACCCGAGTGAGGTGAACTCAGTATGATAAATGTACATGAGTTTGTTTGATACACGTACCAAGGAAATAATTCAAAGGCACAGCTTGTTTTGGAAGATAAGCCTTGTGATTGTACAGTAAAGAATATTTATATCTTTAGCAATTGAAAACGCAGGGGAGGGCCAACATTTGTTGAGCAACAGATCAACTGGTAATTCAACTGGAAATGCAGCTCAGAATGATGTGTGGTTTAGGACCATTGATGGCTATGGATGAGGGGATGATGAAGAGGGAGTCTTAGTTTTTAAAATCTGAGTACACTTCTGTTGCCAAGGAGATGGGAAAAGGACACCATACAACAGCAAAATGCCCTTGAGATATGAAGTGAAGTTTGTAGAATGTCGGATAAAGTGAGCTGCAGATGGAACCAACCCCATGGGAAGGAGGTCTATCTCCCTTACCTGTTCACGTCTGTGTTTGACTCCAAACGGACCAAGGTAGTTCACTCCTACCTTCAGAAGGAATTAGGAATAGAAAATGTATGCCAGCATTGGTTGCAATGTGTGTGTCTCAAGAAAAAGTATATAGAAAAAAAATAGACACAAATAGACTGAGCGGGACAGGCAGCACCTCTGGAGAGAAGGAATGGGTGACGTCTTGGTTCGAGACACAAAACCTTACTCATTCCTTTTCTCCAGAGATGCTGCCTGTCCCGCTGAGTTACTCCAGCATTTTGTGTCTTATCTCCAGCATCTGCGATTCCTTCCTCCATAGAAAAATGTATTTAATTTAAATTTGTCGTTGTTGGTTTGCCAATTGTCCAGCAGCTTAATCTACCTATAAACTAACTAACTGAACCTTATTGACTAGCATGCCCTGGAATTGTTGCTTGAAGGGCCATGTACTAAACAGGGATGTTGGTAGAGCAGTGTAACAGGTCTTTGAGGAGGGGTGCGGAAGACATCACTCGTGGCCCCTTTTAAACTCTGAGCAAATGTATTTATGTTTTTAGACAAAGAAAATGATGCAGATGCTGGGAATCTCTCTCCCCACCCCCGTCTCCCCCTCTCAGTCCCCCTCTACCCCCCTCCCCCGTGTGTGTGTGGGGTAGTTAGTGCGCATGTGAAGCCGCAGCAACCCCCCCACCGCATGTTGGGGAAACAGACCCGGCACGTCTGCACTTGGTCTAGACTAAAAACAGAAAATTCTGAAAATAAAGCAGGGCAGCCCACCTCATTAAACAGAGGATACACTTATTATATTGGATCAATTATTATTTTAAAATTACAACTGGGAAAAATTATGATGTAAATAGGTTTCAAATTCCAAAGTGTAGGAGTAGGTGAGGGAGACAGACATATGATTGGGTGGTGGGCAGGAGAGATAAGGTGACTATAGGGTGCGGTTGTATACAGTTGTGATCTTCTTCCATCGTGTCCATATTCAAATGTTGTCATCGCTGTTATCATCCAGAAGGGATAGCACTCAAACTATTTACTATAAGTGGTGTAAAGTAGGGAATATTTATTGGTTGTATTTTCTTAAACTGTTGTATTCTTGTACATACTGCAAAGTTTTTGCTGATTTTTTCCATTTTTTCCCCCTCGTACGTTTCATAAGCAGTTAGGCCATTTGCCCTATCAAGTCTACTAGAGTATATGGGACATGTTGGCTGGTGTCGGCCCGTTTCAATGTTGTATGGCTGATTCAATCATTCCCTCTCAACCCCATTCTCCTGCCTTTTCCCCGCAATCCCAAACTCTCATGGTTTAAATGTTTTAATGTTTATGAAATCAAGCCACTTTTTTAATTTGGCTATGAGGAATATGGCCTGTCATGGCCAAATAATCCTAGTCATGGGGCCTTTCAACAGCTTCCTGATTTTATTTGTTTTTAATTTGAAACATTTAGTTCTAAGCCTTCACATTTCATGTGAGTAACACCACTCATGCACTGTAAAATTAATTGTTAAAATGTTAATCTGGCATTAAATCATGTTATGTGGACTAAACACAGGAAGTTGTTTATATCTAGAAGTTGAATGTATCAATTGAATTAGCTATAGAGAAGGTTGGTAAAGTGGCACCTCCATCTCCAGAACCTCAGGACAAACCTGATGTCAGCTGCTGTCTATGTGCATGTTACATCTCTGTTATCGTCCAGAAGGGATAGCTCGCTAGAATTTAGATGATTGAGGGGGGGGTCGTATAGAAACTTACAACATTCTTAAGTGGTTGGACAGGCTAGATGCAGGAAGATTATTGCCGATGTTGGGGAAGTCCAGAACAAGGGGTCACAGTTTAAGGATAAGGGGGAAGTCTTTTAGGACTGAGATGAGTAAATCATTTTTTACACAGAGAGTGGTGAATCTGTGGAATTCTCCGCCACAGAAGGTGGTTGAGGCCACAGTTCATTGGCTATATTTAAGAGGGAGTTAGATGTGGCCCTTGTGACTAAAGGGATCAGGGGGTATTGAGAGAAGGTAGGGATGGGATACTGAGTTGGATGAACATATTGAATGGCGGTGCAGGCTCGAAGGGCCGAATGGCCTACTCCTGCACCTATTTTCTATGTTTCTATGTACACTCTCTCCCTATGTGTGGGCCTCCCCTAAGTGTTCTGGTTCCATGCCAAATCCCATAGGCGCACTTGCTGGGTTAATTGACTACTTTAAGTTACTCTTTTGTGAAATAAGTGGTACCAAAAAAAAAAATCTAAATGTAGCGGATGGTTATTGGTTTAGTTTGACTTAGTGTTGTTCGTTGTCACGTGTACCGAGGTACAGTGAAAAGCTTTTGTTGCGTGCTAACCAGCCAGCGAAAAGACAATGCATGATCACAATCGAGCTATCCACTGTGTACAGATACAGTATAAAGGGAATAACGTGTAGTGTCAGGTAAAGTCTAAAGTCAGGAAGAAGGGTTTTGGCCCAAAACGTCGCCTATTTCCTTCGCTCCATAGATGTTGCTGCACCCGCTGAGTTTCTCCAGCATTTTTGTCCGCCTTAAAGTCTAATTAAGGATAGTCCCAGGGTCTCCAGTGAGGTAGAAAGTAGACAAGCCGTTTGAATGACAATAAAAGGCATTCTCTTCATTCTATTCTATTCTAGTAACTCTGGACCGCACTCTAGATGTTGATAGAATGGGTCAGTTGTTGGATAACAGCTGGGAAGAGATTGTCCTCGAATCCAGGACAAGGGGTCACAGCTTAAGGATAAGGGGGAAATCCTTTAAAACCGAGATGAGAAGAACTTTTTTCACACAGAGAGTGGTGAATCTCTGGAACTCTCTGCCGCAGAGGGTAGTCGAGGCCAGTTCATTGGCTATATTTAAGAGGGAGTTAGATGTGGCCCTTGTGGCTAAGGGGATCAGAGGGTATGGAGAGAAGGCAGGTACGGGATACTGAGTTGGATGATCAGCCATGGTCATATTGAATGGCGGTGCAGGCTCGAAGGGCCGAATGGCCTACTCCTGCACCTAATTTCTATGTTTCTATGTTTCTACCCTAGATTGTGGAAATGGGAGAGACTGAGGTCCAGGCCAAAAGGAAATAAGGAGTGGGGGGGGGGGGGGGGGTGATGGCGTGGACTCAAAGGCTTAAATGGTGCAGTAGGAAGGAAAGAAACTGGATATAGGTAAATCATTATAAAGTGAGCTGGCAATTATTAAACTGTTGACACAAAATAAATAATTTTGTAAATGGAAAAAGCAATATTCGGATACATTAAGGAGTCTGTTCGAGGACGTTGAGCTTGGCGGTGAGCTTGGCTTCAACATTGAGCTGCAGTACCGCTAAACCTCGCCAGTTGGGGGCATTTAACGGAGCCGTCTGGCCTGGGCAGGCATGGTGTTTAGCGGCCTGCAGACGCGGGAAAGACATTGCTTTCGCTTTGCGTGCTTATGAGCCTGTAAGCTACTTGTGGAGGAGGCCGTGTAGAGGCTGTCTTTGTCTCCTCCATTAACGAGTCCTGTCTCCTTCATGTCTGTATATCAGTTATATCTCCATCCAAGAAATGAATACGGACGGGTAAACCTCCATTATACTTCTATCACAAATATATCCATCCCTGGAGGGGGAGTTGGGTCAGTACATCGTGTACCAGGCTGCTTTATAATTTCACTCTGAGTCCTTTACACTTCTAATCAAATCTGCTTGCATAAAAGCCAACTTACTGTTTGCTTACACAGCTGCTTGCTGTACCTGCATGTTAACTTTCAATAATTCATATGCAAGGACATTGTCGTTCCTCTGAACTGTAACACCGTACAAATTTTCACCATTTAGAAAATGAATGCTCTGCTTTTTTTAGTTCAATGGATACATTTCCACATTTGTTGACATTAGATTCCATCTAACTTGTCCATGCTAATTATTTTAACCTGACCATATCTAGCCAACAGCTGTCTGCATCTTCCTCACTGGCAACAGCCTTGTATCTATTTCTAAGACTTTCTCTCCAGCTCTGCTATATTCTCCTGAATCTACACGGACCCCAATCCTCTTCCTCGATTCCATTTACTAGTTCTCCAGAATTTCATCTGTCCAGGAATGTTTAGTATGTTGAGTTCCAGCCAGGTGTCTTTCATCCCCACATCATAATTCTGTAAGGCTCGTGACACTAGCACCTACAACTTTAGTGAATTTCCTTACATTACTTTAATCTTTGGGATTTGTGTTCTCTCCTGAAGTGGTCCTTTCTAAAACTCTACCACTTGTTGCTCAAACACCGTTATCTCCCAATCCTTTTGTGCACCTTTCCTCTTCTCCTTTACACTGCTACATGCCTGTATCCAATCCCTGAAAAATGTGGGTGAGGCACAGCACAAGCCAACTTTCTGAGATAACCTTTGTCTCAGTTCTATTAAAGTGCAAATGTGGTCCAACCTTAACGGGTGCCACCTCCCCCGTATAGCTCTCAATGCTGCAGGAGTTTAAATCACATACAAGATACAAGATTCAAGATACAATTTATTTGTCATTTGGACCCCTTGAGGTCCAAACGAAATGCCGTTTCTGCAGCCATACATTACAAACAAATAGACCCAAGACACAACACAATTTACATAAACATCCATCACATCGCTGTGATGGAAGGCCAAAGAAACTTATCTCTCCACTGCACCCCCCCCCCCCCCCCCCCTGATGTCAGAGTCAAAGTCAAAGCCCCCGGCTGGCGATGGCAATTGTCCCGCGGCCATTAAAGCCACGCCGGGTGGTGCAAGGTCGCACACCGGGTCTTGGTGTTAAAGCCCCCGGCGTGCGCTCGCAGAGTCCCGCGGCCATTCCAAGCCGCGCGGGGCGGTGCTGTAAGGCCCCGCTCCAGGAGCTCTTCGACCCCGCAACTCGGGCGGGAGAAGTCGCCGTTGCGGGAGCCCTGAAAAGCAGTCTTCCTCCAGGGACCCACGGGCTCCCGGTGCCGCCGTCCGCCAGACCCGCAGTAGCAGCCTCCGAATCTCCGGAGGTCGGGCCGCAGCAGCAGCAGCGCTCCACCACCGCTCCACCCGCTCCGGACTCGGCCAGCTCCGCGACGGTGAGGTGAGTCGTCGGCACCAGAGCCCCCGGTCTTCCTGTTGGAGGCCGCTCCTCGTTGCAGCCCCAACGACAACGGAGACCCGACAAAGAAAAGGTCGGGTCTCCCGTGCAGGGAGAGATTTAAAAGTTACCCCCTCCCTCCCACCCCACCCCCCCCCCCCCACACACACACCCCAACAAAAAATAACAAAAACTACATAGAAAGCATAGACAAAAAATAATAAAAACGCAGACGGGCTGCAGAGGCCGCTGCTGACGAGAGTCGCACCGCCTACCGGTCAATACCACCCTGTGCCATCCCTCCGATCATTTGCTCTTTCCTCCTGTTGCCACATCAACGTTCCAACACTGCACCTACCTCTCCACCTCCTCTACATAACCCCCCTTGTGATATCACAGTCACTATTTCAAAATGCCCATCACCTCCATTGGTCTCTAATGCTGAGAAAGTGACACAACAATAGTTCGATACACACTCGTATTCCTCTAGGTGGTCTTGTCTGAAGTTAGATAATCCTTTCTGCTTTTGCACAGTTCTGTAGTTTTCAAGTAAGTGCAGAGATAAGGACAAGTAGTCACTGTACCGACATCTGTGTGCAGTGTAGGTTACACAAAAAAGATGGAGAAACTCAGCGGGTGCAGCAGCATCTATGGAGCGCAGGAAATAGGCAACGTTTCGTCCCGAAACGTTGCCTATTTCCTTCGCTCCATAGATGCTGCTGCACCCGCTGAGTTTCTCCAGCTTTTTTGTGTAACCTTCGATTCTCCAGCATCTGCAGTTCCCTCTTAAACTCTGTGTGCAGTGTAATGGGTTGCACATTAATAAATATAATAACTTGTCAAACAACAATTTTTTTAAGTGTGCTTTTGCATTTAAAGTATTTTCTTCTCAGTTCAAAAAGCTGCCTTGATTTAAAATGGACCACGTAAATATCACTCTGCTTCATAACATTACCGACCCACTAGTCCAGTTGCTTCATTATGTAATTGATACAAACAAGTTATGAAACGTGTATTTATTTCACAGAATAAGATGCGAGTTGTCAATTTAAAGCAATTTGGCATGAACCGCTTTTTAATGTATGCAGGTTATTAATTTTTCATCATCTGGGTTTGCAGAAAGTTTTTTTTTTTGGCAAAATTGTTCCATTTTATATTTGTAAATTGGAGCCAAATAAAACTTGGAAAGGCATAATGAATGTTGCACTGATTTTATTTTTTAAATCATGTCCTAACAAATCAGAATTTAATAACTATTAAAGAGGAGGGAAATTCCCTAATTAACAAAATATAAATTCACCCATTTGCTGAAAGATTTTGCTGAAGACACTCAGCTGGAAACTCATCCTAAGATTCTGGAGTTTCTGTAGAGTTCCTTCCATAAACACTTAGAGACCACTAACCACTCTTTTTAAACTCATCTTCACTTCCTTGGGTCTCCCAAGACTGGCCTTTGCATCTTTCTCTTCCTCATCTCTCCTTTGTCGCGAGTTGGTGGTGGAGCTCCAGTCAACTTAACTTTTTTTGTGCTGCTCATGGTTTAAACTAGATGTTGATAAGTGATAGGAGCAGAATTAAGCCATTCACCCCATCAAGTCCTCCCCGCCAGTACATGGCTATTCGATCTTTCCCTCTTAACCCTATTCTCCTGCCTTCTCCCCATAACACCTTACTTCCCCATAACTTTTCGCCTGCTTGCTGCCTTTTTGTCCTCCTCTCTCTTTCCACCGCCTTCACCCCACCCCCATGACATACTTCCAAACAAAATGTCCTTGCCTTCCTTTTATAGAAACATCGAAAAATAGGTGCAGGAGTAGGCCATTCGGCCCTTCGAGCCAGCCGCTATTAAATATGATCATGGCTGATCATCTAAAATCAGTACCCCGTTCCTGCTTTTTCCCCATATCCCTTAATTCCTTTAGCCCTAAGAGCTAAATCTAACTCTCTCTTGAAAGTTTCAGTCTTGTGGGTTTCCCAATCATGGCATAACTTGTAAGTTTTTATTTACACCGTATCTGCTACTTAAATTCCTTTTTTGTCCCTTTCTATTTGTCAGTATGTGGTGCATCAAAATTGGAATTTGCAATCCTTTTAGATTAAGCAAATGTAAAAATGTTGGCAGATTGTTGTTAAAGTAACATTGTTTTGCATCTACGAACATATTCACACAGTTCGCAACAGTGCAATTTCAATGTAAAACTCTCATTTGGAAAAATAATCAATTATATTTCAATGTAAAATGTATGCAGTGCTACCCATTCCATGGCATGGATGGATTGGTTATTAAAACAATGACTATCAAATGAGATACTATACCAAATGTCTGCCAATATCCTTCTGCTCCTGATTTTTAATAAACGTTTTTCGAAAGGTGATCTTTTGTTGTATGTTCACCCTTCCATGTTGAACATTTTGCTTCCTTGTTTTAATACAAGGTTGACAATAACCCTTCAGTATATCAACCACTGGGCCCTTTGTTCCATTGGACCTCTGATGCTATGTTGGTTGACTATGTTGGGTTGGAAGGAAGATGGGGAGTGTGGGGCATTGTAACTATCTTTTATCATTTGAGACCACACCTAATTATTGAGCCACAACACAATATAAGCAATTTGCAGAGAATTAACTTCATCTACAACTCTGCTAATCAACAACTCAAATATATCATATATAGTTTTTAACTTTACCTTTCCTGCAGTGAAACATCCCATTGCTCATATTGAGTTTGATTAAACTTTCCTATGTAGCAGGTTGTGCACAAATCTGTTATTTGGACATACTTCCGCCATTGTGAAAATATACATGCTCAGAAATATCTTAACTAAACATCTAATAATTATCAATCAATAACATTTGAAGGGATGATATTGTAGATTTACAGTATATAAACTAGACCATAAATTTATTTTGTGTAGGAAGGAACTGCAGATGTTGGTTTAAACCGAAGATAGACCCAAAGCCGGAGTAACTCTGCGGGACAGGCAACATCCCTGGAGAGAAGGAATGGGTGACTTTTCAGGTCAATGGCCTGTTTCTTTTATCATCGTTACTTCATTCATTGTTCTACATCTCTCTACATCATCGTCTGTATCTCTCGTTTCCCTTTCCCGTGACTTTCAGTCTGAAGGAGGGTCTCGAGCCGAAACGTCACCCATTCCTTCTCTCCAGAGATGCTGCCTGTCCCCCCGCTGAGTTACTCCATGAAATTTATTTTCACGGTCTTGAAGTTTACATCGCAAGTGCTCTATAGGAGATGTAATGTCTTCTGCTCCATGTGCAATTGTCAAGGAGATGATTTTAATTTTTTGTGTTTCAGTAACTTTAGACTGTGTGCTGTTAGTCAGAGTCTGGCATCATTTGAACTCTTGTGCACAAGTCGAGTGAAATAATTGGATGCCAAACCAAGTGAAATAATTAATGCCAATCCAATGAAGGAACAAGTCTCTTTATACAATGGTCACTGTTGAAGGCTGGCCAATGAGGCACAGGTTTTGCACGTGCAATTTCCCCCTCACCGTTAAATTTAAAGTATGGGTGCTATCCTAATATTTAAATTAAATGCAGATGGGTTTGAAGGTTCTGTACAAGAAACCCCTTGAGCAATTTTAAATCCAGCATGACAGTGCACTGCTGCAAATGATGTCAAAACCAAATGGTGTGAGTCTGTACCCTCCAGGGAATCTCCTGTCTGCTATTGTCTGAAATTGGGTCGAGTCCAGACTAGTAAGTTCTAGTGAAGCAGAAAGACTAAATATATACTTGTGCAGTGCCAGATAACATCAGAAAAAGAAGGCTTCCATTACAAAACAGCGCAAGACGATGACGTCCAACGTTAAAATACGTTGAATGTAAGGCTGAGCTTTCATTTGACTAATATAAAGATGTTGGTTTCTTGTTATAAACTGGCCATCATATCAGTTTCATAAAATAGCGAAGGAATTTTCAAATTGGTTGTTTATTTAACTCAAAAGGAATAATGTTATTGGGTCGAAGATGAACACAAAATGTTGGAGAAACTCAGCGGGACAAGCGGCATCTCTGGAGAGAAGGAATGGGTGACGTTTCAGGTCGAGACCCTTCTTCAGACTGATTTTTTTTTGGGTGGTTCAGTATTTTTTTTGCTGGTCTGTTTGTCAATACCTGATGTGCTACAAATAATGAGAACCCGTTCATTTTCGAGTGAAATAATTGCAAAGGCATATATTTTTAAACCTTGATGTGCGATGAAGATAGCTGGTACATATTTGGGCCTAGATTTACGATATTATTTCAGCAGGTTACGGCAGTTTACCCAAGTGCACTTTTGTAGAAAGGCTTAGAAACATTGAAGTTGGTAGTTTGGCCTAATTTTAAGTCCAAATTATTATTCTCCCTTGTTTAATTAAAAAAAAATTAAGTGGTATTATGTGTTATTTTTTTCTTTTAAGAACCATTTGTTTAAAAAGGGAGGGAGAGTGAAAAAGGGGAATTACAGACCAGTTAGTCTAACATCGGTGGAAGGGAAACTGCTAGAGTCAGTTATTAAAGATGAGATAGCAGCACATTTGGAAAGTGGTGAAATCATTGGACAAAGTCAGCATGGATTTATGAAAGGTAAATCATGTCTGACGAATCTTATAGAATTTTTCGAGGATGTAACTAGTAGAGTGGATAGGGGAGAACCAGTGGATGTGTTATATCTGGACTTTCAGAAGGCATTCGACAAGGTCTCACATAAGAGATTAGTATACAAACTTAAAGCGCTCGGTATTGGGGGTTCAGTATTGATGTGGATAGAGAACTGGCTGGAAAACAGGAAGCAAAGAGTAGGAGTAAACGGGTCCTTTTCACAATGGCGGGCAGTGACTAGTGGGGTACCGCAAGGCTCAGTGCTGGGACCCCAGCTATTTACAATACATATTAATGATTTGGACGAGGGAATTGAATGCAACATCTCCAGGTTTGCGGATGACACGAAGCTGGGGGGCAGTGTTAGCTGTGAGGAGGATGCTAGGAGGCTGCAAGGTGACTTGGATAGGCTGGGTGAGTGGGCAATAAAGTATCATTGATTTGAATCATTGCATAGATTAACTGGCAATTGGAAATGGTGTCGGTGGATCTCAGCAAAGAAAGATTTGTGGACGGAGCGGTTCGAGGAGACGGTTAGCTGATGGGTCTGTGAGGGAGAATATTTTATGGAGTAATTTGGAGATATTATAAGGAATTGGGTCAGTTTAGTTTAGAGATAAAGCATGAAAACAGGCCGTTCGGCCCATTGAGTCAATGCCGACCAGCGATCACCCCATGCACTAGTTCTATCCTACATACTAGGAACAATTTATTGGGAGAACATACCAACTCTGTACAGACAGTACCCATGGCCAGGATCGAACCGGTGTCTCTGGCGCTGTGTGGCAGCAACTCTGCCGTTGCGCCACTGAGCTACCATAACTTATTGTTAAACAATAATATTAAGTTATCAAACACTTGCTTTACTATCCTTCAAAATGGGATGGATTATGACTGATGAGACAAGCTGGGAAAGAATGAATGAATGAATGAATGAACAAATTAATGAATGACTAATGGGTTATTGTCACGTGACAAGTCACAGTCATATACTTTGTTTTGCGTTCCCAAGGTAAGCATAGAGCCAAGACATAAATTGTGTCGGCAAAGTTACGTATCCCAATAGACAATAGACAATAGGTGCAGGAGTAGGCCATTCGGCCCTTCGAGCCAGCACCGCCATTCAATGTGATCATGGCTGATCATCCCCAATCAGTACCCCGTTCCTGCCTTCTCCCCATATCCCCTGACTCCACTATCTTTAAGAGCCCTATCTAGCTCTCTCTTGAAAACATCCAGAGAACCTGCCTCTGAGGCAGAGAATTCCACAGACTCACAACTCTCTGTGAGAAAAAGTGTTTCCTCGTCTGTGTTCTAAATGGCTTGCTCCTTATTCTTAAACTGTGGCCCCTGGTTCTGGACTCCTCCCATTTTAACACAACCCATTTTAACACAACCCATTTGTGGTCCCCCTTAGTTTTGGGCGGTTACCCCGTGCCAGGTCCCCCTTTCATCTCGGAGGCACATCTGCCCTCTGACAGCCTCATGGTCCACCATTGACCTCAACCCCCCGGCCCCTTACTCGAACTCAACCCCGACCACCAGCCCGAAGCAACATCAAAATATAATCATTCAGTGTCCGCACATCCCTCCGCACCCATCCCTGCCCCATCATTTTCTGTGGCTTGCTGGTAAAATGAGGTACTGTTAAACATTGATGGTGAAAGTCTTTCTGTAAATGAGACATTATATAGCAATGTTACAAAATTTTGAGATTTAAAAAATCAAGTCTGTAATTTATCCCATCAGATAAAGCATGAAAAGAAGTTTAATTTGACACCAAATTCACTTTCATATCTCAAGTATTTAAAACGTTATGGCCATTTTCATACTCGGAAATTAGCATCTTGTTCCCTATTGATTTTCTATGGACATAACAAAAAAGCTGCGATCGTGTGCTGTCAAAAGCCCATAACCTTCTTAAAAAATTAAGAGAACTGAATGAAATTTTCAGTTATCATAGATTGAAGCATTCTGAAACAAATATAATAAAATCTGAAGAAGGGTTTCGGCCCGAAACGTTGCCTATTTCCTTCGCTCCATAGATGCTGCTGCACCCGCTGAGTTTCTCCAGCTTTTTTGTGTAACCTTCGATTCTCCAGCATCTGCAGTTCCCTCTTAAACATAAAATAATCTTACTTGGATGACCTGAAATTAAAACATATAATTAGTTAGTTACCCAAGTGTAGCTAATTTCAAACTTCAATTACTAGATCTAAACATCTATCCATTTCTTAATAAATGATTAACATTTTTAAATAGCCTAAGTGTCCAAATAATATTCATAAATAATTCACAATAAAACATGATTTTATAATCTCATTTACATTAATTTGTAGGCTAAATGGAAGGAATTTAGTGTTCAATTGCTATAAATTAAAGTCCATTTTAAATCAGCTTTCTAGTGGGATCCTGTGAACGCGCTGGTTTAGAACGTTCACATGCAGTAGATTTGTGCCTCAAATGCCCAGAAAAATACTGCGGGATATAATGGGCCCAAAATGAGCTACTCGCAACATTAAACTTTGTATAAAGGAATCTTAAGAAGCCCTTTTTAAAGTAAAAATAAACAGCCTACCTTCTGTTATGTGCTCTATGCGACTCTGACAGCTGCCGGTGGTCGCGGGTTTAGAGATTGATTTTTAAACTACTATAACTATTATGCGAGGCCTTTAAAACTAATAATAGCTTTTGCGACGGGGTCTTCCAGCGATTTTTCGTTAATAATTAACTAGGCTGAACATCTTCGATTTGAACAGCCTAGAGAAAATCGCGTTTTAAACCCGCCCCCCTCTAAACGGCGCCAAAATCGCGCACACCCGCAGCGACAGATTTTCAGCGACGCTTCAGGTACGCTTTGCAACATACCTACATTATAAAGAAACATCGACTGAGTCAATGTTAAGCAAATATCTAGATCAATAAAAGGATCAAGGACTTGCCGACTCAACTTGGTGATTAAGATGTTTAAGAGGGAACTGCAGATGCTGGAGAATCGAAGGTTACACAAAAAAGCTGGAGAAACTCAGCGGGTGCAGCAGCATCTATGGAGCGAAGGAAATAGGCAACGTTTCGGGCCGAAACCCTTCTTCAGACTGATCGGGGGGGGGGTGGGTGGGTGGGACAAGAAACGGAAAAAAGGAGGAGTAGCCAGAAGCTGGGGGATGGGAGGAGACAGCAGGGGAGCTGAGGAAGGGGAGGAGACAGCAAGGACTAACAAAATTGGGAGAATTCGATGTTCATGCCCCCGGGGTGCAGACTCCCCAAACGGAATATGAGGTGCTGTTCCTCCAATTTCCGGTGCTGCTCGCTGTGGCCATGGAGGAGACCCAGGACAAAGAGGTCGGAGGCGGAGTGGGAGGGGGAGTTGAAGTGCTGAGCCACCGGGAGGTCAGCTTGGTTATTGCGGACCGAGCGGAGGTGTTCGGCGAAACGATCGCCCAACCTCCGCTTGGTCTCACCGATATAGATCTGCTGACATCTAGAGCAGCGGACGCAATAGATGAGGTTGGAAGAGATGCAGGTAAACCTCTGTCGCACCTGGAACGATTGCTTGGGTCCTTGAACGGAGTCGAGGGGGGAGGTAAAGGGACAAGTGTTGCATCTCTTGCGGTTGCAAGGGAAAGTGCCGGGGGAGGGGGTGGACCGAGAGGGAAGGGAAGAATTGACAAGGGAGTTATGGAGGGAGCGGTCTTTGCGGAAGGCAGATATGGGGGGAGATGGGAAGATGTGGCGAGTAGTGGGGTCACGTTGGAGGTGGCGAAACTGACGGAGGATTACTTTTTGTATGTGACGGCTGGTGGGGTGAAAGGTGAGGACTAGGGGGACTCGGCCCTTGTTGCGAGTGCGGGGATGGGGAGAGAGAGCAGTGTTGCGGGGTATGGAAGAGAACCTGGTGCGAGCCTCATTTATGGTGGAGGAGGGGAACCCCCGTTCCCTGAATAGTGAGGACATTTCAGATGTCCTGGTGTGGAACGCCTCATCCGTGGAGCAGATACGGCGTAGACGGAGGAATTGGGAGTAGGGGATGGAGTCCTTACAGGAAGCAGGGTGGGAAGAAGTGTAGTCCAGATAGCCATGGGAGTCAGTGGGTTTATAGTGTATGTCGGTTAGAAGTCTATCACCTGCAATGGAGATAGTGAGGTCAAGGAATGGTAGGGAAGTGTCGGAAATGGCCCAGGTGTATTTGAGTGCCGGATGGAAGTTAGTGGTGAAGTGGATGAAGTCAGTCAGTTGTGTGCGGGTGCAGGAGGTGGCACCAAAGCAGTCGTCGATGTAGCGGAGGTAGAGGTCGGGGATGGGGCCCTGGTATGTATTGAACAAGGATTGCTCAACGTAACCTACAAATAGGCAGGCATAGCTGGGGCCCATGCGTGTGCCCATAGCTACGCCTTGTATTTGGAGGAAGTGGGAGGAGTCGAACGTGAAGTTATTGAGGGTAAGGACCAGCTCCGCTAGGCGGAGGAGAGTGTCAGTGGCTGGGTATGGGTTGCTTCTCTGGTCGAGGAAGAACCGGAGGGCTGTGAGACCATCGTGGTGGGGGATGGGGGTGTATAGTGATTGGACGTCCATGGTGAAGATGAGGGGGTGAGGGCCTAGAGAATTGAATGCGCGGAGACGACGGAGAGTGTCTGAGGTGTCTTGGACATAGGTAGGGAGGGATTTAACCAAGGGTGATAGGATGGAGTCAAGGTATTTGGAAATGAGTTCGGTGGGGCACGAACAGGCGGAGACAATGGGTCTTCCGGGACAGTCAGGTTTGTGGATTTTAGGGAGAAGGTAAAATCGGGCTGTGCGGGGCTGGGGAACGATGAGGTTGGAGGCTCGGTCGGGTAGGGCATTGGAGTGGATGAAGTTGGTGATGGTGCTGGAGATGGTGGCCTGGTGCTCGTCAGTGGGGTCATGGTCCAGGGGTAAGTAGGAGGAGGTGTCCGATAGTTGGCGCGTGGCCTTCTGGCTACTCCTCCTTTTCCCTTTCTTGTCCCCACCCACCCCCGCCCCCGATCAGTCTGAAGAAGGGTTTCGGCCCGAAACGTTGCCTATTTCCTTCGCTCCATAGATGCTGCTGCACTCGCTGAGTTTCTCCAGCTTTTTTGTGTAACCTTGGTGATTAAGATACTTGATGTTGAATGCTGAAAGTAACGGCATTATGTGGAAAGTGATTGAATTCATTCTCTCTTTGTGCGATGTATTCACTAACTCTGAAGATCCATTACTTTCAGGTGGGTGTTGCTGTATGCCGACACGGTCATATAATGTAGCTTTTGTAATTGTTGTGTCTATCTTCGGTTTAAACCAGCATCTGCAGTTCCTTCTTCCACAATATAATGTAGTTGAAGTGTTAGATTTATTGACCTTACATCGAGTGCTGCTTCAACTTGGTGGTTGTGTAATTCAATAGGGATTATGACCTAACCTTGAGTGAATGGTGTGTGTGGGATAAGTGAAGGGAATCTTGGAGGATTTGAAAATGGAAACAGAGCAGTCTGAAAGCCAAAAGCCTTAGATAAATCCATGTTAATCCATGTGAATACATTGCCTCCAGCCCCGAGAGCGGACACAGGTTCCCTGTCTAGGTTCTCGGGCTAAACTAGTATTTTCAGCATTTGGTTTCATCTGAGCTGTGGTCAAACTCCTTATCCAAAGGAGCGCTGTTATTGCAAAGCCGCCTGCCTCTATCCTTCCTTCGAAGATAGACAAAAAAAGCCGGAGTAACTCAGCGGGACAGGCAGCATCACTGGATAGATGTAATGGGTGACGTTTCGGGTCGAGGCCTTTCTTCAGGGCCCGCTCTTCAGACCCCGTGCACTGTGTTTGCCATGGCTTGCCTCCCCATCCCATTTCACGGGATCTATGCCAGATCGCATTCCTCAACAGATTCCTCATTCCTCAACAGCTCGAAGAGAGAAATGTGGCCGGAAATTGGAAACACCTTGGGCCACTGTGGCGGTGCAGTGGTAGCCTTGCATCACCAGAGACCCCTGTGTGATCCTGACTATGGCTGCTGTCTGCGTGGAGTTTGCACGTTCTCCCTGTGATGAGTGGCTTTCCTCCGGGTGCTCCGGTTTCCTCCCACATTCCAAAGACATGCAGGTTTGTAGGTTAATTGGCTTTGATAAAATTGTTCCTGGAGTGTCGGATAGAACTGGTGTAGGGGTGCCCGTTGATCGGCGTGGCATTGTTTCTTTCGTAGGGGTGACCAAAACTGTATTATTTTGTAAAATACACAATGTTATAAAATTGGCCTCAGCAGCGACTTGTACAGCTGCAATATAACGTGTCAACTTGGCGGCATGGTGGCGCAGTGGAAGAGTTACTGCCTCACAGAGCTAGAGATCTGGGTTCGATCCTGACAGCGGGTGCTGTCTGTATGGAGTTTACACGTTCTCACGGTGATCTGCGTGGGTTTTGTCAGAGATCTTCGGGTTCCTCCCCCACTCCAAAGACGTACAGGCTTGTAGGTTAATTGGCTTGGTGTAAATGTAAGTTGTCCCTAGTGTGTGTAGGATAGTACTGGTGTATAGGGATCGCTGGTTAGCGCAGACTCGGTGGGCCAAAGGCCTGTGTCCACGCTGTGCCTCTAAACTAAACTAAATTTTAATTAACCATATAACCATATAGCAATTACAGCACGGAAACAGGCCATCTCGGCCCTACAAGTCCGTGCCAAACAACTTTTTCCCCTTAGTCCCATCTACCTGCACTCATACCATAACCCTCCATTCCCTTCTCATCCATATAACTATCCAATTTATTTTTAAATGATACCAACGAACCTGCCTCCACCACTTCCACTGGAAGCTCATTCCACACCGCTACCACTCTCTGAGTAAAGAAGTTCCCCCTCATGTTACCCCTAAACTTCTGTCCCTTAATTCTCAAGTCATGTCCTCTTGTTTGAATCTTCCCTATTCTCAAAGGGAAAAGCTTGTCCAAATCAACTCTGTCTATCCCTCTCATCATTTTAAAGACCTCTATCAAGTCCCCCCTTAACCTTCTGCGCTCCAGAGAATAAATACCTAACTTATTCCCTTACTGATGAAGGCCAGTGTGCCAAAAGCTGTCCTCATCACCCTATCTATCTGCAACGCCATTTTAGGGAACTTGTGCTCCTAGATTTTTTTTAAATGTTCCCCATTCACCGTGAAGAGTTGATGTCCCAAAATGCAACTCCTCAAGTTGATCTATACTTTAAGTTGAACTGTAACGTCAGTGACATTAGATTCCATGCACTTATTGATTAGAACTGCTTGGAATGCTTTCTTCAGGTCAAATTGCTTTAAAAGTGGAACGTTGCCTTACTTGAGACCTCAGAACATAATCTGGGTTGACGTTTCAATGCATTTCTGAGTGGGCAGTGTACCGGCAAAGGTTCTGCCTATTTGGATGCGAGGTTATTTGGAGAAACTGAAATGAGATGCCTGGCTTTATAAAATCATCGAGTCATTGAACTATCCAGCACAGAAACGGGCCCTTTGGCCCATCTCGGCCATACCGACCAAAATGCCCCATCTAAGATACTCCCAATTGTCTGTGGTTAACCAATATCCTTCTAAACCCCTCCTATCCATGTGCCTAAATATTTTTTAAATTATAGACACATAGAAACATAGAAATTAGGTGCAGGAGTAGGCCATTCGGCCCTTCGAGCCTGCACCGCCATTCAATATGATCATGGCTGATCATCCAACTCAGTATCCCGTACCTGCCTTCTCTCCATACCCCCTGATCCCCTTAGCCACAAGGGCCACATCTAACTCCCTCTTAAATATAGCCAATGAACTGGCCTCAACTACCCTCTGTGGCAGAGAGTTCCAGAGATTCACCACTCTCTGTGTGAAAAAGGTTCTTCTCATCTCGGTTTTAAAGGATTTCCCCCTTATCCTTAAGCTGTGACCCCTTGTCCTGGACTTCCCCAACATCGGGAACAATCTTCCTGCATCTAGCCTGTCCAACCCCTTAAGAATTTTGTAAGTTTCTATAAGATCCCCTCTCAATCTCCTAAATTCTAGAGAGTATAAACCAAGTCTATCCAGTCTTTCTTCATAAGACAGTCCTGACATCCCAGGAATCAGTCTGGGTGAACCGTCTCTGCACTCCCTCTATGGCAATAATGTCCTTCCTCAGATTTGGAGACCAAAAAAATTATGTTTTTGAACCTGCCTCAATTACTTCCTTAGGCAGCTCGTTCCATGTAACCACAGCCATCTACGTGGAAAAAGTTGCTCCTCGGGTTCTGTTAAATCATAACAGAACCTCTCTCATCTTAAACTAGTGCCCTCTAGTTCTAGATTTCCCATCCCTGGGTAAAACACTCTGTGCATTCAGTCTATCTATTCCCCTCATGCTTTTGTAGACCAACAGATGATAATCCCTCAACCTCCTGTGATCCAAGAAGTAAATTGCAGCCTGCGCAACGTCTCCCAGTAGCTCAGGCCCTTGAGTCCTCAGTAGCACTGTCCTCAGAAATCTTCTCTGCACCTTTCCAGTTTAATGGCAATTTCCCTATAGCAGGGTGACCAAAACTGAACTTCAAGTGAAACTTCAAGTACTTCACGAGTGAAATTACACAAAGTGCTGGAGTTACTAAGCGGGATAAGCAGCAGGGGGTTGATTGGCAGATTGGTAGACATAGGCCTGTGATGGACAGAAGACAGGACAGCATAGTGGAGCAGCGGTCAAATTGCTGCCTTACAGCACCAGAGACCCAGGTTCAATCCTGACCACATTTGCTGCCTCTATTGAGTTTGTCCATTTTCTCCGTGACTGCGTAGATTTTCCAGAAAGCTCCGGTTTCCTCGCATATTCCAAAGACATTATAGTTTGTAGGTCAATTGGTTTCTATAATTTGTAAATAGTCACTCGTGTATAGGATAACGCCAGCGCACGGGGTCGCCGTTCATCGAAGCGCCCGTCTCCACGCTGTATCTACAAAGTCTAAAGACAAAGGTCTGTGGGATAATGAGAGGAACGGAATAAATTGTAACGTGGAATTTCTCAATTGAGCACTGTGTCCATACGTAGCTATTTTTCATCAGCTGACCCACACTGCAGTTACCAACATGTTTTTTTAACTAGAGGGTTAATCCCAGGATAGTCTGATTTCATCCCATATCCACACGTTACTCCCATACTGGCAGGGACAGAGAATAATAAAGGCACCAACTAATATTTTGCTCCACTCGTGGTGCTGAAATCACCTTGCCTGGGGCACTTCTGTTTGAAATAATTAATGGCAAAATACCTTGTGGGCCGAATGCTGAAATATGCCCAAACAAGGATGAGAGGCCAGTCCCAATGCCTCTTGTGGCAGCTCCAGCAGGAAGAGGGAGACACAAGGAACTGCAGGTGCTGGAGTCTTGCATTGGACACAAGCACTGGTGTAACTCAGCGGGTCAGGTAGCATCTCCTGAAGACATGGAGAGGCGACGTTTCAGAGCGGGACCTTCTGGGTCAGGACCTTTCTGCAGTCTTCAGAAATAGACTGCAGAGTCTGAGGAAGAGTCCCGACTCGAAACGTCGCCTATCTATGTCTTCCAGAGAAGCTGCTGAGATACTCCAACTCATTGAACTCTATAGCAGCAGAAATTACGACTGTGATTCTGAGGCAGAGATGGAGTTGAAGCTGGTGGCCGACTAGGAAAAGGGGAGATGCAGCGAGACCTGGGTGTCATGGTACACCAGTCATTGAAAGTAGGCATGCAGGTGCAGCAGGCAGTGAAGAAAGCAAATGGTATGTTAGCTTTCATAGCAAAAGGATTTGAGTATAGGAGCAGGGAGGTTCTACTGCAGTTGTACAGGGTCTTGGTGAGACCACACCTGGAGTATTGCATACAGTTTTGGTCTCCAAATCTGAGGAAGGACATTATTGCCATAGAGGGAGTGCAGAGAAGGTTCACCAGACTGATTCCTGGGATGTCAGGACTGTCTTATGAAGAAAGACTGGATAGACCTGGTTTATACTCTCTAGAATTTAGGAGATTGAGAGGGGATCTTATAGAAACTTACAAAATTCTTAAGGGGTTGGACAGGCTAGATGCAGGAAGATTGCTCCCAATGTTGGGGAAGTCCAGGACAAGGGGTCACAGCTTAAGGATAAGGGGGAAATCCTTTAAAACCGAGATGAGAAGAACCTTTTTCACACAGAGAGTGGTGAATCTCTGGAACTCTCATGCAGGGAGAGGGTAGTCGAGGCCACTTCATTCTCGTATATTTAAGAGGGAGTTAGATGTGGCGCTTGTGGCTAAGGGGATCAGAGGGTATGGAGAGAAGGCAGGTATGGGATACTGAGTTGGATGATCAGCCATTATCATATTGAATGGCGGTGCAGGCTCGAAGGGCTGAATGGCCTACTCTTGCACCTAATTGCTATGTTTCTATGTTTCTAAGATAGACGCAAAAAAAAGCTGGAGTAACTCAGCAGGTGTTGAGTATTGTCCATATATTAACTGGACCCTTACACCATGATAAAGATCCAAAGACTTTAACTACATAGCAGGCACAACTTCACACTGGCACATTTCACTAACTCTAAGGGAACCAGGTAAGCAGTGATTACTGAAATGCTAGTGGATGTAACTACAAAAGCATGACTCATAATATGAGTGACACAGATCTACAGCGGGACAGGCAGCATCTCTGTAGAGAAGGAATGGGTAACGTTTCGGGTTGAGACCTTTCTTCAGACCTTTAATACTGAACAATTGAAATTCCAAGCCTAACTTCTTCTGTTCATGTCAGTTTAACAATAAACCTTTTGTTTAGAATGTATTCTCTGCAGTGTGCACTGAGAATTATTTTATTTTCATTTTAATAAAAAGGATTATCAGATATATTAAAGTAAGCATTTTTAGATTGAAAGAACATGACATTTAAAAATCGCACGGCATAATTTGGAAAAGGTCCACTTAAGTCGTGCTCTCAATTGGATCGTGAAAAATCCCAGAGACACAAGAGACTGCAGGTGCTGAGACCCAGAGCACAAAACAATCAGTTGGATTGTTAAAATGCATGTTAGGCAGCATCTATTGGGCTTAGGTTTATTATTGCCATGTGTATCCAGGTGTAGTGAAAAGCTTTGTTCTACATGTGCCTAATCAAATCTGATAATACAAACATGAATGTATTTAAGCCAAGCTCAAGTACTGGTCCTGATTCCTGGGATGTCAGGACTTTCATATGAAGAAAGACTAGAATTTAGGAGATTGAGGGGGGATCTTATAGAAACTTACAAAATTCTTAAGGGGTTGGACAGGCTAGATGCAGGAAGATTGTTGCCGATGTTGGGGAAGTCCTGGACAAGGGGTCACAGTTTGAGGATAGAGGGGAAATCCTCCAGGACCGAGATGAGAAAAACTTTTTCACACAGAGAGTGGTGAATCTGTGGAACTCTCTGCCACAGAAGGTAGTTGAGGCCAGTTCATTGGCTATATTTAAGAGGGAGTTAGATGTGGCCCTTGTGGCTAAAGGGATCAGGGGGTATGGAGAGAAGGCAGGTACAGGATACGGAGTTGGATGATCAGCCATGATCATATTGAACTCAGCGGGTGTTGAGTGTTGTCCATATATTAACTGGAGTCTTACAGCATGATAAAGATGTAAGGCTCGAAGGGCCGAATGGCCTACTCCCGCACCTATTTTCTATGTATCTACTCAAGTACGATGCTGACTCGAAGGGCTGAATGGCTCCCTCCTGCACCTATTTTCTAGGTTTCTACATTTCTACATTAGGTGGAGCAAAGGGAAAAATGAGGAATATAATTCCCAGCATTGTAGCATAAAGGATCCATGGACAAAGTCCAATGTTCCTGATCCATTCCAATCCAATCCATTTTTATTCATATAACACATTTAAATTAACTCGCGTTGAAACCGAAGTGCTGTACATGAAAGACTTTGGGTTTCCATACATCCATATAAAATGAAAAAATAAAAGCACAAACACACTACAGAATTTAACATGAATGCCCCCCCCCCCCCCCCCCCCCCCCCCCCCCCCCCCCCCCCCCCCCCATAGCGGAATCAACATTTCCATTGTGTGGGAAGGCAGTAAAACGTTCAGTCCTCCTCTGGTGAGGTGTGTTGGATAATTGGTCCAGTGCCCTAGCTTTTGGCAGGGCTGTTCAAAGGCTTGATAACAAAGGAGATGAAGCTGGGCCCCGAGTCTGGTGGTGCAAACCTTCAAGCTTCTGTCTCCCCTGTCCGATTGGAGTGAATGATTGGGGAGGGAAATGGTTTGGTTATGTTGAAGGTAGACACAAAATGCTGGAGTAGTTAACTCAGCGGGTCAGGCATCATCTCTGGAGAGAAGGAATGGGTGACGTTTCGGGTCGAGACCCTTCTTCAGACTGATGTCAGGGGAGTGGGCGGGCAGTCGGAGAGTTGGACTAGTGGGAGAACTGGGGAGGGGGTAGAGAGGGAAAACAAGGGCTATTTGATGTTAGAGAAGTCAATGTTCATACCGCTGGGGGTGTTAGCTACCCTAAGCAGAATATGAGGTGTTGTTCCTCCAATTTGCGCTGGGCCTCACTCTGACAATGGAGGAGGCTGAGGACAGAAAGGTCAGATTGGGAATGGGAGGGGGAACTGAAGTGCTGAGCCACTGGGAGATCGGATAGGTTAAGGCGGAATGAGCGGAGGTGTTCAGCGAAACGATCGCTGAGTCTGCGCTTTGTTTCACCGATGTAGAGAAATTGACACCTGGAACAGCAGATACAGTAGATGAGGTTGGAGGAGGTACAAGTGAACCTCTGCCTCATCTGGAAAGGTTTGAAGACTTGGATGGAGTCGAGGGGGGAGGTAAAGGGACAGGTGTTGCATATCCTGCGGTTGCACCCTATTGTACTTCCGGTGGCGCTGGTGCCAGCAGCCTCCACCTACAGCCCGATATCTTTTTGTTTTTTTTGTTTATTTAGTTATGTAAAAGTGTGTTTTTTTGTGTTTTTTGTGTTTTTATGTGGGGGAAGAGGGCACGGTGCAGGGGATACCGTCCTTCAGCCGCTTCCTGGTGAGGACGCGACTATTATTCGAGTCGTGTCCTCGCCCCCCCCACAGAAGGTGAGGACCTGGATTGGCGCGGCCTTTCCTGCCGGGATCGACCCGGAGCTCCAGCAGCGGCGGGACCCGCTGGAACTGTGGGGCTGGTGATGAGTTAATGGTGGTCGCCGTTTGGAACTCAGTGCGGACCTGCTGCAGCAACTCTGGAGCTGCGGTTTGCAGAGCTCCCAACGCGGGCGGCGCTGACTAATCAACGCGGGGTCCTGCGACTCTGCCCGGCTCGGCCTGTGGACTCAGGAGCTGCAGACTCCGGGTGCGGGAGGCGGCTGATCAGGAGGTCCGGGCCGCTGAGGAGGAGGCTGCTCACCGTCGGGGTTCGGCGTCGGCGCGTTCCACCAGCCCGGCGTGAGGGCCTGAACATCGGGCCACCCAGGGCAGCGACTGCGGGTGCTCGGAAGGCCCCGTCCACGGATGAACACGGAGGGGAGGCTGGCTGGACTATGGTGCCGTCCTCACCTGGGTGCCATTTATGTTATGTTGTGTCGTGGACTTCTGTATTTGTGCTTTTTTAAAAATTTTAATTCAATTTCAATTTTATTTTTAATATGTTTTATTATTTATTTATTATTTATTTTTATAATTTCTTTGTGATTTTTTTTTTAATGATACTGCCTGTAAGGAAAATTCATTTTGTTGTCTCAAATTGAGACAATGACAATAAATTGAATACAATACAATACAATACAATGCAGGGGAACGGACGTGGGGAGGGGGTGGTTTGGGTGGGAAGGGACCAGTTGACCAGGGAGTTGCGGAGGGAACGGTCTCTGCGGAAAGCAGAAAGGGGTGGAGATGGGAAGATGTGGCCAGTGGTGGGATCCCGTTGGACGTGCCGAAAATGTTTTGAGGATTATATGCTGTATGTGACGGCTGATGGGGTGGAAGGTGAGGGCAAGGGGGACTCTGTCCTTGTTACGAATTTTGATTATGTTGGCTGCTTTCCCGTGGCTGTGTGAATTATAGATGGAGTCAATGGTGGAGTAGTTAACTCAGCGGGGCTGGCAGCATCGCTGGAGAGAAGGAATGAATGACGTTTCAGGTCGAGACCCTTCTTCAGACTGATGTCAGGGTAGTGGGCGATGTAGAACTAAAGGGCAGTAAACATTATCTGTCGAGTCCCCTAATCTAGACTCCAGCTAGATTCCTCTAGTTTTGAAATGTGATGAATAATAATGTTGTTTTTCTCATTGATTGCGGGGCCTTGCTATAGAGAACACGGAACGGTATGTAACAGGAACAGGCCCTTGGCTCACCTGTACGTCAATCTAAACTTGTCTTATCTGTCTGCATACGATGTGTATCACTATTCCCTGCCTGTTCGCTATGACGAGGGCTTATTTTAAACAGACCATGTCTATTACTGCCGATGACAGCCTACTGACTAGCGAAGTCAGGGGATATGGGGAGAAGGCAGGAACGGGTACTGATTGGGGATGATCAGCAATGGTCACATTGAATGGCGGTGCTGGCTCGAAGGGCCAAATGGCCTACTCCTGCACCTATTGTCTATTGTCTATTGACAGCAGATGCTGGAGTAAATCAGCGGGTCAGGATGTCTGGAGAACATGGATAGGTGACATCGGGACCCTTTCTCTTTTGGCTGAGTTACTCCAGCACTTTGTGTCATTTCACTTTAAAACTAGGTGTGGTTACCATGGGGCTCCCTCCCCTCTCAATAGACAATAGGTGCAGGAGTAGGCCATTCGGCCCTTCGATCCAGCACCGCCATTCAATGTGATCATGGCTGATCATCCCCAATCAGTACCCTGTTCCTGCCTTCTCCCCATATCCCCATATCCCTGCTATTTTTAAGAGCCCTATCTAGCTCTCTCTTGAAAGCATCCAGAGAACCTGCCTCCACCACCCTCTGAGGCAGAGAATTCCACAAACTCATCTCTGTGAGAAAAAGTGTCTCCTCATCTCCGTTCTAAATGGCTTACTCCTTATTCTTAAACTGTGGCCCCTGGTTCTGGACTCCCCCAACATCGGGAACATGTTTCCTGCCTCTAGCGGGTCCAAGCCTTTAACAATCTGATATGTTTCAATGAGATTCCCTCTCATCCTTCTGAACTCCAGAGTGTACAAGCCCAGCTGCTCCATTCTCTCAGCATACGACAGTCCCGCCATCCCGGGAATTAACCTTGTAAACCTACGCTGCACTCCCTCAATAGCAAGAATGTCCTTCCTCCATTTCACTTTAAAACTAGGGGTGGTTACCATGGGGCTCCCTCCCCTCTCCCCTGCTGTGGCTTCCAAGGTGGAGTATGTCAGTGACTCTGGGGGAGGAGGAGGGGAGTGGAGAAGAGAAGAGACCAAATTGACTGAACAGTGGGAGAAGCCCTTTCTTTGGGATCCTTCTTTCAAAGGCCTGTCCTTTTGGGGGGGTCCTCCCCCAGGGGGTCGCTGGGAAAGATTTCTTTCCATTCTCTAATCTCATCTACCTGTAGTAGAATTAAGAGAAATACACATTAGCCGCAGAACATGATCTTACCTGCGGAATGTACGGCTGTTTTTAAACTGCTCGCTGCGTGGGGAACGCCCTTCCACCCCCCCTGACGTTAGCACTGCGTGTAGCGATATGACCTTCATAGGGTTTATTGCTGTTGAACCTTGATAGAATACAGAATTGCAGTGAATAATTCCAAAACCAATAGTGAATGGACTGCTCCACTTTACCATTGAGGCTAGAAACTCTTTCTTCCATTTGCCTTTTGCACAAAATTTCATTCTTCGAGCATTAGAAGATAAATTGCAAGCGTAACTATCTGTTTGCATTTGCTATGATCATTTAGTCAAAAAGCAGGAGGTTTACTGAACCCTGAGAATGCACTGACTAATCCACATTTTAGGAAGGTTGTGGAGATCCAAGGGGAGATTATATTGTAATAAAGTCCCAGGGGCGACAAGGTGGTACAGCGCCAGAGACCCGGGTTCGATCCTGACTACAGGTGCTGTCTGTGTGGAGTTCTACATTCCCCCTGTGACCACGTGGATTTTCTCCGGGCGCTCCTCTCACGTACAGGTTTGTAGTTTAATTGGCTCTGATAAACTTGTAAAATTGTTCCTCGTGTTTAAGATAGTACGGGAGATTGCTGATCGGTGGGCCGAAGGGCCTGTTTCTACACTGTATCTTAAGTTGAATGTGATCCATAAATGTGGAATTTCAGCTATTAACATAGAAATATAGAAAATAGGTGCAGGAGGAGGCCATTCGGCCCTTCGAGCCAACACCGCCATTCATTGTGATCATGGCTGATCGACCCCTATCAATAACCTGTGCCTGCCTTCTCCCCATATCCCTTGACTCCACTAGCCCCTAGAGCTCTATCTAACTCTCTCTTAAATCCATCCATCTATTGTGTTAGACTGGTGAAGATTGTCATTCTAGAGCAAAGGAGTATTGTTGAAGATATTACGGGCTAGGTAACATAGAAACATAGAAATTAGGTGCAGGAGTAGGCCATTCGGCCCTTCGAGCCTGCACCGCCATTCAATATGATCATGGCTGATCATCCAACTCAGTATCCCGTACCTGCCTTCTCTCCATACCCTCTGATCCCCTTAGCCACAAGGGCCACATCTAACTCCCTCTTAAATATAGCCAATGAACTGGCCTCGACTACCCTCTGCGGCAGAGTTCCAGAGATTCACCACTCTCTGTGTGAAAAAAGTTCTTCTCATCTCAGTTTTAAAGGATTTCCCCCTTATCCTTAAGCTGTGACCCCTTGTCCTGGACTTCCCCAACATCGGGAACAATCTTCCTGCATCTAGCCTGTCCAACCCCTTAAGAATTTTGTAAGTATGGGACATGGTTTTAAACTGAAGGCCCAGAGATACAGAGGCCTTATGAGGAAATCTTATTGGACACAGAATGTGTTTACAATTTTGAGCTCAATGCCCGAAAGAGAGATTTAAAAACACAGTCAATTAAGGCTTTCAGAAGGGAATTGGATCGGCATGGAGGGAAACAAACTTGCTGGGATATAGTTGGGCGATGGAACTGATTGTGTACCTCGACACAGCACTGTTGCAGCAGCTGCGGGCCTTCCACACTGCAAGGATTCCAGGATTCATAAGTTATAATTAATTTCATACTGGATTCATGGAACCAAATGTGAAGAAGCTGAGAACAGCTGGTGGACAATATTCTTGTTGGCATTTAATGCAGGTGACTGAAAATTGTTTTCTTCCTGGCGATGTGTAAAATGGAAGGGATGAAGGAACCATGCTGATTATTCAATCATACTAGTTCTTGCATTTGGACACAACTGTTGGTTGTCTTTGGCTAATACACAGTTGTTCTTTCAGAAGCTCTTTATGCGCACTGTAGCATTTCACATTTCTAGTTCAGAGTTTTGGTTTTATTTCTTTTTTGTGTTCGAGATACAGCACGGAAAGACTGAGTCCGGAGTGACCAGCGATCCCTGTACATTAGCTTAATCCTACACAGTTTAGGCAATAGGTGCAGGAGTAGGCCATTTGGCCATTTGAGCCAGCACCGCCATTCAATGTGATCATGGCTGATCATTCCCAATCAGTACCCCGTTCCTGCCTTCTCCCCATATCTCCTGACCCCGCTATTTTTAAGAGCCCTATCTAGCTCTCTCTTGAAAGCATCCAGAGAACCTGCCTCCACCACCCTCTGAGGCAGAAAATTCCACACTCACCACTCTCTGTGAGAAAAAGTGTTTCCTCATCTCCGTTCTAAATGGCTTATTCCTTATTCTTAAACTGTGGCCCCTGGTTCTGTACTCCCCCAAAATCGGGAACATGTTTCCTGCCTCTAGCGTGTCCAAGCCCTTAACAATCTTATATGTTTCAATGAGATTCCCTCTTATCCTTCTAAACTCCAGAGTGTACAAGCCCAGCTGCTCCATTCTCTCAGCATATGACAGTCCCGCCATCCCGGGAATTAACCTTGTAAACCTACGCTGCACTCCCTCAATAGCAAGAATGTCCTTCCTCAAATTAGGGGACTAAAACTGCACACAATACTCCAGGTGTGGTCTCACTAGGGCTCTGTACAACTGCAGAAGGACCTCTTTGCTCCTATATTCGATTCCTCTTGTTATGAAGGCCAACATGCCATTTGCTTTCTTCACTGCCTGTTGTACATGCATGCTTACTTTCATAGACTGATTTACAAGGACCTCCAGATCCCGTTGTACTTCCCCTTTTCCCAACTTGACGCCATTTAGGTAGTAATCTGCCTTCCTGTTTTTGTTACCAAAGTGGATAACCTCACATTTACTATTTACTATTTTTACCAAAGCCAATTAACCGACAAACCTGTACATCTCTGTAGTGTGGGACAAAACCAGAGCACCTGGAGAAAACCCACGCAGGTTCACGGGGTAAATGTACAAACTCCATACAGACAGCACCCGTAGTCAGTATCGAACCCGTGCCTCTGGTGCTGTAAGGCAGCAACTCCACTGCTGAGCCACTGAGCTGCCCTAGGCTCCTTTGTAAAGAGGGAAGGGGCTGATTCTGGGAATAGATGTGTTTGTGTGTGTCTGTGTATGAGCAACTCATCCAGCAAGAACATTTTACAATGTTTTGACAATGCAGACAATAGTGAGCCCACTATTAAAGCATTAACATTTATCGTAGGTCAAACTAAAGCAGTCAGGCAAGTTCAAATGACTCACAGGGCATTTTATACTCAAATTATGCATTGGCTTGTAGTATGAGACTCCCAGTACATTGTAGACTTGCCGAAAATGTCCAGTTTCTCTATGGTCAAATAGTTGTAACAGTGTCCTTTTGATCATTTTGATCTGAACTGGGGAAAAGGCTCAAATTAATAGCTTTTATTGTAACGTGGGCTAGATTTGTCAAGTATTTCTCCAGATGTTTATTTTATCCTTTACTTTTTTAGTGAGTTCATTTTCCCTCAGATATACTCACCCATGCAGTAAACAGAATGAATTGTTATATACATGTAGGGAGGGGAAATGCCAGCCATTGCCTGGCAGAGAATTGTTGAATGTCCAGCATTGACAAAGATTTTGTAACTATTGTGGAGCAGCTGGTGCGAGAAATGCTAATTTTGTAAACGAGCAAAGTTGGCAAAATAAGATCGTATAGATGGGTGGCACGATGGTACAGAGGTGGAGCTACTGCCTTGCAGCGCCAGAGACCCGGGGTGATCCTGACTACAGTCTGTGCGGAGTTTTACGTTCTCCCCATGATCCACGCGGGTTTTCTCCGCGATCTTTTGTTTCCTCCCACGCTCCGAAGACGTGCAGGTTTGTGGGTTAATACGCTTGGTAAAAATGTATAAAAAACACAGAATAATAGGTGCAGGTGTAGGCCATTCGGCTCTTCGAGCTAGCACCGCCATTCAATATGACCATGGCTGATCATCTAAAATCAGTACCCCGTTCCTGCTTTTTCTCCATATCCCTTGATTCATTTAGCCCTAAGAGCTAAATCGAACTTTCTTGAAAACATCCGGTGAATTGGCCTCCACTGGCTTCTGTGGCAGATAATTCCACAGATTCACAACTCTCTGGGTGAAAAGGTTTTTCCTCATCTCAGTCCTAAATGTCCTACCCCTTATTCTTAAACTGTGACCCCTGGTTCTGGACTCCCCCAACATGGGGAATTTTTTTCCCTGCATCTAGCCTGTCCAATCCTTTAAGAATTGTGTATGTTTCTATAAGATAATTGTCCCTAGTGTGTGTAGAACAGTGTAAATGTGTGGGGATTGTTGGTTGGTGCAGACTCTCTGTCCCCGCGCTGCATCTCGAAAACTAAAATGAAAAGATTTTCTTCATAGAATCATTATTTAATGGAACAGCTGAAAACTCGACTCAAAACAGTTAAACAGAATTTTCTGAGTTCTGTCACACGCTGGTGTTAAAAATTGATTGCTTGCAATTTAATGTCACTGACGCAGACTAGTTCTGTTAATTCAAGCATACTTAATTTGTGTTACTGGATATTTTCATTTCTTTGTGCTAAGCAGTCACAGAAAATCTGTTTTGAAAGACCAGGAGGAGCGGCTGTGAGTAATACTAGGTTTACACTTTGTATTATCAAATACTGTATATCCCCAGCCAAATGACTTGCCTTTACTTTACTTAAATAACAAGCTATATTCCAATTTTTGAGGAATTCCAGTTGCATGCAAATGGAGAATGATCCCAGGAATGATTGGGTTAACATATGATGAGCAGACACTGGGCCTGTACTCGCTAGAGTTTAGAAGATTGAGGGGGGGTACCTCATTGAAACTCACTGAATAGTGAAAGGCCTGGATAGAATGCATGTGGAGACTCTAGGACCAGAGGCCGCAGCCTCAGAATAAATGGAACTTGTATCTTTAGAAAGGAGATGAGCAGGAATTTCTTTAGTCGGAGGCTGGTGAACTGTGGAGTTCATTGCCACAGATGGCTATGGAGGCCAAGTCAATGGATATTTCTAAGGCGGAGATTGACAAGATTCTTGATGTGTACGGGTGTCAGGGGTAATGGGGAGAAGGCAGGAGAATGGGTTGAGAGGGAAAGATAGATCAGCCATGAATGAATGGCAGCGTAGACTTGATGGGCCGAATGGCCTAATTCTGCTCATGGTACCCATGAGCTTTGATCTGCAACTTGCAGCTCTGTGGTGCCAGTCTCTGAGTGCTTTGTTTTACTGCCCACAAGATGATTATCTTCGTCCTCTCCTGGTTTTGTGTTGCAACAACTGAGGAACCATTTAATTTTTGTATCCTTTTTGAACTGGAGCATTATTGTTCAGAGAACCAGAGCTCCTGCATCAGGTGTCAGTTCATGCATCATCGGCTTTCAGCATCAACGCCTCTAAACTGACTCAACCTGCAGTGTCTCCAAACTAAGCAACAGTGGACTTCATTTTGTCATAGAGTCATACAGTGTGGAAACAGGCCCTTCGGCCCAACGTGCCCACTCCAACCAACATGTCCCAGCTACACTAGTCCCACCTGCCCGCATTTGGTCCATATTCCTCCAAACCTGTCCTATCCATGTACCTGTTTCTAAAATGTTGGGATAGTCCCAGCCTCAACTGCCTCCTAGAAACATAGAAATTAGGCGCAGGAGTAGGCCATTCGGCCCTTCGAGCCTGCACCGCCATTCAATATGATCATGGCTGATCAATATGATCATGGCATCCTCTGGCAGCTCCTTCCATACACCCACTACCCATTGGGTAGCAATGTTACAAAATTTTGAGATTTAAAAAATCAAGTCTGCAATTTATCCCATCAGATAAAGCATAAAAATAAGTTTAATTTGACACCTAATTCACTTTCATATCTCAAGTATTTAAAAAGTTATGGCCATTTTCATACTCGGAAATTAGCATCTTGTTCCCTATTGATTTTCTATGGACATAACAAAAAGGCTGTGATCGTGTGCAGTCAAAAGCCCATAACCTTCTTAAAAATTAAGAGAACTGAATGAAATTTTCAGTTATCATAGATTGAAGCATTCTGAAACAAATATAAAATAATCTTACTTGGATGACCTGAAATTAAAGCATATAATTAGTTAGTTACCCAAGTGTAGCTAATTTCAAACTTCAATTAATAGATCTAAACATCTATCCATTTCTTAATAAATGATTAACATTTTTAAATAGCCTAAGTGTCCAAATAATATTCATAAATAATTCACAACAAAACATGATTTTTAAATCTCATTTACATTAATTTATAGGCCGAATGGAAGGAATTTAATGTTCAATTGCTGTAAATTAAAGTCCATTTTAAATCAGCTTTCTACTGGGATCCTGTGAACGCGCTGGTTTAGAACGTTCACATTGCGCTAGATTTGTGCCTCAAATGCCCAGAAAAATAAACAGCCTGCCTTCTGTTGTCTGCTCTATGCGACCCTGACGGCTGCCAGTGGTCGCGGGTTTAGAGATTGATTTTTAAACTACTATAACTATTATACAAGGCCTTTAAAACTAATAATAGCTTTTGTGACGGGGTCTTCCAGCGATTTTTCGTTAATAATTAACTAGGCTGAACATCTTCGATTGGAACAGCCTAGAGAAAATCGCGTTTTAAACCCACCCCCTCTAAACGGCGCCAAAATCGCGCACACTGGCTAGGACAGATTTTCAGCGACGCTTCAGGTAGGCTTTGCAACATATCTACGTTGGGTGAAAACATCACACCTCAGATTCCTATTGAATCTTTTCCCCTTCACCTTAAACTCATGTCCTCTGGTCCTTGATTCCCCTACACTGGGCAAGAGACTCTGTGCATCTACCCAATCTATTCCTCTCATGATTTTGTACACCTCTCTATAAGATCACCCCTCATTCTACTACACTCCAAGGAATAGAGTCCCAGTCTACTCAACCTCTCCCTATAGCTCACACACACTAGTCCTGGCAACATCCTCGTAAATCAACTCTGTACCCATTCCAAAAAGGAAAAGATTCATACTCATTCAGCATGGACTCTCGGCGTGGAGCAGCTGAGCCCTCGCTGGAGGGGAGCGCTCCGTTTCGCTGGCCCGGGGCAGCCGGCAGCCTGAAGCCGCGGTCTGCAGAGCTCCAGCTGGCGCGGCGTCTACAGCCCGGGATCCCTCGTGGTGGATCCGGGCGAAGAAGAAGCCATCGCTGCCGGCCCGCGGCCGTCTTCTACCGCGGGGCCGGCATGGACTTACCATCGCCCCTGGAGGGGAGCTTCGACCATCGGCCCTGCGGTCTGCGGTGCTTCTTGCTGCGGCGCGGCGGGAACCTTAAATCTTCGACCGCCGGCCTGCGGCCTACACCAACCTGAAGCCGCAGTCTCCGGTGGGGAAGAGCCGATCCTGGACTTACCTTGACTTTGACTTTGTCCCTTACCATCTGGACGCCCGCAGCAACGGCTGTGGAGGGTGGAGGTCCCGACCACGGGGGAAAATGGAGGAGGCCTGACCAAGCTCTGTGCCTTCCACCACAGTGATGAATGCTGTGGGGGATGTTTGTGTTACATTTGTATTGTGGTTGTGTGTTCTTTATTATTGTACCGCTGCTGACAACCCAATTACCACCGACCCTGGTTGTGTGGCAAATAAAATTCTATCTATCTATCTATACTTGCCAAATATGCTGCAGACACGGATAGTTCACTTCAGGGACATACTTGACTTTGCCAAATTACAATCAATGTAAGGGATTTGCGAGAATATTAAGAGTTACTCTGAACCTACAGATGGGTCACAACCAACAACAGAGAGCTCAAAGGACATGTGACTACAGAAATCTCTAGAGTTTAGTTTTAGAGATACAGCACGGAAACAGGCCCTTCGGCCCACCGGGTCCGCGCCGACCAGCAATCCCCGCACATTAACACTATCCTACACCCACTAGGGACAATTTTTACATTTACCAAGCCAATTAACCTACAAACCTGTACGTCTTTGGAGTGTGGGAGGAAGCCGAAGATCTCGGAGAAAACCCACGCAGGTCACGGGGAGAACGTGCAAACTCCGCACAGACAGCACCCGTAATCGGGATCGGGATCGAACCTGGGTTACCGGCGCTGCATTCACCGTAAGGCAGGAACTCTACCGCTGCGCCACCGTGACGAATGTGTCGGGAGGGATTACAGATGCTGGTTTAAACCGAAGACAGACACAAAAGGCTGGAGTAACTCAACGGGTCAGGCAGCATCTGTGGAGAAAAGGAATAGGCGACGTTTCGGGTCGAGACCCTTCTTCAGATTAGTCAAGTAATTTCTCTGGCCTACATAGCCGGGTTCACCAGTGTTGTTGTCTGCAGTATTGGGCATTGGATTATTCTCAGAACCTTTATCCAGGGTGGAAATGTCAAATGCCACTAGAGGGAAGAGCTTTAAGATGAGAGGCACAAAGTTTAAAGGAGATGAATGGGGCAAGTTTTTTTATATATACAGAGTGGTGGGCGCGTGGATTGCTCTGTCAGAGGTGTTGGTGGAGGGAGATACAATAGTGCCGTTCAAAGGGCTTTTTAGACACAAGGTTATGAAGGGATAATAATAATAATAATAATTTTATTTATAGAGCACTTTAAAAACAAACATAGCTGCAACAAAGTGCTGTACATCACTAATCATTGACAAAAAAGTTAATACACACCAAAAATAACAATCAAAAGAAATAGTAGGAAAAGACAAGTAAAATAAAGAAACATTAAAAACACCAAAAACAGAAGCAAAGTCTCAGGCATGGTCAAAAGCCAGGGAGTACAAATGTGTTTTAACACTGGATTTGCAGATGGACAGTGAGGGGGCCTGTCTGATGTGCAACGGCACGGTGTTCCAGAGTGCCGGAGCAGCAACAGAGAAGGCTCTATCCCCTACGAGCATGGATCATGTGTAGGCAGAGGGTTTAGTTTAACTTGGGATCATGTACGTCACAGACATTGGGAGTCAGATGCCTCTACTATGGCGAATCGACTGCAAACAATTGACGATGCTATACCTGTGACATTAAGATTGTGATCTTGCTTCTATTACAGTGAAACCCTTTACTGGCAAACCTTCCTTCTCCATTCAACACTACCTTTCTCTCTTCTTTGATGAGGATGTAGCCAGGATTCGAGGATCTGAGCTTTCTTGGTTCTTGGTTATTGGTTACTTGGTCCTCCAAAATATTCCAAATGGAATTTAAACTGGAGGTGGTGAAGGGAGGGCTTAAGCCAGAAAGGGTTATTGGGAAGAAAGAGCTACTTTAAATGTAGTTGCATCTGGTTGGGTAACTATAGTTGGGTGGAGATTATTCCATGCTTTAATTGTGTGTGCGGGGGAAGAACGAATTGCTGTACACATCTGTCTTTGTAGCTGGGATCACAAATTGGATCGAATGCCCTCGTCTGCTCCTAATTGGTTTGGGTTTGGTGTAGGTCTTGTAGTCTATGTCGAGCTGACCATTAAACATTTTGGAAAAGCAGGTCAAACGGTGAGCTTCACCTCTGTCTTGGAGAGGGTTCCTCCCCAGAGAATTCAGAAGTTTGGTGACACTCGCTTCTTTCCCATAGGTGTTAGTAACAAATCGAGCTGCCTGTCTTTGCACACGTTCGACGGATGAAATGTTTTTACCTGTGTATGGGTCCCATGCTGCAACTGCGTAGTCCAAATGAGGTCTAACGAGGGTGAAGTATACGGGGAGAGGTTGAGCAGGTTAGGGTTCCATTCATCAGAGCACAGGAGGATGAGGGGGTGATCTTATAGAGGCACAATTTCATGAGAGAAATAGATTGGGTAAACATGGAGTCTCTTGCCCAGAGTAGGGGAATCAGGAACCAGAGGACATAAGTTTAAAGCGAGGGGTGAAAGATTTAATAGGAACCTGAGGGGTAACTTTTTTACACAAAGGGTGGAAGATGTAGGGAATGAGCTGCTGGAGGAGGTAGTTGAGGCAGGGACTATGGCACCATTTAAGACACATTTAGACACGATAGGAATTGGCATCAGTCTGAAGAAAGGTTTTGGCCCGAAACGTTGCCTATTTGCTTCGCTCCATAGATGCTGCTGCACCCTCTGAGTTTCTCCAGCAATTTTGTGAACCTTAAGACAGGATAGGACAGTTTTAGAGGGTTATGGGCCAAACATAGAAACATAGAAAATAGGTGCAGGAGTAGGCCATTCGGCCCTTCGAGCCTGCACCACCATTCAATATGATCATGGCTGATCATCCTAGCAGAGGGAGAAGAGGAGGGAAGAGACAGCAACCCTAAGACTTTTGCCTCCATCACAGTGAGGAGGTGCTTGGTGAACTCACTGTGGTGGATGTTAATTTGTGTTTATTGGGTGTTGTTTATTATTACATGTATGGCTGCAGGCAATGACATTTCGTTCAGACCGAAAGGCCTGAATGACAAATAAAGGATTCAATTCAATTCAATTCAATCCAACTCACTATCCTGTACCTGCCTTCTCTCCATACCCCCTGATCCCTTTAGCCACAAGGACCACATCTAACTCCCTCTTAAATATAGCCAATGAATTGGCCTCAACTCCCTTCTGTGGCAGAGAATTCCACAGATTCACCACTCTCTGTGTGAAAAATGTTTTTCTCATCTCGGTCCTAAAGGATTTCCCCCTTATCCTTAAACTGTGACCCCTTGTCCTGGGCAGGCAGGTAGGACACATGTAGGTGGGATACATACGTTGGTCAGCATGTGCCAGTTGAACCAAAGGGCTTGTGTCCACCCTGTCTTGTCCCCTCTCCACCACCTCTTCACCTCAAACAATAACCACCATATAACCATATAACAATTACAGCACGGAAACAGGCCATCTCGGCCCTACAAGTCCGTGCCGAACAACTTTTTTTCCCTTAGTCCCACCTGCCTGCACTCGTACCATAACCCTCCATTCCCTTCTCATCCATATGCCTATCCAATTTATTTTTAAATGATACCAACGAACCTGCCGACACCACTTCCACTGGAAGCTCATTCCACACCGCTACCACTCTCTGAGTAAAGAAGTTCCCCCTCATATTACCCCTAAACTTCTGTCCCTTAATTCTGAAGTCATGTCCTCTTGTTTGAATCTTCCCTATTCTCAAAGGGAAAAGCTTGTCCACATCAACTCTGTCTGTCCCTCTCATCATTTTAAAGACCTCTATCAAGTCCCCCCTTAACCTTCTGCGCTCCAGAGAATGTGGGTTTTCAGTTCCTCATTGTCCAACCACTGCAGGTGAAGATCAAGGATGTATATGGTGTTATCATGCAGTGTTGGTTCAGTCTCTCAATACAGGAAGTAGAATGCCCCGTGATCGTCAATTAATTGTGTCAGTAGCTGCAAAATAAAATCAGTTCCAGAAATGTTCTGCACTGAATAGGCTATCCTGCAACCTGTATGTAATAGATGAAGAAAAATGATAGCAGCAAAACTTTAATTAGATCTTTTAATGAAAGGAGAAAATTGTTTTCATGTCCATTCTAATTCTTCCCTGGTTAACCTTCTTTTCTCCTTTGTTGTATTAACAGAGTAGGTAGAGGAAATCACAGCCTGGGAAGCCATCTATCTACCTTGACAATGCTAGTTGCTTATCAGCTTTGCAATTAATTGCATTGATCTGCAGTCTCTACATGAGTTTTTGTAAGGCATTTGATGAAGTCTTTCATGGGAGGCTAACCCAGTAGATTAAGATGCATGGGATCCACAGAGATTAAATCCACGAGATTAATCCTGAATACGGAACTATCTTATTCATAGAAGGCTGCGGTGTTTACTGATCAAAAATCTGTCAATCTCCACCTTAAAAATATCCACTGACTTGGCTCCCACAGCTGTCTGTAGCAATGAATTCCACAGTTTCACCACCATCTGACTAAACACAAATCCTTCTCAGCTCGTTTCTAAAGGTACGTCCTTTTATTCTGGGGCAATGGCCCCTGGTCCTAGACTCACCCACTAGTGGAAACATCCTCTCCGCATCCACTCTATCCAGGCCGTTCAATATTTGGTAAGTTTCAATGAGGTTCCTCCCCTCATCCTTCTAAACTCCAGCGAGTGCAGGCCCAGTGCCTTCAATGCTCATCATATGTTACCCCACATGTTTACTTCGAGCTTCATAAAAGTAATCCTTATGCCCCTGTCCCACTTAACAAAGCCTGAACGGAAACCTCTGGAGACTTTGCGCCCCACCCAAGGTTTCCGTGCGGTTCCCGGAGGTTGCAGGTGGTTGCTGGAGGTTGCAGGTAGTGGAAGCAGGTAGGGAGACTGACAAAAACCTCCGGGAACCGCACGGAAACCTTGTGTGGGGCGCAAAGTCTCCAGAGGTTTCCGTTCAGGTTTCCTAAGTGGGACAGGGGCATAAGGCACACTTCCCATTTAAATGTACCAGCCTGGTTCTAAGACTAAAACATTTAAGAGATGATGACACGATTGATTTTGTCTCTGCTGTTTGAATTATCAATTGTGCAGATTGTGTATCTGGTGAGAGTCCAAACAATAATACACAGTTCTTCAGCAGAGATTTATACCTGTTTTGGTCCCTTTAGAAACATAGAAACATAGAAATTAGGTGCAGGAGTAGGCCATTCGGCTCTTCGAGCCTGCACCGCCATTCAATATGATCATGGCTGATCATTCAACTCAGTATCCCGTACCTGCCTTCTCTCCATACCCCCTGATCCCCTTAGCCACAAGGGCCACATCTAACTCCCTCTTAAATATAGCCAATGAACTGGCTTCGACTACCCTCTGCGGCAGAGAGTTCCAGAGATTCACCACTCTCTGTGTGAAAAAAAGTTCTTCTCATCTCGGTTTTAAAGGATTTCCCCCTTATCCTTAAGCTGTGACCCCTTGTCCTGGACTTCCCTAACATCGGGAACAATCTTCCTGCATCTAGCCTGTCCAACCCCTTTAAATTTTGTAAGTTTCTATAAGATCCCCTCTCAATCTCCTAAATTCTAGAGAGTATAAACCAAGTCTATCCAGTCTTTCTTCATAAGACAGTCCTGACATCCCAGGAATCAGTCTGGTGAACCTTCTCTGCACTCCCTCTATGGCAAAGCCTTTGTTTTATATTAGTGATCTCTCTGCATGTTAACTATGGAAATCATTTTGAAAGAGAAGGATTCACGTCCAATACTTGCATAAAATGGCTCTGCGATCCTCCCAGTGACTTAAGGTAGTGCTTACTTCTGGTTCAACTGAAATTCATTAGGCATTGCAACCAAGTACTCGTGTCAACATCATTTGGTAAACAAAGAAAATAAGTGCAGGAACAAACCATTTGGCCCTTCGAGCCAGCACCGCCATTCAATATGATCATGGCTGATCATCTAAAATCAGTACCCCGTTCCTGCTTTTCCCCCATATCTCTTGATTCCGTTAGCCCTAAGAGCTAAATCTAGGATGCAAGGGGAACTTTATGCAATACTGAAATATTTTAATACTTTTAAGGTTATTAATTCATCCATCTTGCTTTCTCATTACTACCCTTCATTTTCTAACCTTTTCTTAAAAAAGAAATGGGGCAAGTAGTAGAAACATAGAAACCTAGAAAATAGGTGCAGGAGTAGGCCATTCGGCCCTTCGAGCCTGCACCGCCATTCAATATGATCATGGCTGATCATTCAACTCAGTATCCCGTACCTGCCTTCTCTCCATACCCTCTGATCCCCTTAGCCACAAGGGCCACATCTAACTCCCTCTTAAATATAGTCAATGAACTGTGGCCTCAACTACCCTCTGTGGCAGAGAGTTCCAGAGATTCACCACTCTCTGTGTGAAAAAAGTTCTTCTCATCTCGGTTTTAAAGGATTTCCCCCTTATCCTTAAGCTGTGACCCCTTGTCCTGGACTTCCTCAACATCGGGAGCAATCTTGTTTGTCAATATTTGTCAATAATCTTACACACTTCATCATTTTCTTTGTGTTATTAGGATGTTGTATTTGTAACTCCAGATGTAATATTATCTGGAAAGAGATCCACTGAAACTTAAGAGCCTACAAAACATTAAGTGTATTCCACCGTCTAAGATTGTTGTTTTAATTACGGAGATAGGCACAAAATTCTGGAGCAACTCAGCGCGACAGGCATCATCTCTGGATGGAAGGAATGGGTGACGATTTGGGTCAGGACCCTTTGTCATATTTTAATCACCTTTGTTGTTCATCTTGGAAGTTGGGATGAAGGAACAGCCCTGTCAGTCCAATGGTGTCATATGGCTTTCAAGATGCTGTGTGTAGTTAGAACAATTTCTGGAATGGGTGATGCTTTGGGTCTGAAGAAGTGTCTTGACCTGAAACAAAACCCATTCCTTCTCTCTATCCCATCGCTGCCTGTCCCTCTAGAGCAGTGGTTCCCAACCTTTTTTTGTCCATGCCCCACCTAATCACCTCTAAAATCCTGATGCCCCCCCCCCAATGTGGTGATATATAATTCTTATCATTTAAAAAAGTGAACTCCGTTTCAGCTGAAGAAGCTTAAAATGCCAATACCTTGGTTTAAACAAACTTCAAAAGAACAATGTGGTGATTATGTAATAACTACACAATAAAGATCTTTTTTACCCCAAAAAAATTATTTACTCAAAATAACATCTGAAACATAAACTACATATGTTTACCTGATGGAAAATCCAAAAAAATCCAAAAATGGGAACCACTGCTCTAGAGTTACTCCAGCATTTTGTGTCTATCTTCCGTTTAAACCAGCATCTGCAGTTTCTTCCTACATAGAACACTGAGATACTGTGGCTCCTTTTTTTGCCCCCGTCCCACCCAAGGTTTCCGTGTGCGGTTCCCGGAGGTTGCAGGTGGTTGCCGGAGGTTGCAGGTAGTGGAAGCTGGTAGGGAGACTGACAAAAACCTCCGGGAACCGGACGGAAACCTTGGGTGGGGCGCAAAGTCTCCAGAGGTTTCCGTTCAGGTTTCCTAAGTGGGACAGGGCCTTAACATTACAGATCTATATGTGCCATATTAAGGATTTTCTACAGAGCATTGTTTGTGTTCTGATACAATATTTATTTTGTGAGCACATTATTTCCTTCCAGTTTACATTGTCAGAGTGACTCCCCGGAACATTAACTCACTTTGGATGCATCAGGCTGAAGTATTAAAAAAAATTAAAATTTAAATTTCCAAAGTTCCAACTAACAAAAGAGAAAACAAAATTGTCTCACTCTACAGATGAATACTATTTGGTATCTATTTGTAGAATCTAACTGCAATGTGGCTATTTCATTCTTGGGCTGGTGGCCGGCAAGGCACTTCATCCCGCAGTAACTGGGGTGCTGGACATTAGCTTTCCATGTTCCTCAACCTTGAATTTTAAACTCAAAAGGACACAAAGTGCTGGAGTAACTCAGCAGGTCAGGCAGCAACTCTGGTGAACATGAATAGGTGACTATTCTTATAGAAACATATACAATTCTTAAAGGGTTGAACAGGCTAGAGGCAGGAAAAATGTTCCCAATGTTGGGGGAGTCCAGAACCAGGGGTCACACAGTTTAAGAATAAGGGGTGGGCCATTTAGGACTGAGATGAGGAAAAACTTTTTCACCCAGAGAGTTGTGAATCTGTGGAATTCTCTGCCACAGAAGACAGTGGAGGCAAATTTGCTGGATGTTTTCAAGAGAGAGTTAGAGATTTGTTGTGAGTTTGTGAGCTCTTACGGCTAAAGGAATCAAGAGATATGGGGAAAAAAAGCAGGAATCATCAACTTTAATGTTATTGCACAAATACGAGTATGGGTACAACGAAATGCAGTTTAGCGTCAGTCCGTAGTATAGTGCAATATAGAAATAAAAATAAAAATACAGAATAATTAAACAATAATCGAACAATGTGGACGGAGAGACTGGAGAAATCTATCGGCGGGACTCCGAGTTCAGCAATGTGATTGTGTTGTTGTAGAACACGTATTCCTCCCTACTAGTACATAGACCTGCGTTCAGACCACCTCCCTGATTCCTTTCCCGGGCAAACACTATCCATGGTTATTTTTGGGATTTTTTTGATGATCTTCCCGAACCTTCAGACACCACCTTCGGTGGGAGGGCATTCCCCACAGCCACCAGGGAGCGGTAAAGATGATCCCCCTGAGCGGTTTTCCCCACCCTTCTAGTCCCTTCCTCTCGCTACATGTGCCCCTTGCTGTATCATACTACTGAAGCAGGTGGGAAAAGGATCCACTTCGATGGTACTATCCCCCTCTCAAATTTTAAAGACCTCTGGGGGGACAGGTGAGCTTTCTTGCGCTCCTCAAGAAGTAAAGGCCCTGCTTGCCTTTTTTCAGTTTGGAGGTGTTGAGGGACCAGGACCTGTAACTTAGTTGCGAGGAAACCCAGGACAACATTCTAGTAAATCTCCTCTGTACTCTCTCTATTTTGTTGACGTCCTTCCTATAATTAGGCAACCAAAATTGTACACCATACTCCAGAATTGGCCTCACCAATGCCTTGTACAATTTTAACATTAGCATCTCTGGAGAACATGAACGGGTGACACAAAATGCTGGAGTAACTCTGCTGGTCAAGCAGTATCTCTGAAGAAAAGGAATAGGTGACATTTCGGGTCGAGACACTTCCTCATACTGAGAGTCTGGAGAGAGGGAAGAAAGGTGGAGCCCACAATGGTCCATTGCTGGCCATGGACGAGGTGACATGCTGGGTCGAGACCCTTCTTCGGACTGATTTTAAATTGTTGGCGGTAACCAAGACACTGACCAGAAATATGTTCAAATCATTTCATGTGGATTTTGACTGATTTAGCGAAAATCTACATGGTTAAAAATATTCTCCACCTCATTAATAATTGATGACTCCTGATCTATGTTGCACTCATGGGGATTAATGTGGTAATGTTTGTGAGATTAAAGACACTTTACAAGTGTGAATCGCTGTAAATGCTTCACATTTGTATCCGAGTAATTTAAACATTTACCTTTTCTAATCCCCTCCACTGCTACAGTTTTGACATTTCCACGTTTAATCTTAAACTGACACAAGAAAGATTTATAATTGCCGACAGCTTTGATTTTTTTATTTTTGCCATTGTACGGATGTTAATTTTTTGTCGGTGACGTTAATTGCAGCTGCAATCTGATCACTTTCTCTATAAGTAACGTCTGGTTCTGCTATTTTTTGACCATGTCTCCACCGAACCCACTCGATATTTGGTGAGTTTGTTTTGAAAAAATGTTTTGTGAACAAAATCCTCTACCCTGCCCAAGCTAATTTGTGGCTGACCCTGCTTGATCCTGGTCTTTTCTTGCCTCCAGCTCTTCATCCCCTCCACCTCCTTCCCGGCATTCCCTACTTTCCACCTGTACAAGAATCCCGACCACTCAAAACGCCACGTACCCTTTTTCTCCAGGGATACTGCCTGTCCCGCTGAGTTACTCCAGCACTATCTTTGGTATAAACTAGCATCTGCGATTATTTGTTGTTACATTTTGTGTATTGAAGATAGACACAAAATGCTGGAGTAACTCAGCGGGACAGGCAGCATCTCTGGAGAGAAGGAATGGGTGACGTCTCGGGTCAAGACCCTTCTTTGTCTCTTTGCTAATGTCTGGTTCACAGGCTGATGAATATTAATTTATGCCGAGATGGGAATTGTGTATTTCCATACTCCACAACATTACTATCGTGGGATCGTTCAGAGAGACATATGGCACTAATCATCGGTCTATGTGTGGAGGTGTAATGAGATCCCAAAGACATCTTGGAGGGGGGGAAAAATGCAACAGCCCCACTGTTTTCTGGGCATCCTGGAGGCCTGAGTACTCAAACTGACACCTGGTGTCCATGCATCTGTAGCATGCTGAGATCCTAAGCAATTAGCAGGAGAGTCAGAGACAGACGTACAGCACAGGAATAGGCCATTCGGCCCATTTCATCCATGCTTAGTTTAGCTTATTGTTATGTGTACCGAGGTACAGTGAAAAGCTTTACGTTGCGTTATAACTAGTCAGCAGAAAGACTACACATGAGACGGAGGAGAGGGAGCGCGGGGGAGAGGGGGCAGGGGGGGAGAGACAGAGATGGGGGGAAGAGGGGGGGGAGAGAGGGGGGGGGAGGGGGGGAGAGAGGGAGAGGGGGAGAAAGAGAGGGGAGGAGAGAGAGAGGGGAGAGAGAGATGGGGAGAGAGAGAAAGAGGAGGATGGATAGAGAGAGAGAGGGGAGCAGAGAGGGGGGGAGAGAGAGGAGGGAGAGAAGGAGAGGGGAGAAAGGGGGGGAAGAGAGAGAGGGGGGAGAGAAGGGGAGAGAGAGGGAGGGAGAAGGGAGAGAGAGAGGGGGAGAGAGAAGTGTACAGATAAATGATAAAGGGAATGGCGTTCAGTGCAATGCAATGTAAAGTCCGATTAAAGATAATCCAGGGGTCTCCCAAAAGATAGACAGTAGCTCAGGACTGCTCGCTAGTTGTTGACAGGATGGTTCAGTTGTCCGATACCAGCAGGGATAAAATTGTCCCTGAATCGGGAGGTGTGAATTTTTACACTTCTCGTCTGATGGAAGAGGGGAGAAGAGTGAGCGACGGGGTTGAGACTCATCCTTGATTATGCTGGTGGCCTTGCCGAGGCAGCGTGAAGTGTAAATAGAGTCGACGGAAGGGACTCTAAACCTTTCCTATCCACGTACCTGTCCAAGTGTCTTTTAAAGGCCTGCCCCACCTACCTCTTCTGCAGCTTGTTTCAAATACCCGACATCCTCTTGGTGGGAAAAGTTGCCCCAATGTTATTATTAAAATCTTGCCGCTCTTACCTTAAAGCACAACCTTGCAAACAACCAGGTCCCACCCTGTCAGCTGCCACCACATCTGTGGAAAAGTCTCAGATTCACACAATGGTTTCATCACTTGCTTGAAAACCAGGCCAGAAACTAGTCGGTAGATAAAAGTGCTGGAGAAACTCAGCGGGTGAGGCAGCATCTGTGGAGCGAAGGAAATGGGCAACGTTTCGGGCCGAAACCCTTCTTCAGACTGAAGTCAGAAACTAGTATTCCTTGATCTCGAAGAATTGCTTAAAAGGGGGATTCATAGATTAAGTAGCAACAAGTTGTTAAAATATATATATAAATAAATATACATATATATAGAATATAGATAAATATATATATAGAATATAGATAAATATATATATATAGATATATATATATATATATATATATATATATATATATATATATGTATATATATATATATATATATATATATATATATATATATATAATATATATATATATATATATATATATATATATATATATATATATATATAGATATATATATATATATATATATATATATATATATATATATATATATATATATATATATATATATATATAGATATATATATATAATATATATATATATAGATATATAGATATATATATATATATAGATATATATATATATATATATATATATAAATAATAAATAGATATACATATTTCTTCTTGAGGGGGTGTTGTTTATTTTTATTTTTTTTAATATTTTATTTATTAGAAGTAGTGTACATTACACTGATATAAGCCAAAAATAACATAATACATTTCCTGTACCACGTCTTTGGTTTAAACTTTATTAAGAAGAAAAGTAAAGAGAGTTAAATAGGATAGTAAGTGCATGAAAGAGTGATCAAGAGAGACCCGTAGAAACGTAAAACTCGAAAAAGAGTTAAGAAGAAAGCCAAAGAAAAAGAGAGAGAGAAGAAGAGAACTGGAGATATAAAAAAAAAGTAAAAAAAGATAAAAGGGATATAGTTCAAGTTCAAGTTCAAGTGAGTATAGAAGTTGGGATGTAATGTTAAAATTGTACAACGCATTGGTGAGACCAAATCTGGAGTATGGTGTACAATTTTGGTCGCCCAATTATAGGAAGGATGTCAAAAAAATAGAGAGAGTACAGAGGAGATTTACTAGAATGTTGCCTGGGTTTCAACAACTAAGTTACAGAGATAGGTTGAATAAGTTAGGTCTTTATTCTCTGGAGTGCAGAAGGTTAAGGAGGGGACTTGATAGAGGTCTTTAAAATGATGAGAGGGATAGACAGAGTTGATGTGGACAAGCTTTTCCCTTTGCGAATAGGGAAGATTCAAACAAGAGGACATGACTTCAGAATTAAGGAACAGAAGTTTAGGGGTAATATGAGGGGGAACTTCTTTACTCAAGAGAGTGGTAGCGGTGTGGAATGAGCTTCCAGTGGAAGTGGTTGAGGCAGGTTCATTGGTATCATTTAAAAATAAATTGGATAGGCATATGGATGAGAAGGGAAAGGAGGGTCATGGTATGAGTGCAGGCAGGTGGGACTAAGGGAAACAAAAGTTGTTCGGCACGGACTTGTAGGGCCGAGATGGCCTGTTTCCGTGCTGTAATTGTTATATGGTTTATATGGAGTTTATTGTCATGTGTTCCTGTATAGGACAATGAAATTCTTGCTTTGCTTAAGCACACAGAAAAAATAGTAGGCATTTACTACAAAACAGATTTATGTGTCCATATACCATGATATAAATATATACACACATGAATAATTAAACTGATAAAGTGCAAATAACAGAAAATGGTTATTAATAATCAGAGTTTTGTCCGAGCCAGGTTTAATAGCCTGATGGCTGTGGGGAAGTAGCTATTCCTGAACCTGGACGTTGCAGTCTTCAGGCTCCTGTACCTTCTACCTGAAGGTAGCGGGGAGATGAGTGTGTGGCCAGGATGGTGTGGGTCTTTGATGATACTGCCAGCCTTTTTGAGGCAGCGACTGCGATATCTTCATATCTTTACACACCCCTCACCAAATCCTGAAACCATTTATTTTCAAAGTCATGTTGCACCGAGGAGCGTTGTTTATATGTAAAGTAATGGCCCATGCTACTTTATAGTCAGAGAGAGACTTTTACATGGACATCATTACAGTAACATTAGTAAGGGACAACGAATAAGTTGTAAATAAGTACATTTTATATAGCGCGTTTAAATCAACTCGCGTTGAAACCAAATTGCTTTACATAGAAGAAATAATTAGGATTCCGTACATCCATAGAAAAATTAAAAAAAATAAAAATGACACAACACATTACAGAATTCAACATGAACGTCCCCCCACAGCAGAATCAAAAATGTTCCACTGTAGGGAAAGGCACTGGAGAGTCGAGTCCTCTTCCTCTGTGATCACCCGAGGTCAGGGCCTATTTGTGGCCTCTGCAGCCAGTCCGATGTTTTCAGGCCCTCTTGCGTGATGGAACTCCGGCGTCGGGAGAAACACTCCTCATCGGCTTGGAAATGTCTGGAACGGCCATTTGTTGTCCCACTAACATTGACCAGTCCTTCTAGATGATCACTTTATCCACAAGTAAAGCTGGATCTGTTCCAGGCTTATGTTGGGGGAAACCACAATGCGACAGCAAGATTTATTTTTAAGCAAATGGTGACGATGTTGCTCTGAGAATTGGCGCAGTGGACGGCTTGGGGGATACTTTTCCAAAGCTTCCATCCTGGTGGCCATACCTAACGTGAAGTAATGTTTAGAAACATAGAAATTAGGTGCAGGAGTAGGCCATTCGGCCCTTCGAGCCTGCACCGCAATTCAATATGATCATGGCTGATCATCCAACTCAGTATCCCGTACCTGCCTTCTCTCCATACCCTCTGATCCCCTTAGCCACAAGGGCCGCATCTAACTCCCTCTTAAATATAGCCAATGAACTGGCCTCGACTACCCTCTGCAGCAGAGAGTTCCAGAGACTCACCACTCTCTGTGTGAAAAAAGTTCTTCTCATCTCAGTTTTAATGGATTTCCCCCTTATCCTTAAGCTGTGACCCCTTGTCCTGGACTTCCCCAACATCGGGAACAATCTTCCTGCATCTAGCCTGTCCAACCCCTTAAGAATTTTGTAAGTTTCTATAAGATCCCCTCTCAATCTCCTAAATTCTAGAGAGTATAAACCAAGTCTATCCAGTCTTTCTTCATAAGACAGTCCTGACATCCCAGGAATCAGTCTGGTGAACCTTCTCTGCACTCCCTCTATGGCAATAATGTCCTTCCTCAGATTTGGAGACCAAATTGTACGCAATACTCCAGGTGTGGTCTCACCAAGACCCTGTACAACTGCAGTAGAACCTCCCTGCTCCTATACTCAAATCCTCTTGCAATGAAAGCTAACATACCATTCACTTTCTTTACTGCCTGCTGCACCTGCATGCCTACCTTCAATGACTGGTGTACCATGACACCCAGGTCTCGCTGCATCTCCCCCTTTCCCAATCGGCCACCATTTAGATAATAGTCTGCTTTCCCTTTTTTTTTTGCCACCAAAATGGATAACCTCACATTTATCCACATTATACTGCATCTGCCAAACATTTGCCCACTCACCCAGCCTTGTGTGAAGGTATGGTTTGTGTGAGGGTGTGGTTTTACATAGTTTCTGTTCAACTCAATCGTTCTGTAGTTTCTACAATAAATCTTCCATTATCATGGCTAAGCAACAACCTACATACTGGTGTCCGATTGATAAATGTGGAAATAAGCTGTTAATTCGTAGCTACATAGAGTCACACAGCACTAAATCCAGCCCTTTGCCCTGCCTACAAGATGTCCCATGTATTCTAGTCACACCTGCCCACGTTTGGACCATATAAACATTTCCTGTACATGTACCTGCCTCAACCACCACCTCCGGCAGCTCGTTCCATTGGCCCACCAGCCTCTGTGGGGAAAATGTTACCCCTCGTGTCCATATTATATTTTTCCCTCTCCTTATGTACTTGTGTAAAGCAACTATACAAAAATCCTTCAACAGTTTAACAGTTAAAACTCAAACAGTCACGGTTGGCATATAAAGGTTAGAATTAGTACTTATTTGATATTCAATGTAGTAATAAGGAACTGCAGATGCTGGTTTAAACCGAAGATAGACATGAAATGCTGGAGTAACTCAGCGGGTCAGACAGCATCTCTGGAGAAAAGGTAGAGGTGAGGTTTTAGGTTGAGATCCTTTTTTCAGACCTCCTTCTGAAGAAGGGTCTCTACCCAAAACGTCATCTTTCCTTCTCTCCAGAGACGATGTCTGACCCTCTGAGTTATGCCCCTGTCCCACTAAGGAAACCTGAACGGAAACCTCTGTAGACCTTGTGCCCCACCCAAGGTTTCCATGAGGTTCCCGTAGGCTCCCGGAGGTTCCGGTCACTCTCCCGAATGGTGGAAAGTGGTTTCCACGCAGTCGAGGCTTCTTCTATTATTTAAAAAAAAAAAACAAAACCGGCCTCGACTAAAAAGAAGTTGCCATTTGGTCGAAGCCGGGGGAGTGGGGTCGCTATTTACTTACAGGCAGTCGAAGGCCATCTCCTTCGCTGACAGGCCATTTTGATTGGCTCATTGGAATTTTCAGCAAAGATCCTATAGGACCTAGAAGATCCGCCAGAAGGTAAAATGCCCACTAACTTTATTAAACTTCTTAAAACTGTCTCCACTCCTTCTTCCCCCCATTCTCTCCCCTTCTCTCCCTCCCTCGCCCGCTCTCTAAAGGACTTACCATGCTCTGTGGCAGCCGTTTACCTTCTTCTTCATTGCGCAGACAGTGCTCCTCCGCTGTCCCTGGTCCCCACCTTCGCTGTGTGTGTGTGTGTGTGTGTGTGTGTGTGTGTGTGTGTGTGTGTGTGTGTGTGTGTGTGTGTGTGTGTGTGTGTGTGTGTGTGTGTGTGTGTGTGTGTGTGTGTGTGTGTGTGTGTGTGTGTGTGTGTGTGTGTGTGTGTGTGTGTGTGTGTGTGTGTGTGTGTGTGTACGCAGTGTGCGTGGTCCTATAGGATCTTTGATCAGTAGATGCAGCTCACGCTTCAGTTGAGGCTTTCCAAGCAAGTGACCAAAACCTCTGGTGACTCATGGAGAGTGTCCGGAACCTCTGGGAACCTCACGGAAACCTTGGGTGGGGCGCAAAGTCTCCAGAGGTTTCCGTTCAGGTTTCCCAAGTGGGACAGGGGTATTAGGGAACCTGAACGGAAACCTCTGAAGACTTTGCGCCCCACCCAAGGTTTCCGCGAGGTTCCCGGAGGTTTTTGTCAGTCTCCCTGCCAGCTTCCACTACCTGCAACCTCCGGCAACCACCTGCAACCTCCAGGAACCGCACGGAAACCTTGGGCGGGGCGCAAAGCCTCTAGAGGTTTCCGTTCAGGTTTCCTAAGTGGGACAGGGGCATTACTCCAGCATTTTGTGTCTGTACTCAATGTAGGTTATTTTTACAAGTTCAGTACCTGTTTCAAGTTAAAGTATCGTCTCCCCTTGCTACTGTGCAAAATAATTTGTAATCTAAAAGTCATTCTTGCCAATAGGAAAATCATTGAACTGGAAAATGAGTGCTAGCTCTGTTGATGGCTAATCTTAAGGATAGAATTCCAGTGAGCAGATCTATTCAATTTATCTTCTATTACATTACTTCTTAACGGAGGATAATGTTCAATTTCGGATTTTGATCCAAGTATAAATCACTGAATTATTTGGAGTTACTGCTCAGTGTTCTGTTTTATACAAGAACCTGGGCTATATTTAATCTGTTCACATTGTATTGGAAATTGGAAATTTTCTGCCTGGGTAAAAGGCATTTTCTCAACAATACTTCTTCTTTACCCAATTAAATTTGCCACAACTATCTTTCTTCTTGCCATAACCTACAATTGCTCCTTTGCAGAAAATAAACTCAAGTTGGTTGGGATGCTGATTTAATGCTAACTGAAATTAATCCACATATCCATTATATGAATGAGCAATTTTGTATAAAGAATGTCTGAAGCACCCAGTTAAGTCACTATAGATATACGTTGATGTTTTAGGGTGGGTCCTCTTGCTCCGTAGTTAAAACGAGCCTTCATGGTCAGGTCAAGACCCTGCATTTACAACAACTGGGACTCGAAAATGGTGCCAACTGGCCACTCTGTATACTATCTCTAGTGCTATACACTTGTACTATATCTGAGATACGTAACTAAGATGTATCTAAGTGCTTCTGTAGTGATACTTGCACTAGACTGTATACACAAATTAATTTCACTGTATCCTCAGTACATGTGACAAATAAAATATACATCCCATATCCCCCCCCCCTGCCACTACCAAGAATAACATAGGGACAAAATAAGTTATTTTAAGGTATTTTCAAGACAATGTTTTGATAGTCGTTCATAAAATTAAACTTCGTAATTCTATCTTAAACAACTCCTCCAATCTCCCATCATCGCCATCAATGTCATTGATCCCATACAAGTTGATGTTCCTTACTGCATTAAACACTCTTAAGGGCCTGTCCCACTTGGGCGACCTAGCCCGCGAGTTCTGGCGAGTTTGCCCTCGACTCGTACTCGCAGCATGGTCGACACGAGGTCGTAGGAGGTCTTCGTAATTCACCTTCATGCTCGAGAGTGGCCTCCGCGTACTCGAGGCCTCAGCTAGGGCGCGGCGGTTTTTTCAACATGTTAAAAAATGCCCGCGAGTTAAAAAAAGGTCACCATGGAAAAATAATCGATGCTTTTTTTTACTCGTAGGTTTAGTCGTAGTAGGTCGGCATGTGATTCGTAGGCAATCGAGGGTAGTCGAAGGTAGTCGTAGATAGTCTTCACCATAGTCGAAGAGAGGTCGAAGGAGATCAGAGGTCGTCCAATTTTCCCGAAGTTAGTCGTAGCTAGTTGAAGGTGGTCTTCAACATAGTCGAAGGTGGTCTTCAACATAGTCGAAGGTGGTCTTCAACATGTCATTTTTTCAAACTCTTCCAAACTCGCCAATTAGGTCGTCCAAGTGGGACAGCCCCTTTATTGTCACTGATATCCTTAGCTGGTATCACTTTAACTAAAGTGCCACATTAGTTTGCAGAGATGTTAGCAGGACCATCCTCAGTTGCTTTTTTGATTGGTATAGGGATAGAAAATATACAAGCCTTTTGAAAGCCACCTTTCCCCCCCCTAATTGTACCAAGTTTGGATGGACAACTAAAACTCACAGTGATAAAGCAATGTTTTCCATTTGACATGAATCTAATTCATTTTCAACTGAAATGATACAACTGATCCTTACAATGAAGTTTCTACACATGAAAGCTTCTCAAAATAAAGTTTAGTTTTGACTAATGAATTATTCGTGGCTGCCATTAATAGCAGTTTAATTTAGTTTGCTTAGAGATGTAGCATGGCAACAGGCCATTCGGCCCACCGAGTCCACACCGACCATTGATCACCCGTTCACATTAGTTCTCTGTTAAACCATTTTCGCACCCACTCCCTACACAGTGGGGACAATTTTCAGAAACCAATTAACCTACAAACCAGACAGCTTTGGGATGTGGGAGGGAATTGGAGTTCCTGGAGGAAACCTACGCAGTCACAGGGAGAAGGTGCAAACTCCACATAAACAGCACTTGAGGTCAGGATTGAACCAAGGTCTCTGGCGTTATAACTCAAATGATGAATATCTCTGGCAAAGCCAGCTATTTATCACTTGCTTCACTGCGCTGTCCATAAAAGGCAATTTTTAGTTTAGTTTGAGATGCATCGTGGAAACAGTTCTTTCGGCTGATTAGCAATCACTCGTACGCTAGTACTATCCTACACACGTGGGACGATTTATAGAAGCCAATTAACCTACAAACATACACATGGTTGGAATGTGGGAGAAAACCAGAGCGCTGAGAAAACCCACGCGGTCTCAGGGAGAACGTACAGTCTTTGTACCTGGAGTCAGGATCGAACCTGGGCCTCTGGCTCCGTGAGGCAGCAACATTACCGCTGTGCCTTTGTGCTGCCCAACAAAGAATGTTTGTATTTTTCTACGTAAAAAGACAACCCAACACACATTGCAGACGTGTCAGCAGCTGGGTTGACATCCCTGTACTTCCCTTCCCTGCAAGGAAGGGCTTGAAGTGGATGCACGTTCAGAATGCTGATGAGAGTCAGGTTGTCTGAAACCCAAAAGCAGATCACATGTTTGGTCTCTTGGGACCAATACTGTAGAAAGAGGGGAAACAAAGCAAGGCCAGGTGTTGTTTTTAATGTTGTCACTAAATTGAGCATTAGTATTCAAGCTGTGATTCTTTCTCTGAAAGCTGTGGAGGTGAAGGCCTCAAAGGAGGCACACCTATTACCAGCCTTGTTTTCCTTCAGCTAAAATCTTCTTTGATATTTTGCTCGAATGCTGTGTGCTGTGTTTTGTTGCCAGTGGCAGCCTGCTGTCTGAAGATTCTTTCAAAACTTAACTTCAAACTGTTACACATTTTAAAGAGTTGCTTCTCCGAGGCGATGGTTGTATGCTTTTCTGCAAGACTTCCCACTCGCCCAAATGACATCCTGATGGCCATAGGTGTACTCAGTGGCGTAGTGGGGAGGGGGGGGGGGGGGGGGGGGGTGGTGGTGGGGGGGGGGGGGGGGGGGGGGGGGGGGGGGGGGGGGGGGGGCAGTGGGGGGCGGTTGCCCCGGGCGCTAAATTTTTAGGGGCGCAAAAAAATTGTTGGATAAAATCGTTTTGATAAAATGAAGAGACCCGGGGAGCCGTTGGAGCGAGGAGGGGTTACCTGGAGCTGCGAGTATAAAAACAGCACGGGCCAGGCCGCCGCTGTCACTGCTGCTGCCGCTGTCCCAGCCGCTGCCGCCACCCCAGCTCCGAGGCCAGGCCGCCGCTGCCTCTGCCCCAGCTCCGAGTTCTGGTCACCGCTGCCTCTGCCCCAGCTCAGAGGTCGCCAGCTCCGCCATTAGGCCTCGGTGCAGGCGGAGATGGGGATACGACAAAAGAAGTCTCATTCCCCGAAGGAAGAGACCAAAAACGTGTTCCTTCCCCTTCTCTTCTTCCCCTCTCCGCTAATGAGGAGGCGCAAAACTTTAAACTGCCCCGGGCGCTCAAAACCCACCCTACGCCACTGGGTGTACTGAACTGATTGAACGTTAAGTGAGCATACATGTAGATTGGTTCAAGCCTGGTTAATTTTTTTGAAGGATATTCTGCTTCCAGTTTCTTTTGGGTCGAGAATTCTATTGATTTTTAATTTGATTATTTGTCCCTTGGTCAAGTTGGTTTCCAATATGATTAGTTAAAGACTATTTGAATGAAGCTATTGGTTTTGATGTTTGTCCAGTACCTGTAGCAGGCGCATAAGGAAGATGAAACTGAGTGTTGGGTAATGTATCTGTACAGTCTAATGTCTGCAAATGTGGATGAGTTTCTGAAGATTGCACAATTGCATGGGATAAGATGGGAGTAGGCTACATGTACAAACATTCCTCCTTGGAACTTATTTCTGTGAGGTTTGTCTTCTGCTTTACCTGTTCATAAAGGTTCTAACTAGTCTTAAAACAAGATCTTCTGTTGTATCACCATGAATGATATTCTACAGAAGTATTAGATCTTCACTTGTAATGATCTAACATGCAAAGAAGGAACTGCAAATGCTGGTTTACACTGAAGATAGACACAAATTGTTGTAGTAACTCAGCGGGTCAGGCAGCATCTCTGGAGAACAGGAATGGGTGACGTTTCGGGTCTGGACCCTTCTTCAGGCTGAGAGTAAGGGGAGAGAGGCAGACAGAAACCAGGAGGTACGGGACGAAGGCCGTGGTCGACGGGACGGAAGGCTGAGGTGATATCCGGGAAGACGACAGGACGGAATGGTCAGGGGCAGGCAGGTTCGAATCCGTGTAGGCAGTCGGGATATCGCTGGAGAGTCTTGCATGAATGCTGAGAACAATCTGGCACTGTGTGAACGGTGAGGAGAGTCTATATACCGGGTTAATAGGTGATCAGAGGCAACTGAGTGCAACAGGTGAGGAGAGTTAGGCCGATGTGAGGAGAGTTGGGGCTGATGAGAGGGGAGTGGCAGGCGAGGAGAAGGAGGGACCGGTGGAAAAGTACTGGGAGGTGAAGTGGATGAGAATGAGGAGAGGGCAGACTGTGACACTATCTATCTCTGCCTTAAAAATATCCATTGACTTTGCCTCCACCGCCGTCTGTGGTAATAAATTCCACAGATTCACCACTCTTATTGAAACTTGTATCTTGTTCACCTCAGTTTTAATCTTTAACCCTACTCCACTTTTATGAAAATTGTGTTAGTTTCACAATTTGCTCTTTTTCTTTTATCTGTTTCTGAAACTTTTTACATCCAGATCAATGTGCCTCTATATTCAATTCCCGGACCCTCCCCTCCCCCTCCCCACATTCCTAGTTGATTTCCATTATTACTAGGCCGCTCCTGTTACTTTAGCCATGGCCTACAAACTGAGGACTTGGCCATTATAACTCTACTGTTTATGGGTGCTGCTGTGCAGACATTAGTTGTTCCATCTCCTTCCATGGTTCAGTACTAACATGGTAGTATTTAATTAGCTGTAAAGTATTTTTGATTAGTCTATGAAAGAAACAAAGTATATCTTTATTGGACCCTTCTCTTCCTGTACACAATTTATTACACCATATCCAGTAACCCCTGTATTCCCCCAACCCCCACCCCAGGCAACCTGCTAGTTCCACGGTTTCCCTTCGTTTTCACCCCACCTTTGCCTTTGTGTAAATGTAATGTAATTACAGTGACCCATTGTGGGCTCCACCTTGGTCTATTGCCGGCCCTTCTCTTGGTCTATTGCTGGCCCTTCTCCTATCTCCAGTTCCCCACCCCTCATCCCCACCTCTTGTACTTTGAATCAGAAAGTATTCCGGTTCCGACCCAAAACGTCACCTATCCATTTCCTGCAGAGAGGCTGCCTGATCCGCTGAGTTACTCCAGTGCTTTGCGTCTATTCTTCCGTTTGGCTTGTGATGAATTTCCCGCTTCAGGTTAATTTTATTTTATGGAGTGCTGCTGAGTTCTATTGTTTTGATGATGACATTGATTGGAAGTTGGCGTTTGTTGCCTGCTCTCGAGTAAGATGGTGCGTGACATGTAGCCGACAGGGTTTGCGATGGTGCGGAGGTGATGGGTTACACTTATGGTGGCTCAAAGGCTTCCTCCACGCAGGTGATGGAGATGCAGGGATACAGTAGCGGCAGTGTTTAGTTTAGAGATACAGCGCGGAAACAGGCCCTTCGGCCCACCGCGTCCACACTGACCGCGTTCCCCACCCATTAACATTACCCTACACACACTAGGGACAAATTACACGTACACCAAGCCAATTAACCTACAAACCTGTACGTCTTTGGAGCGTGGGAGGGAAACCGTTCTCGGAGAAAACCCACGCGGGTCACAGAGAGAACATACAAACTCCATGCAGACAAACACCCTTAGCCGGGTTTGAACCCGGGTCTCTGGCGCTGTAAGGCAGTAAGGTCTAGCTCTACGCCACCGTACCACCAGTGGTTCTTGATTTTCCTTTCCACGTGGCTTCCTCCACTCACCTCCCTCATATGAACCAGCACTACTCTTGATGCAGGTACATCAAACAGGGCGATCCAATGGGTGGCAGGGTGGCGCAGTGGTAGAGTTGTTGGCCTACAACACCAGAGGCATGGGTTCGATCCTGACTAGGTGGGGAGGTGGGGGTGCTCTCTGTACAGAGTTTGTACCTCCTCCCTGTGACCATGTGGGCTTTCCCTTGGTGCTATGGTTCGTAACAAGAGGATTTCAGTATAGGAGTAAAGAGGTTCTTCTGCAGTTGGATAGGGCTCTGGTGAGACCACAATCAAGTAAGATCAAATAGAACAAGTTGTCCTACAACTTTAGGCTGTGCACGCCGTACGCAAGAAGAAGAAGTGTGTAGATTGATGATTTTTAAAAATGAATTGAATCCATTTTAAAATAAGGCTGTAACGTAACAAAATGTGGAAAAAGTGAAGTGATCTGAATTTTTTCTGAATGCACTGTATATTCCCGGATATCCGTTCCTATAGCTTGTGCACAATTGTGTTGTGCAGTTCATACTGCAGTTCCCGTTTCTCCTTCCACAACATTCTTCTCTGCATTACATTTTATCTGTCACTCCTCTGCCCATTTTTCAGTAAAACTATTGATTTTGGACTTTTGTGATTTCCCCACTGGCCTCAACACTGCGGTCCATTTAAAAAGCATCTCTTGCTATCGTTACCTTTACCTCATTTTGTTTCGGTCATGGAAGGTTTACCTCTTAAAGCTGGCCTTGATTCTTCTGACCCCAGTCATTTCTTGTTGCTGGTGGGAATCATCCGTTGACAATGTGTTTATAGTTAACTCGCAAACGTAAAAGCCTTAATTCAACCGATCATAATCGGTGGTCAATAGGCCAATTTGTGATGTAAACAGTGTGCACATGGCCAGCATCTGCGGTTTCTACAAGTCAGCCTTGAGCTATGTGAGCTAAGAAGGAACTGCAGATGCTGGAAAATCGAAGGTACACAAAAATGCTGGAGAAACTCAGTGGGTAGGCGGTGCGACTTTCGTCAGCAGCGGCCTCTGCAGCCCGTCTGCGTTTTTTATTATTTTTTGTCTATGTTTTTATGTAGTTTTTGTTAATTTTTTGTTGGGGTGTGTGTGTGGGGGGGTGGGGGTGGGGTGGGAAGGAGAGGGTAACTTTCCTGCATGGGAGACCCAACCTTTTCTTTGTCGGGTCTCCGTTGTCGTTGGGGCTGCAACGAGGAGCGGCCTCCAACAGGAAGACTGGGGGCTCTGGTGCCGACGACTCACCTCACCATCGTGGAGCTGGCCGAGTCCGGAGCGGTGGTGGAGCGCTGCTGCTGCTACGGCCCGACCTCCGGAGATTCGGAGGCTGCAACTGCGGGTCTGGCGGACGGCGGCACCGGGAGCCCGCGGGTCCCTGGAGGGAGACCACTTTTCAGGGCTCCTGCAACGGCGACTTCTCCCGCCCGAGTTGCGGGGTCGAAGAGCTCCTGGAGCGGGGCCTTACAGCACCGCCCCGCGCGGCTTGGAATGGCCGCGGGACTCTAACATCAAGAACCCGGTGTGCGACCTTGCATCACCCGGCGTGGCTTTAATGGCCGCGGGACAATCGCCATCGCCAGCCGGGGGCTTTGACTTTGACTCTGACAACGGGATGAAACGTTGCCTATTTCCTTCGCTCCATAGATGCTGCTGCACCCGCTGAGTTTCTCCAGCATTTTTGTGTACCTTTGGGCTCGGTGTTTCTGTGTTTCATCTTAAATACTGCAATGGTCAATGGTTTTTTATTGTCACATGTTCCTCAGTACAGTGAAATTGATTTTTAAAAAATATTGAAATGACAATTCTACTATACATTAGACAACGGGCCGCGGCTATGGACTGGGCGAGGTCGGGGGTCGGGGGTCAGACGGAAGAGCTGGGCCATGCGGGTGGGTGTCAGGGTGGGCGGAGAGTTGGACGGAGCTGTGGGGGGGATGGCGGGACTGTCGGATGCTGAGAGAATGGAGCAGCTGGGCTTGTACACTCTGGAGTTTAGAAGGATGAGAGGGCATCTCATTGAAACATATAAGATTGCTGAGGGCTTGGACACGCTAGAGGCAGGAAGCATGTTCCCGATGTTGGGGGAGTCCGGAACCAGGGGCCACACACACAGTTTAAGAATAAGGGGTAAGTCATTTAGAACGGTGACGAGGAAACACTTTTTCTCACAGAGAGTGGTGAGTCTGTGGAATTCTCTGCCTCAGAGGGCGGTGGAGGCCGGTTCTCTGGATGCTTTCAAGAGAGAGCTAGATAGGGCTCTTAAAAATAGCGGAGTTAGGGGATATGGGGAGAAGGCCGGAACGGGGTACTGATTGGGGATGATCAGCCATGATCACATTGATTGGCGGTGCTGGCTCGCAGGGCCGAATGGCCTACTCCTGCACCTATTGTTTATTATTATGTATTGAAGCTCGTGTCTCGGTGGGCCTAGGTGGGCGCCATGGAGGCGTGAAGTGGGGCGGCGGCAGCGGTGAAGCCTCGCGGGTCAACCCACGGTTGATGAAAGCGTGGCGGACCGCTGTGAGAGAGGTTGGGGGGGAAACAATGAACAATTGAGGAGGATAGGAGGACAAAGAACGATGGGGACCTGGCGTGGGTGTACTGCTGTGGGTGGGGGGGGGAGAATACAGAATAAAAGGAGGAGCCGGCGTGCTTTATAACTTTGTCAGCGCTGGAGGTGAGCATTTAGAAACATAGAAACATAGAAAATAGGTGCAGGAGGAAGCCATTCGGCCCTTTGAGCCAGCACCGCCATTCATTGTGATCATGGCTGGCCATCCCCTATCAATAACCCGTGCCTGCCTTCTCCCCATGTCCCTTGACAATAAAGGGATATGCGGAGCATTTGTCCAGTATTTTGTGCCTATCTTTGGAATAATCTTTCATGGTTATAATGTGTTTCTGCGTTTATTTTAGATTATCACCTAAATGCTCAGCAGGTTAAGATGCAGTTTAGCTTGTAAGATAATCAATGTTTCTAAATGTTATCGGATAATAACGTTAGCTATATTTAGCACGTTTAAAGGGTTGCCCAGAGTGTTAACTGTTGGTGACAAGAGTATGTAATCTTCTTGTTGGATGAAAAGTAATTACCACCTTCAGTGACAATTGTTATGCTTATTTCTAGTGAACTGCTGAAGTATTTGTGAGCCTAATAAATTGCATTACTGTAATCACCCATTCCCAGTGTTTTAAACTGTGGTCTCCTTGCTCCTTGCCTGGCAGGAAGGCTGCTGAATTACCCTACCTTTTGAGACCTCTTGTAATCCAAAGATTCATTTATTGTGACAAATGAAGTGGCATTACAAACTAACTAGTCCTGATTTTTTAAATATTAACTCACCACCCATACTTTGTCAGGGTTGTTTTCCCCATGCAGTTAGTCCTTGGATGAAATAAATCAGGCAAACTTTCCAATAAGTTTGATTTCTCCTGCCAAATTGAGTGACGATTCTGTCAAGCATAGTAAGTAAATATCATGTTCATATGTGTTCATAAGTGATAGGAGCAGAATTAGGCCATTCGGCCCATCAAGTCTACTCCGCCATTCAGTCATGGCTGATCTATCTTTTCCTCCAAACCCCATTCTCCTGCCTTCTCCCCATAATCTCCCCTCGAGATGAGAAGAACTTTTTTCACACAGAGAGTGGTGAATCTCTGGAACTCTCTGCCACAGAGGGTAGTTGAGGCCAGTTCATTGGCTATATTTAAGAGGGAGTTAGATGTGGCCCTTGTGGCTAAGGGGATCAGGGGGTATGGAGAGAAGGCAGGTACGGGATACTGAGTTGGATGATCAGCCATGATCATATTGAATGGCGGTGCAGGCGCGAAGGGCCGAATGGCCTACTCCTGCACCTAATTTCTATGTTTCTATGTTTCTATAATCTCTGACACCCGTACTAATCAAGAATCTATCTGTCTATCTATGTCTTGAAAATATCCATTGACTTGGCCTCCACAGCCTTCAGTGGCAAAGAATTCCAATTCATTGTTTTTTTGAGAAAAAGGTATGAAGAAATTGCTTTAACATCGATGGCTGCTGGGATATTTTGGGAGGTGGTAATGATTTGTTTTAAAGTCTGATATCCCCTCCATTTCACTTTTATCCAATATGAAATTTTAAAGCCGCTTTAAAGGGTTTTGATGAGAATGATCAGGAGATCCTGGAGCTAATTGCCTGCGAATACAAAAGGTGTTGCTAAACAGAAAGCTACACTACACCTCCAGAGAAAATAAATGGTTCCACGGACACCTGAAGGCCAAAGACCAGCAGGAAAACAGTGATCTAAAGAACAAGTGGTAGATGGAGAGACGCAATGGATGCAGCAATTCACCAGTAGCTGTGATATCGTAGATTCTTCAGCAATGCCAAGCCCATCAATTGCCCAAGAAGCCATCAACCGAGAGTAAGAATGGGAATGTACTTGAGGGCTGTACAGTTGCACAGTAGCTGTAGAGTTGCTGCCTTATATCACCAGAGACCTGGGCTCAATCCTGACTATGAGTGCTGGCAGTCTAGACCTTGTACGTTCTCATAAGATCATATGTGATACGAGTGTTCAGAGATTGTTAAGGGCTTGGACACACTAGAGGCAGGAAACATGTTCCCGATGTTGGGGGAGTTCAGAACCAGTGGCCACAGTTTAAGAGTTGTGAGTCTGGGGAATTCGCTGCCTCAGTGGAGGCAGGTGGAGGCAGGTTCTCTGGATGCTTTCAAGAGAGAGCTAGATAAGGCTGTTAAAAATAGCAGAGTCAGGGGCTATGGGAGAAGGCAGGAACAGGGTGCTGATTGGGGATGATCAGCCATGATCACATTGAATGGCGGTGCTGGCTCGAAGGGCCGAATGGCCTACTCCTGCACCTATTGTCTATTATTCTACTTGCATGTGTGACTTCTCGAACTTCAAGTAACCCCTGCATTCCTTCTCTCTCCATCCATCCCCCACCCAAATCGCACTAGGTTCTCATTCTCACCGAGCAAACAGCTAACAATGGCCTGTTTTCTTTAACATTGTTACTTTTTTGCATATCTTTAATTCATTTGTCCTCTACCCCTCTACCTCACCGTCTGTACCTCTCGTTTTCCTTTCCCTGAACTCTAGTCTGAAGTAGAGTCTTGACCCATTCCTTCTCTCTAGAGATGGATGCCTGTCCCACCGAGTTACACCAGCATTTTGTGTCTATTTTTGACTGTGTATCTATCCGTGCGTAACTTTTTGTTTCCCAGATTTTCCTGTTGCCTACATGGATTGCGACAATTTTCTCCTCCTCAGTGCTAGGAAGCCTAAAACCATAATCTGAATATGATTTTGATATGTCTATTTTCATAGACATAGAAATGAGGTGCAGGAGTAGGCCATTCGGCCCTTCGAGCCTGCACCGCCATTCAATTTTGATCATGGCTGATCATCCAGTACCCCGGTCTAGCTTTCCCCCCCCCCCCCCCCATATCCCTTGATTCCCTTAGCCCTAAGAGCAAAATCTAACTCTCTCTTGAAGTTTATTGCTTTTGATCTTGAGCCATTAACTCCATGTACATCATTGGTGCAGACTGTGTCTTGCAGAGCAAACGCCAGATCCCAATTTTAAATCCTTTATCCACGGTGCTTAACTCAGCTTCAGTGATTATCTCATCCAGTTTCTTGTCTCTGTGATGTCACTAAAGTCATTATCCATACCTTTCCCTTCCAGACTTGATGGACTAGAAAATTGTTCACACTAACTACACCAAAATAAGTGCTGTGCTATTGGAAATCGGCTGACCAGGACAGAATTCTTGGTTTGTTAGCCCCCTCCCCCCCCTCAATGTGAAAATTTGTCTCCCAGTTTGTTTTTGGCAGGATTTTCATTCCCTTTTGTACTTCAAAAATGACCACAACAATGGTGAGCATAGAACAGCATTGCACAAGAAGGGCCCCCCTTGGCGCACAATATTTGTGCCAAACATGATGCCAAGTTAAACTCATCTCATCTGCATGTACATTGTACATGGTCCTATTCCCTGCACTTCCATGTGCCTATCCAAAAACCTCTTGAACACCAATATTGTATCTGCCTCTACCACCACCATTGGCAATGTGTTCCAGCCACCCACCACTCTGTGTGCGGGAACAATTTTTTGTTTTTAAGTTTGACCCATTAAATTCCCCCCCCCCCCACTCATCTTCCACTCCCACACATATTCATATTTTACATCTTTCATTGAGCTTTCCTTGTTTTCAAGATTCAAGATTCAAAATTCAATTTAATTGTCATTTGGACCCCTTGAGGTCCAAACGAAATGCCGTTTCTGCAGCCATACATTACAAACAAATAGACCCAAGACACAACATAATTTACATGAACATCCATCACATCGCTGTAATGGAAGGCCAAAAAAACGTATCCCCCCCCCGCACTCCCTCCCCGCCCCCCCCCCCCGATGTCAGAGTCAAAGTCAAAGCCCCCGGCTGGCGATGGCGATTGTCCCGTGGCCATTAAAGCCACGCCGGGTGGTGCAAGGTCGCACACCGGGTCTTGGTGTTAGAGCCCCCGGCGTGCGCTCGCAGAGTCCCGCGGCCATTCCAAGCCGCACGGGGCGGTGATGTCAGGCCCCGCTCCAGGAGCTCTTCGACCCCGCAACTCAGGCAGGAGAAGTTGCCGTTGCGAGAGCCCTGAAAAGCGGTCTCCCTCCAGGGACCCGCGGGCTCCCGGTGCCGCCGTCCGCCAGACCCGCAGTTGCAGCCTCCGACTCTCCGGAGGTCGGGCCGTTTTGTTGCCATAGTTCTCAATTTGCTTTGTTTGTTAAACATGCCTCCCGTGAACATTTATGCTTGAAGAGTCGGGCAGCAACACAAATTGTTTTTTCTTCAATGTTGACGTAGCTATCAATTTCTCATTCCCTTCAAAGGTATACTACCTGAGGCCACGTTTTAACTTTGTGTTCTGGCAGCTTATTTTTGGAGACCAGTTTGTTAGCCCCTTCCCTCCCTCCCTGCACCCACCCCCGAACTTGACGTGTCTCCATTACACAAACTCAACTTTGGATTCTCATTGTTTAAGAAGGAACTGCAGATGCTGGAAAATCGAAGGTAGACAAAAAATGCTGGAGAAACTTTTAAGGAAATAGGCGACGTTTCGGGCCGAATCCCAAGGAAATAGACAACGTTTCGGCCCGAAACGTTGCCTATTTCCTTCGCTCCATAGATGCTATTGCACCCGCTGAGTTTCTCCAGCGAAGGAAATAGGCAATGTTTCTGGCCAAAACTCAGTAGTAACTCAGCGGGACAGGCAGCATCTCTGAAGAGAAGAAAATGGGTGACATTTCGAAGAATTACTCCTAGACCTTTCAAAACATCACCCATTCCTTCTCTCCAGAGATGCTGCCTGTCTGCTGTTTAATAACCCTGTCCCACGGTACGAATTCATCCCAAGAGCTCTCCCAAGTTTTATAAAAAAATCAAACTCGTATTAAGCACGGAGAATGAACGCAGCGGGTGCGTCGGAGCTCAGGGACGTCTCTTAGCGCTAACGGCAGGTCGGGAAGACTCGCTAACGGCAGGTACTCGGGAAGACTGGGGAAGATTTTTCAACATGGGATGAAAAATGTCCACGGGAGCCCCGAGTACCGACGAGTGGCCATTACCGTAAATCTCCGTGTTCGAATTGGGGCAAACTCGGGAGAGCTCTTGGAATGAACTCGTACCGTGGGACAGGGGTTTCACTCCAGCATTCTGTGTCTATTGTAGGAGCTCACATTTTTTCCTTTTTTCTCTGTTCTCACTAACTCTTGCCACTTTCATTTCACTGCACATCTCGTATGTGTATGTGACAAATAAACTTGACTTGACTTGACTTGACTATTGATTGTCCGAGATTATCTCGTGTTTTGTTTCATGCTCTGCTTGAGGGAGTTTAATAGTGGAGAATGTAATGGTTTTCATTGTCAAATACCCACTCCTTTATCAAAACTATTGTGATCTTGACGAGAGCCAATGATGTTGACTTGGTAGGTCATGGCATGTAATAAATTGTTGAGCTTCTCTCATTTTGCATAGAGTCATAGAGTCATACCGTATGGAAACATGGCCTTCAGCCCAACTTGTCCCTGCCGACCAAGATGCCCCATCTAATCTGCTCCCATTGATTGTAGAGTTTAGGAGAGCCCCCCATCCCCTCACCCCACTCACCATCAACAACACCACAGTCACACCTGTGGAGTCTTTTAAGTTCCTGGGAACCATCATCTCCAAGGACCTTAAGTGGAGCTACCATCGACTCCACAGTCAAAAAGGCACATGAGAGGTTGTACTTCCTGCGGCAGCTGAGGGAGCACAATCTTCCACAGGCAATGATGGTCCAATTTTAGTATACAAACTTAAAGCACAAGGCATTGGGGGTTCAGTATTGATGTGGATAGAGAACTGGTTGGCAAACAGGAAGCAAAGAGTAGGAGTAAACGGGTCCTTTTCACAATGGCAGGCAGTGACTAGTGGGGTACCCCAAGGCTCAGTGCTGGGACCCCAGCTATTTACAATATATATTAATGATCTGGATGAGGGAATTAAAGGCAATATCTCCAAGTTTGCGGATGACACTAAGCTGGGGGGCAGTGTTAGCTGTGAGGAGGATGCTAGGAGACTGCAGGGTGACTTGGATAGGCTGGGTGAGTGGGCAAATGTTTGGCAGATGCAGTATAATGTGGATAAATGTGAGGTTATCCATTTTGGTGGCAAAAACAGGAAAGCAGACTATTATCTAAATGGTGGCCGATTGGGAAAGGGGGAGATGCAGCGAGACCTGGGTGTCATGGTACACCAGTCATTAAAGGTAGGCATGCAGGTGCAGCAGCAGGCAGTAAAGAAAGCGAATGGTATGTTGGCTTTCATTGCAAAAGGATTTGAGTATAGGAGCAGAGAGGTTCTATTGCAGTTGTACAGGGTCTTGGTGAGACCACACCTGGAGTATTGCGTACAGTTTTGGTCTCCAAATCTGAGGAAGGACATTATTGCCATAGAGGGAGTGCAGAGAAGGTTCACCAGACTGATTCCTGGGATGTCAGGACTGTCTTATGAAGAAAGACTGGATAGACTTGGTTTATACTCTCTAGAATTTAGAAGATTGAGAGGGGATCTTATAGAAACTTACAAAATTCTTAAGGGGTTGGACAGGCTAGATGCAGGAAGATTGTTCCCGATGTTAGGGAAGTCCAGGACAAGGGGTCACAGCTTAAGGATAAAGGGGAAATCCTTTAAAAACCGAGATGAGAAAGAACTTTTTTCACACAGAGAGTGGTGAATCTCTGGAACTCTCTGCCACAGAGGGTAGTTGAGGCCAGTTCATTGGCTATATTTAAGAGGGAGTTAGATGTGGCCCTTGTGGCTAAGGGGATCAGGGGGTATGGAGAGAAGGCAGGTACGGGATACTGAGTTGGATGATCAGCCATGATCATATTGAATGGCGGTGCAGGCTCGAAGGGCCGAATGGCCTACTCCTGCACCTAATTTCTATGTTTCTATGTAATTTTACACGGCCATCGTAGAGTCTGTCCTCACCTTCTCCATCATGGTCTGGTTTGGCTCAGCCGCCACCTGGAGGCTGCAGCGAATCATCCCATCAGCTGAGAAGGTTATAAGTAAGTAAGTACGTTTATTGGCCAAGTATTCACATACAAGGAATTTGCCTTGGTGCTCCGCCCACAAGTAACAACATGACATACAGTGACAGTTACGAATGACTCAGAAAACACTAAACATTAATAATGATAAAACATCAATGATAAAACACCATTGATCAAGCATGTGAACCAACAAAATACCAGATCAAAGGGAGGCTACAGATTTTTGGCTGTTGAGTAGAGCAACTACTCGTGGATAAAAACTGTTTTTATGTCTGGCTGTGGCAGCTTTGACGGTCCGGAGTCGCCTTCCAGAGGGAAGTGATTCAAAGAGTTTGTGGCCGGGGTGAGAGGGGTCAGAGATGATCTTGCCCGCTCGCTTCCTGGCCCTTGCAGTGTACAGTTCATCAATGGAGGGAAGGTTGCAGCTAATGACCTTCACCGCTGAAAGAATAGGGGAATCTAGAACCAGAGGGACATAGATTTAAGATGTGGGAGGAAAGATTTAATGTGAACCTGTGGGGCAGCATTTTCCACACAAGAGGCCAGTGGGTATATGGAATGAGTTGCCAGAGGAGGTAGTTGAGGCGGGTACTATAACAACATTTAAAAAACAATTGGAGGAACAGCACCTCATATGTCGCTTGGGTAGTTTACACCCCAGCGGTATGAACAATGACTTCTCCAATTTCAGGTAGTCCTAGCTTACTCCTGTCTTCCCCTCCCCTTCCCAGCTCTCCCACAGCCTACTGCCTCCGCCTCGTCCCTTCTTTCCCTGCCCCCCCGACATCAGTCTAAAGAAGGGTCTCTACCCAAACATCACCTATTCCTTCACTCCATAGATGCTGCTTCACCCGCTGAGCTCCTCCAGCTTTTTTGTCTACCTTTAAAAGACATTTGTACAGTTGAATAGAGAGGAAAGGTTTAGAGGAGCAAGGGCCAACTGTGAGCAAATGGGACAAGCGTAGATGGGGCATCTTGGTTGGCATGGACAAGCTGGGCTGCAGGGCCGGTTTCTGCTGTATGACTCTAAATATCATTCCAAAAATCTCAATGAATGCCTTGGTTTAAAAAAAAAATTCCTGTTAATGTTTTTGTTAAGTGGCCTGGGGCATATTGCTCCTTTAAAAGCATTATAGGAATGCCAGTCGTTTTGGCCACTTAGGAGGTATAGCCCTCGAATGGTTAAAACAGCTAATGGGTGCGCGGAGAATTGGTTATTGATATTTGAAACAGTACCAAAGTGAGAGGTTGCCAAGACTAAGTACAAAATTAGCAATGCAACTTCTCCAGAGTGAGCTCGAGTTTAAAAACAAAAAAATGGGGTCCTCTGGAGTACTTAATTACACTTAAAAATCATGTCCATAGTTAAGAGGGATTCGATGTGTGGAGTGCAGTTTTCACCATTCAGGAGTAAGTTCTTCCGCCCCTGACATTCACGTGAATCAGTTTGTATTGAAGTCACTCTTGCAGCGTGTGTAAAAACATAACGAAAATCGCCGCATTTGAAACGGCAACTAATGTCCAAAATTGTGGGTGGTTTTTTAAGAAAGAATTCATACATGTTTAGACAATAGACATTAGGTGCAGGAGTAGGCCATTCGGCCCTTCGAGCCAGCACCGCATGTTTGTTTCAGTGGTGGCGGTATTTGGAAAGATCCTTTGATGGCTTAATTTGTTTTGCAGTTGGATAATGTAATTGATTCTGACCTCTGCATATCTATCACTCGTTAATTTGTGCTTTATAAAGTAGTTAGTGTTAATGGTTACATAGAAACATAGAAATTAGGTGCAGGAGTAGGCCATTCAGCCCTTCGAGACTGCACCACCATTCAATATGATCACGGCTGATCATCCAACTCAGTATCCTGTACCTGCCTTCTCTCCATACCCCCTGATCCCTTTAGCCACAAGGGCCACATCTAACTCCCTCTTAAATATAGCCAATGAACTGGCCTCAACTACCCTCTGTGGCAGAGAATTCCAGAGATTCACCACTCTCTGTGTGAAAAATGTTTTCCTCATCTCGGTCCTAAAGGATTTCCCCCTTATCCTTAAACTGTGACCCCTTGTTCTGGACATCCCCAACATCGGGAACAATCTTCCTGCATCTAGCCTGTCCAAACTCTTAAGAATTTTGTTAGTTTCTATAAGATCCCCCCTCAATCTTCTAAATTCTAGCGAGTACAAACCGAGTCTATCCAGTCTTTCTTCATATGAAAGTCCTGACATCCCAGGAATCAGTCTGGTGAACCTTCTCTGTACTCCCTCTATGGCAAGAATGTCTTTCCTCAGATTAGGAGACCAAAACTGTACACAATACTCCAAGTGTGGTCTCACCAAGACCCTGTACAACTGCAGTAGAACCTCCCTGCTCCTATACTCAAATCCTTTTGCTATGAATGCTAACATACCATTCACCTTCTTCACTGCCTGCTGCACCTGCATGCCTACTTTTAATGACTGGTGTACCATGACACCCAGGTCTCGTTGCATCTCCCCCTTTCCTAATCGGCCACCATTCAGATAATAATCTACTTTCCTGTTTTTGCCACCAAAGTGGATAACCTCACATTTATCCACATTATACTGCATCTGCCATGCATTTGCCCACTCACCCAGCCTTTCCAAGTCACCTTGCAGCCTCCTAGCATCCTCCTCACAGCTAGCACTGCCCCCCAGCTTCGTGTCATCCGCAAACTTGGAGATGTTGCATTCAATTCCCTCGTCCAAATCATTAATATATATCGTAAATAGCTGGGGTCCCAGAACTGAGCCTTGCGGTACCCCGCTTGTCACTGCCTGCCATTGTGAAAAGGACCCGTTTACTCCTACTGTTTGCTTCCTGGCTCATAAATTGCCAGGGCGACCACTTTGATGGTTTTTAAGGATTCTGTACTGCATTTGGTTTCAAGATCACATCACTTGAAAACAGCACTGTGAGGGATATGAGGTTTGAAACACAATTGAATGTGTTTGAGGGGGTCCATTCTCAATATTGGGGGAATGGTGATCCACTACACAATTACATGACACAACTACACTATACAAATCGCATAGTCTTGTACTGAGGTGAGGGAATCAAGACCAGATGATGGACACAAAATGAAGGGTTTCGGCCCGAAACGTCGCCCATTTCCTTCGTTCCATAGATGTTGCCGCACTCGCTGAGTTTCTCCAGCAATTTTGCCAACCTTCGATTTTCCAGCATCTGCAGTTCCTTCTTGAACACAAAATGCTGGAGTAACTCAGCGGGACAGGCAGCATCTCTGGAGAGAAGGAATGGGTGATGTTTCGGGTCGAGACCCTTCTTCAGTCTTCAAGAAGAAAAGGTCTACACTTCCTTATAAATGTCTGCTTTGATATGTCGTTTTCACACCTGACCCTTCCATATCTTGAGGCACCCTCTCTCCTGACTCTCAGTCTGAAGAAGGGTCCCAACCTGAACGTCACGTGACCCATCCTTTTTCTCCATAAATGCTGCCGGAACTGCTGAGTTACTCCAGCACTTTGTGTCTATCTTTGGTATAAACCAGCATCTGCAGTTCTTTATTTGTACAATCTAAGTTGTTGAAATAATGTCTATTTCACTGAATTTAAGAGATTGTTAAGAGCTTGGACACGCTAGAGGCAGGAAACACGTTCCCGCTGTTGGGGGAGCAGAACCAGGGGCCACAGTTTAAGAATAAGGAGTAAGCCATTTAAAATGGAGACGAGGAAACGCTTTTTCTCACAGAGAGTTGTGAGTCTGTGGAATTCTCTGCCTCAGAGGGCGGTGGAGGCCAGTTCTCTGGATGCTTTCAAGAGAGAGCTAGATAGGGCTCTTAAAAATAGCGGAATCAGGGGATATGGGGAGAAGGCAGGAACGGGGTACTGATTGGGGATGATCAGCCATGAAGGGGTTGGACAGGCTAGATGCAGGAAGATTGTTCCCGATGTTAGGGAAGTCCAGGACAAGGGGTCACAGCTTAAGGATAAGGGGGAAATCCTTTAAAACCGAGATGAGAAGAACTTTTTTCACACAGAGAGTGGTGAATCTCTGGAACTCTCTGCCACAGAGGGTAGTTGAGGCCAGTTCATTGGCTATATTTAAGAGGGAGTTAGATGTGGCCCTTGTGGCTAAGGGGATCAGGGGGTATGGAGAGAAGTCAGGTACGGGATACTGAGTTGGATGATCAGCCATGATCATATTGAATGGCGGTGCAGGCTCGAAGGGCCGAATGGCCTACTCCTGCACCTAACTTCTATGTTTCTATGTTTCTATGAATGGCGGTGCTGGCTCGAAGGGCCGAATGGCCTACTCCTGCACCTATTGTCTATAGTCTATTTATCCAGCAGGTAATAGCAGATTGTTCCCCTGGTACTGGCAAAAGCTGGGGGGTGATTTAATGGGGGATTTCACAATCATGAAAGGACAAAGCTCATTGTGGAACCTCAGTAACCAGGCAACAGAACAAAAATAATCGCAGGTGCAATGGGGATTTTTTTTTTGTGTGTGATTTTGTATTCGGAAACTTGATCCCTCTCCCTCTTTCAACCTCTGTCTCTAGTTTTGACTTTAGGACTCTCCTTAAAACCTCTCTCTTTGACCAAGCTTGTAATTGGTTTCCTTGCCCGATGTAAGCTAGTCAGAAATTATGTTTGAGACGGTCCTTTAGAAAACCTCTGCTAAAATGGGTTGCACAACTTATTTTGTCTGTGTTTTTCTACCCAGCTGTTATCAGGCAACTGAACCATTCTATCAACAACTAGAGAGGGTTCCCGAGCTATTATCGGAGACGCTCGGAATGTCTTTAATCAGACTTCACTGGACTTTATCTTGCACTAAACGTTATTCCCTTTATCATGTATGTGGACACTGTGGATGGCTCGATTTAAATCATGTATAGTATTTCTGCTGACTGGTTAGCGAGCGGCACGGTGGTGCAGCGGTAGAGTTGCTGCTTTACAGTGGCAGGGACCTGGGTTCAATCCTGACCACGGGTGCTGTCCATTTGGAGTTTGTACTTTCTCCCCGTGACCTGTGTGGGTTTTCTCCGAGTGACAATAGACAATATGTGCAGGAGTCGGCCATTCGGCCCTTCGAGCCAGCACCGCCATTCAATGTGATCATGGCTGATCATCCCCAATCAGTACCCCGTTCCTGCCTTCTCCCCATATCCCCTGACTCCGCAATTTTTAAGAGCCCTATCCAGCTCTCTCTTGAAAGCATCCAGGGAACCTGCCTCCACCGTCCTCTGAGGCAGAGAATTCCACAGACTCACCACTCTCTGTGAGAAAAAGTGTTTCCTCATCTCCATTCTAAATGGCTTACTCCTTATTCTTAAACTGTGGCCCCTGGTTCTGGACTCCCCCAGCATCGGGAAAATGTTTCCTGCCTCTAGCATGTCCAAACCCTTAACAATCTTATATGTTTCAATTAGATATCCTCTCATCCTTCTAAACTCCAGAGTTTACAAGCCCAGCTGCTCCATTCTCTCAGCGTATTACAGTCCCGCCATCCCGGGAATTAACCTTGTAAACCTACGCTGCACTCCCTCAATAGCAAGAATGTCTTTCCTCAAATTAGGGGACCAAAACTGCGCACAATACTCCAGGTGTGGTCTCACTAGGGCTCTGTACATCTGCAGAAGGACCTCTTTGCTCCTATATTTGATTCTTCTTGTTATAAAGGCCAACATGCCATTTGCTTTCTTCACTGTCTGCTGTACCTCGTGGTGCTCTGGTTTCCTCCAACACTCCAAAGACGTACATGTTTGTAGGTTAATTGGCTTTGGCAAAACTATCCCCAGTGTGTGCAAGTAGGACTGGGTGGGCCAAATGGCCTGTTTCTGTATCTCTCTATCGAACTAAAAACGTTATCAGGTGCACGTGACAATAGGGTGATTTCACGAAAGGTCACTGGAGCGTAGATCCGCACCCACGTGACCGAAAATCTCAACTGGAGTACATGTTATACATCCGGTACATGTTAGTGAATGGGAAAACACGCACTTTCCCACCCGTTAAAAACATGGAAAACGGCCAGTTTTTGAGCTGCAATTTTCTGTGCTAGTCGGGGTGACCGTGAAGCACAGCGACCTAAATTTTCAGGCAAAAAAAAAGATAGAAAGTAAGGTAGTTACAAGAGGGAACTGAAGGTGGAAAAACAGCGGAAGTGCTTAGCAGACGTTTGCCGTGGAGATTTAAAGGTCCAAAATATCGGTAATTATCGCGTTTGCTCGCTGAATTTCATCAAAAGTAAGTCAATAATGCCTTACTTTTGATGAAATTCAGCGAGCAAACGCGATTACCTTAAGTAATTACCTTACTTTCTATCTTTTTTTTTGCCTAAAATTTAGGTCGCTGTGCTTCACGGTCACCCCGCCTAGCACAGTAAATTGCAGCTCAAATATCGGCCGTTTCCCATGTTTTTAACGGGTGTGAAAGTGCGTGTTTCCCCATTCACTAACATGTACCTGAAGTGACATATGTCCTCCAGTTAAATTTTTCGGTCACGTGAGGGGGGATCTACGCTCATTTGACCTTTGGTGAAATCACCCTATAAACTAAACCAAACTAAAGAGTAAATAAAGGACTATCGAGTGAAGCTGAGTGATGCAAATGACCTGGTGTAAGGCATGACTAATCATTTTGGCTCCTCTCCTCCTCCCCCATCCCCCATCCCCCATCCTTCTCACAAAGAATCACAGCTTTCCTCCTTCTGTTTTGATAGCTGTCTAATGAAAAGCAAACAGCTGTGCTTATATGTATCAAAGCACATATTTTACTCGTGCAGTTTTGAGGTTTTACACTCTCAAGTTTGGCATGAGCCTGCTTTTAACTGATTTCACTTGGCCACTGAATATCACTTAACCATTAACCTTCTGCAGGCCAACAAATAAAATATTGTTCAAAATTTTTAAAAAAAGCAGACCATCTTGGAAACTTTAAGTGGGTTAGTCAGCATCCGGCATTTTCTGTTGTTATTTAGGGTTTCTGTTTTTTTGGCTTTCCATTTATTGATAAACTGATGGTGATGCATTCAGTCTCCCACAAGAGAACCAGGAGTTACTTCAGAACCACAAAGTTCTGAAGTAACTCAACGGGCCAGCCAGCAACTCAGGAGAAAAAGGATAGGTGACGTTTAGAGTCGGGACCATTCTTCAGACCTGAAACGTCACCTATTATTATTTTTCTCCACAGATGCTGCCTGACCAGTTGAGTTACTCCAGCACTTTTGTGTCTATCATTGGTATCTGTAGTTCTTTGTTTCTACATTGTGGGGTCATGACTCCCCTTCTCCTCACTCTGTTGAACCAGCCTGAAATGTCACCTGCCCATTCCTTCCACATATGCTGCCTAACCTGCTGAGTTCCTCCAGCAGTGTTCAAGAAGGAACTGCAGATGCTGGAAGATCGAAGGTACACAAAAATGCTGAAGAAACTCAGCGGGTGCAGCAGCATCTATGGAGCGAAGGAAATGGGTGACGTTTTGGGCCGAAACCCTTATTCAGACTGATCTGTAGTATCTGTAGATATCCAGCACCTTGAGTTCCTCCAGCACCTTGCTTTTATCCCCCTCAAGATTTCAACATTTGGATTTTCTAATGACTCCATTGAAATGTATTTGTTTGTCTGGTGGGTTGCGAATCTTTGTGGTTTCCCTTCCTAAGAGGACTGTCGATGCTCAGTCATTGTGTGTATTCGGGATGGAGGCCAATTGATATTATGGATACAAAGAGAATTGGTGATGAGCGGGGATGAAATTGGATATGACTGCAGCCACAATCTTACTCGCAAAATAGACTTGAGGTGATGTTTGCCTACTCTCTGCCTACTATATGCTACAGGAAGGTCACCAGCTCACTAACTGGCTGGCGATTAATAAGCTTGTAACACAGTTGCCATTGTTTAGTGTGAGAAGGAACTGCAGATGCTGGCTGGCTTAAGCTGAAGATAGACACAAAATCAATAGGAAGGAACTGTAAATACTGGTTTAAATCAGTGAGTGGGCAAATGTTTGGCAGATGCAGTATAATGTAGATAAATGTGAGGTTATCCATTTTGGTGGCAAAAACGGGAAAGCTGACTATTATCTAAATGGTGGCCGACTAGGAAAAGGGGAGATGCAGCGAGATCTGGGTGTCATGGTACACCAGTCATTGAAAGTAGGCATGCAGGTGCAGCAGGCAGTGAAGAAAGCGAATGGTATGTTAGCTTTCATAGCAAAAGGATTTGAGTATAGGAGCAGGGAGGTTCTACTGCAGTTGTACAGGGTCTTGGTGAGACCACACCTGGAGTATTGTGTACAGTTTTGGTCTCCAAATCTGAGGAAGGACATTATTGCCATTGAGGGAGTACAGAGAACGTTCGCCAGACTGATTCCTGGGATGTCAGGACTGTTTTATGAAGAAAGAATGGATAGACTTGGTTTATACTCTCTAGAGTTTAGGAGATTGAGAGGGGTTCTTATAGAAACTTACAAAGTTCTTAAGGGGTTGGACAGGCTGGATGCAGGAAGATTGCTCCCGATGTTGGGGAAGTCCAGGACACGGGATCACAGCTTAAGGATAAGGGGGAAATCCTTTAAAACCGAGATGAGAAGAACTTTTTTCACACAGAGAGCGGTGAATCTCTGGAACTCTCTGCCACAGAGGGTAGTCGAGGCCAGTTCATTGGCTATATTTAAGAGGGAGTTAGATGTGGCCCTTGTGGCTAAGGGGATCAGAGGGTATGGAGAGAAGGCAGGTACAGGATACTGAGTTGGATGATCAGCCATGATCATATTGAATGGCAGAGCAGGCTCGAAGGGCTGAATGGCCTACTCCTGCACCTAATTTCTATGTTTCTAAACCGAAGATGGATACAAAATGCTGGAGAAACTCAGCGGGTGCAGCAGCATCTATGGAGCGAAGGAAATAGGCAACGTTTCGGGACGAAACCCTTCTTCAGACCCCATCTCTGGATTGAAGATCTCTAGATCATTAGAGATACCAAAATCTCTGGTAGGGTCTCGATCCGAAACGTCGCCTATTTCCTTCGCTCCACAGATGCTGAGTTTCTCCAGCATTTGTGTTTTGTCTACCTTCGATTTCCCAGCATCTGCAGTTCCTTCTTAACTAAAATCTCTGGTGAGTTTTGGTTCGAGAATCTTCTTCTTCACACTTATTGTTTAGTTTAGTAAATGAAGTAAATATTTATTTTATATTAACGTATCAAATTCGCTGGAAAGGAGTGGGTCTTTGATTGAATGTTAATTTGGAAACAGGTCCCTTGAGCCGTTAGAGGGCGATAAAGATGCAGAATCGAAATTGAATGTTAAATCCCACCTTCTTGAAATGCTCATCTTAATTTAATGCGCTGAAGATATTTGGGCATCTGCAATTTCTTGTGCATCCAAAAGTGTGTTGTTAGCAAGAATTGTAATGGTGAAAGCTGCCTAATTGCTACGTTTTTCATTGGAAAACCGCTCTATAAGGACACAGGATAAGGGGCTTGGAGCAATGCGTCTCGTATCGGGATCACACCCTAGACGGTAACTTTTCCAAAGTGTTCATTTATTTTCCGCCCGTCCAATCCCCAAGACGTGGGTTTTTTTGGTGCATTTGCGCAGATGGTTCGACAACGTTGTTGCTTGTGGGGGAATGATACCGACACACACACAAAAAGCTGGAGTAACTCAGCGGGACAGGCGGCATCTCTGGAGAGAAGGAATGGGTGACTTGGTTATTGGTTTCTTGGCCCCCACCAAAATATTCCAAATGCAATTTAAACTGGAGGTGGTGTGGGGGGGTCGAGACCCTTCTTCAGACTGTTTTATTGGGGATTGTGGCTGATTGGTTTGGCATTGAAAGCTCCCTGACTTTCGAAGGTTTGAAACTTGCGAGTGCAATGCTGGTTTTTTGTAGACGAGGTGAGAAATGTATCGCGTAGGACCACCAGAGCATCTGCAGACCACCTGGTAGCATCACATTTGCATGGATTTTATACCCAGCCTTTGACCCATGAAATAATGACTTAGTCCCATCGTTGCAGGTGCTATGGCCTGGATCCAGAGATTAGCGGCACATGGCAGTGGGTTGAACTGATTTGTAATGCACCATATGTGCTTGTCTAATCTGCCCGTCCCCGCCCCTTCATCCCAGCTCGTCTCAAATCGAATCTGATTAAAGGGGCCATGTAGAAAATACATTCTCCAAGTCGTGTCTATTAATTACACACGGCTAACATCTAAAATATAAACCATCCGTGCATTCACAAACATTGGGGTTTGTAGCAATATATTTTACTTAACTGCAGCAGCCGAGCTTGAATATTGTTTTGGTGATTTAAATTAAATCACGTTGTATTGTATAACAAAGATCTGAAGGGGTCTGGACCCGAACAGTAGCCAATCCGTGTTCCACAGTGTGGAAACAGGCCCTTCAGCCCTACTTGCCCACACTGGTCAACTGTGTCCCGGCTACACTAGTCCCACCTGCCCGCATTTGCTCCATGTCCCTCCAAACCTGTCCGTACCTGTCTAACTGTTTGGGGAAAGTCCCTGCCTCAACTATCTCCTCTGGCAGCTTGTCCCATACATCCACCACCGTTTAACGTCAAAGTTACCCCTTGGATTCCTATTAAATCTTCTTCCCCTTCATCGTAAACCTGTGCCCTCTGGGTCTCGTGTTTAAGAAGGAACTGCAGATGCTGGAAAATCGCAAAGTAGACAAAAATGCTGGAGAAACTCAGCGGGTGCAGCAGCATCTATGGAGTGAAGGAGATAGGCAACGTTTCGGGCCGAAACCCTCCTAACCCTAACCCCCTGGGTCTCGATTCACCAACTCTGGGCAGGAGACTCTGTGACCTGATCTGAAGAAGGATCTCGACCTGAAATGTCACCCATTCCTTCTCTCCAGAGAAGCTGCCTCACCCGCTGAGTTACTCCAGCATTTTGTATTTACCTTCGATTTAAACCAGTTATTTCTTACACATTGTGACCTGATCTGCCAAGTCATGTTCAATAAAGTCTTATTTCTCACATATGCAACTGCAGGGTGTAAAAATCATCTTTGCCATAGAGGGAGTGCAGAGACGGTTCACCAGACTGATTCCTGGGATGTCAGGACTGTCTTATGAAGAAAGACTGGATAGACTTGGTTTATACTCTCTAGATTTTAGGACTGAGTTGAGACCTCTCTGATCTTATCAAACTTTTACAAAGCTTCTTACCATTCGCTTTTGGACAGGCTAGATGCAGGAAGCATTGCTCCTTCGATGTTAGGGAAGTACCATGACAAGGGGTCACAGCTTCTCCCCCTTTCCCAAATCCTTTAAAACCGAGATGTCTGAAGAACTTTTTTGCCACCAAAGAGAGTGGTCAATCTCTGGAACTGCATCTGCCAAACATTTGCCCAGTTGAGGCCACAGTTCCTTGGCTAGCATTAAGAGGGAGTTAAGATAACCCCTTGTGGCGATTAAGGGGATCTGTGACCTGGAAGGTATGGAGAGAAGGCAGGTACGGGAGCTGCCTGTACTGAGTTGGATTTTGATCAGCCATGATCATATTGAACATTGTGTGCAGGCTCGAAGGGCCGAATCTAAATGGCCTATTTCTCCTGCACCTGCATTTCTATGTTTCTATGTTACTTTGTGTAGTATCTATTGCAAACATCAGGTTTATTAAACCTTTAATAGATAATTAAAGTTCACATAATCTTTCCCTCCCTCACTTTAGTTTTGTCATTTAAACCATTAATTCAATTTGCATTGAATTTTGAGTAAAACTTTCTTTCCAGAAGAAGCCACGTGCTTCAGCTTTTAAAGGACCAATATGCAACTTTAAGGCAATTAAATTTTTTTTTAAAAAGCAGGCACAAAAAGCTGTAGTAAAAAGCGAGTTGAGATTGAGGGAAGGTTTCTATTTGTTTAGGAGGTGGGTGCTTTTGCCTGCTGGCCCACATTCACTCTCAGACATATGTTTACAAAATTAATTGGAGTTTTTTTTCCTGCTTCCATTGTGTTTCTGAACATAATATATTGCTACTTGGAAATCATCCTGGACTTGAATGCTTTTACTTTTATTGTTTACCATCTGTCTTGGCGTCTGCCAGCTGAGAGACTCCCTCCTAATGCGCACTGCTTGTGTGTAACCAGAAGCTGTCTGTCCCCCGTCCTCTCCCCCCTCCAAGCACAACACAATAGGCAGCCTTTGTGCTAAGTCTCAAGGTGCCAATTCATACCTATGCCAATCTGCCAGGGTGCAAACGGGCCACAGATGGCTCCCTGCGGAGGCTCTTCACTGTCTCCGGCTCTAAGGACGGCATTTGGTCTCCGTTTTGTTGAGTCGCCACTCTGCATGCGTGTTAACACCCTCTGCGAGCAGATTGGTTTTCCAAGGGTGTACATGACATAAAGAGTGATGTTGCCGAACGGCAAGCCTGTGTGCAGGGGTTGGGGCAAAGGCACCACCATCTGTTCCCCATTCCCCTGTGTGTCCCCATGTCATGAGATCAGCTTTCAAGGCTGTGGGCATTGCACTAGCTTCATCTCATCCGCCGTTGCTGCTGCTCTCTCTCTCCCTCTCTCTCCTCTCCTCCTCTCTCCTCCCTCTCTCTCTCCTTCTCCTCCCTCTCCTCCCTCTCCTCCCTCTCCTCCCTCTCTCCTCCTCCTCTCTCTCCCTCTCTCTCCCCTCTCTCTCCCTCTCTCCTCTCCTCTCCTCTCTCTCTCCTCTCCCTCCCTCCCTCTCCTCTCTCCCTCTCCTCTCTCCCCTCCCCTCTCCCCTCCTCTCCTCTCCTCTCTCCCCCTCTCTCCCTCTCCCTCCCCTCTCTCCCCTCTCTCCCCCCTCTCCCCTCTCTCCCTCTCTCTCTCTCTCCTCCCCTCTCTCCCCTCTCTCCCCTCTCTCCCTCTCTCTCCCTCTCTCTCTCCTTCTCTCTCCTCTCTCTCTCTCTCCTCTCTCTCTCTCCTCTCTCTCCATACTCTCTCTCTACCCTCTCTCTCCTCCCTCCCTAATCTTCTCTCTCCTCTTTCTCTCTCCTCCCTCTCTCTCTCTCTCTCTCCTCCCCCTTTCTCTCCTCTCTCTCTCTCTCCCTGAAAACAAAGTATTTTAAGGCAGCCCTGTGATGAAAGGTACATGCTTTATCTGAAGTAGTTGGTGCGTTTAGCCTGCCAGTTTTGCTTTGGCTGATCTGCCTGCCTGACGGAGTTACTTCACACAGAGCCAAGAAGCAACTCTGTCCCACTTTGCTGCTGATCCCAGAAACTGAACAGCATGGACCACCTTTTGCATTACTGTGGACTAGTTTACTAATTGTGCTTCATATTGAACCCTTTATTTTAATTTGCACTGTCTTTTTTATTATCAGTACCTTGTAGAATTACTGTATAAGTTGCTTTTGGCTGTGTGTGTGACTGTGTGTGTGTGACTGTGTGTGTGTGTGTGACTGTGTGTGTGTGACTGTGTGTGTGTGTGTGACTGTGTGTGTGTGTGTGTGACTGTGTGTGTGTGACTGTGTGTGTGTGTGACTGTGTGTGTGTGTGTGTGTGTGTGTGTGTGTGTGTGTGTGACTGTGTGTGTGTGTGTGTGACTGTGAGTGTGTGTGTGACTGTGTGTGTGTGTGTGACTCTGTGTGTGTGTGTGACTGTGTGTGTGACTGTGTGTGTGACTGTGTGTGTGTGACTGTGTGTGTGTGTGTGTGTGTGTGTGTGTGTGTGACTGTGTGTGTGTGACTGTGTGTGTGTGACTGTGTGTGTGTGTGACTGTGTGTGTGTGACTGTGTGTGTGTGACTGTGTGTGTGACTGTGTGTGTGACTGTGTGTGTGACTGTGTGTGTGTGTGTGTGTGTGACTGTGTGTGTGACTGTGTGTGTGTGTGACTGTGTGTGTGACTGTGTGTGTGACTGTGTGTGTGTGTGTGTGTGTGTGTGTGTGACTGTGTGTGTGTGTGTGTGTGTGACTGTGTGTGTGTGACTGTGTGCGTGTGTGTGTAATCTGCTTGCGTGCAATATTTTAATTTGTACCTGTATACAGTATATGACAATAAACATGACTCCTGGTGACTCCTACACTGACTTGTGTTTTCCACTGCGATGCCTGTTAAGTTGGTCCAAGTTTCTATCTTCCTCTCTCTTTCCCTTTTTAGGTTCCTCGAAGCTGCTATTATTCCTCACAGAAAGTGCATCTGATCTTGTATCCAGTTTAATGGGATTTCTTCAACAAGAGTTTCATGAAAACAACACGGCATGTTTATGAGTTAGGGGTGTCGTGGACTTTCTAAATCTGCTCACAAACACCTAGCAGGTTTTATGGTGAGTGTTTCTTGTTAATTCAGTTTGCCCCCCTTCCCCCCCCCCCCCCCCCCCCCCCCCCCCCCCCCCACCCTCCTGTGTGTGTGTATTTGAACTGTGGTTCAGTTCGAGTAGTTACTAGTTGGAAATTGTAACCACCGATTATTTACACACACCCTACCGAGTGCCGAAAGGGGGAAGCCACTTTCTTGTCCGTCCAAATCCCTTTTGCAGGACTCGTTGCCAAAGGGGGTCATGCATCAAGCCAAATATTTATCTCTGGTTAAATGAGTTTGGCAGAATGAATGCTGTAGGGAGGAGCTGCAGATGCTGATTTAAACCGAAGATTGACACAAAAAGCTGAAGTAACACAGTAGGTCATCTCTGGAGAAAAGGAATATGGAAGGGGATGGTATATTTAATTAGCACAGTGAAATCCTTTGGTTGCAAACCCAAATTATGCAAATAGTCGACACATACGCTGCTGAGAAGGTTACAAGGTACCCCCCTCCCTCCCCCCCCCCAGGTTCCTCCATTGTTCACCCCCCCCCCCCCCCCCCCCACGGCAGTTCCCTGTGCCCTCTTCGACCGTTGACCACGAGGCTGGCCGCCGAAGCTCGCCGTGATGTTTCGGGTCAAGTCCCTTCTTCAGACCCAGGATTTACTTTGTATTTCTTGCTCTTTAAGTTTCCTCAGATTACAAGGGTTTGATGTTGTAGTTGGGGCAGCAGTGCAAGGGGTAGTTGGGGCAGCAGTGCACTTGGGCAGAAAGGAAGACCCATATCCTGTTCCGCCTTCTTATTTGCTCTGGTCTTTACAGCAGCAATGGATGCTGCCTGTCCTGCTGAGTTACTCCAGCATGTTGTGTCTATCTGCAGTTTAAAACCAGCATCTGCAGTTCCTACCTACACACATATCAATACACCTCTTATTCTTAAAAGTGTGGCTGTAACAGATACAGAAGTTGGATATTTCCTCAAAAAAGTGTTGACATGTTAAAGTACAGTTGAGATTACCTGATGCTGACCATTTCTGATGGTATTGTTATTTGAGTTGACCTATACTGATAGGTAGATTGCATTCCAGTTGGCGCTTGTACTGCTTATTATATATGAGTGAGCTATGTCTGTTACCCTTTGAGGTTGGGATGGGAACATTTGCCTGGTGCTTTCCTTTTGATTGATATTGAAAGAAAACCTATTTGGCTGAAGCCAAAGAAAATCCATTCTCTGTTTTCATCGATGGATCCAAAGAGTTCATCAAGGTTAAATTGGGCGACAGATGGCGCAATGGGCTAAGTGTTCGGCTGGCGACCGGAAGGTAGCCGGTTCGAATCCCGCTTGGAGTGCATACTGTCGTTGTGTCCTTGGGCAAGACACTTCACCCACCTTTGCCTGCGTGTGAATGTGTGTGATTGTGTGGTGGTGTTCGGAGGGGCCGTAGGCGCAGATTAGCAGCCACGCTTCCGTCAGTCTGCCCCAGGGCAGCTGTGGCTACAGAAGTAGCTCACCGCCACCGAGTGTGACTGAGGAGTGAATGAATAATAAAGCGCCTTGAGTATCTAGAAAGGCGCTATATAAATCCCATCCATTATTATTATTATTACCTCTGTAAATGTCCATGTCTTGTGCTGGTGGAAGCAGCAAGAAGTGAACAACACAAAATGGTGGAGTAACTCAGCAGGTCAGGCAGCATCTGTGGAGGGATTGAATAGGTGACATTTTGGGTCACGACCTTTCTTCAGACTTCATTACACCAACACTTCTGTGTTTTGCTCCAAGATACCAACATTTGTAGTTCTTTGTGCCTCCTGGCTCCCAAGAGCTTGGATCTGGAATCCATCCACATCTGCATTCAACAGATGCAAACAAGTTAAGAATAAAGAGGCAGGTAGACTTACCTTGGTTTTGTGCTTTGGCTCATGGACCACATTTTGTACGGCACGAGGGAACGGTCTCTGCCGAAGGCGGAAAGGGCTGGAAATGGGGAAAACGTGGTCAGTGATGGAAATCGCTATCAAAATATGGAGGAGACCGGGGACACACAATTTCTTGGCGGCCGCACGTGCACACGCACATACACACGTGCACACGCACATACACACGTGCACACGCACATGCACACGCACATACACACGTGCACACGCACATACACACGAGCACACGCTTCGAAGACTTCTGCCATGGGCCCTGTGAACGGTAATTTCTGCTCAGTCCAGCGCTAAATGCAGCTCAACTCTGCCTGTCCCGCCGGGTTAACCTACAGCCCTGCCTGGACTGATGGAATACCAGTCCGGAGCCGTGGATTTAGCGCTGGTTCTCCACGCCGGCTGTAAGCCTGGGCCATATTTCCCGGCAGGGCTGTAGGTTAACCGGGCAGGACAGGCAGAGTTGGGCTGGGTTTAGCGCTGCTTCTCTGCGCTGGCTGTGGGCCTGGGGGCACCGCTCCCGTCTGACCCCCGACGTCTCTGGCTACACCCGGGCATGGGGGGGGGGGGGGGGGGGGGGTGGGGGTGGGTACGGGGATGGTCCGGTGGCGGTGCGGTAGCGATTGCAGCTCCGGAGAGCTGGCCGGGATCGGTCCTGGCTGTGGATGAGGCGCAGGTCTGGGTCCAGAGCTGCCGTTGTGACTATGACCTGGGCACGTCTCTCTCCTCCAATCATCGCGCTGAATCATCATGTCCTGCCCCCATTGCCTGCTGACTGACGGCTGTCTTGTCCAATCGGCGCCCTCGATCAGCAGTCCTACCCCCACTGTCTTGTGGAATGCGGAGATTGCACCGAGTTTTACAATCCGGATTACAAAATATGGAGGGGGGGGGGGGGGGGGGTGCTCGTCCCCCTCCTCTCAAAGCAGAGGCCTGGCCCCCCCCTGGGATTTCCGCCACTGAATGTGGCTAGTGGTGGGATCCTGTTGGAGGTGGCGGAAGTTTAGGAGGATTATGTGTTGTAAGCGACTGCTGATGGGGTGGGAAGGTGAGGACCAGTTCTGTTCAGCTAGTACACAAAGGATACAATTCCAAGGGAGAAGGGACCTCCTGAAGAAAAATAGTGTGAGCTCTTGTTTTTCTTTGGAGCTGGGAAGACCAAGAGATACTTGGGTGTTAAAGATTGAGAGACCTAATTAGAGTAAGGAGGGTAAAATTAACGGGATGGGACAGTAGCGTAGGGGTCGAGACTCAATCCTGACTACAGTGCTGTCTCTACGGAGTTTGCACGTTCTATCTGACTGTGTGTGAGTTTTCTCTGGTTGCCTTCCAAAGTCCACAGACGTGGATGTTTGTAGGTTAATAGGCTTGGGTAAAATTGAAAATTATCTGTGCTGTGTAGGATGATGTATGGGTGGAAGCTGGTCAGCATGGACCTGGTGGGCTGAAGGGCCTGTTTCCGCTCTGAATGACTGTAGTGCGTTAGGACTGAATTACTGCTGCAGTGGTTTCAAAAACCAAGGGGCAAAGATTTGACAATATTGGCAGACTCATTAGAGGAAATATGAGGGGGAAAATGACTGCTCCTAAAGTGGATGGTTAGAGTTTGTGAATTAATTGCCTGAAAGGGCGATTGAGACAGAAACCTTCATTAGATTTAAACAATGTTTGAAGGTGTGATTAGGCAGGGAAGCAAATTTTTAATTGGCTCGGTCCCAACGAACAGATTGCCTTCTGTGTTGTAAATTTGTGATGATTTTCAGCGTCTTCAGTGTTTGTTAAAATCTTCACAGTGGTGTCGAGTTCCTTTGAAATCTTCAGTTAATTAGCCTGATAGCTGATTAAAGTTCAAGGGAAATTGAGCAAAGGTTCTTACTTTGAGAATTGGCAGATTAGCATATCAATGACTAAATCCATTTGCGATGGGAGTAGGCCCAAAGGAGCTATTGGAGGCATTTGTGTACGTGTGGGGGCAGTGTACTATAAAGGATGAGGGGGATTAAAATAAAACCCTGTAGATTCTGCTGGAGACCTGAAGCAAAACGCCACTTATCTGAGTCCTTTGTGTTTAAGAAGGAACTGCAGATGCTGGAAAATCGAAGGTACACAAAAATGCTGGAGAAACTCAGCGGTTGCAGCAGCATCTATGGAGCGAAGGAAATAGGCAACGTTTCGGGACCAAATCTGGAGTATGGTGTACAATTTTGGTCGCCCAATTATAGGAAGGATGTCAGCAAAATAGAGAGAGTACAGAGGAGATTTACTAGAATGTTGCCTGGGTTTCAACAACTAAGTTACAGAGATAGGTTGAATAAGTTAGGTCTTTATTCTCTGGAGTGCAGAAGGTTAAGGGGGGACTTGATAGAGGTCTTTAAAATGATGAGAGGGATAGACAGAGTTGATGTGGACAAGCTTTTCCCTTTGAGAATAGGGAAGATTCAAACAAGAGGACATGACTTCAGAATTAAGGGACAGAAGTTTAGGGGTAATATGAGGGGGAACTTCTTTACTCAGAGAGTGGTAGCGGTGTGGAATGAGCTTCCAGTGGAAGTGGTGGAGGCAGGTTCATTGGTATCATTTAAAAATAAATTGGATAGGCATATGGATGAGAGGGGAATGGAGGGTTATGGTATGAGTGCAGGCAGGTGGGACTAAGGGGAAAAAAGTTGTTCGGCACGGACTTGTAGGGCGGAGATGGCCTGTTTCCGTGCTGTAATTGTTATATGGTTATATGTTGCTGCACCCGCTGAGTTTCTCCAGCATTTTTGTGTACTTATCTGAGAGTCCTGCAGTCATTTAAAACAGCATGTTGTGACATTGTGCTTCCCTGACCAAAATGGGTGCTTGGATAATTTTCCTGTCAATTAGAACCCAACGCTGCTTTGTAGCAAATTATTCGAATCAACTCAATGGCCACGATCTGGCCTTTGGTACACGGAGGCGTGGCAATAGAGTTGCTTCCTTACAGTACCAGAGACCCAGGTTCGATCCTGACCACGGGTGCTGACTGTACAGAGTTTTTACCTACGTCCTGGGCAAGAGCGGAACTCGCTATCAAAACATGGAGGGGACGGGGACACAATTTTTTGGCGGCCACGTGCGCATGCGCGCACGCACACACGCGCGCGAGGCTTCGGAGGCTCAATCCAGCACCTAAAAACGGATATTTTTAAATCGGGATCATAAAAACTTGGGGGGGATGTCCCCCACCTCTCAAAACATGGGGGGGACGTGTCCCCTCTGGCCCCCCCCCGGGTTTTCCGCCCCTGGTCCTGGGTTTTCTCCACGTGCTCAGATTTCCTGTGTGTTGAGTGGTATGTTAGCATTCATAGCAAAAGGATTTGAGTATAGGAGCAGGCAGGTTCTACTGCAGTTGTACAGGGTCTTGGTGAGACCACACCTGGAGTATTGCGTGCATTTTTGGTCTCCTAATCTGAGGAAAGACATTCTTGCCGTAGAGGGAGTACAGAGAAGGTTCACCAGACTGATTCCTGGGATGTCAGGACTTTCATATGAAGAAAGACTGGATAGACTCGGCTTGTACTCGCTAGAATTTAGAAGATTGAGGGGGGGATCTTATAGAAACTTACAAAATTCTCAAGGGGTTGGACAGGCTAGATGCAGGAAGATTGTTCCCGATGTTGGGGAAGTCTAGAACAAGGGATCACAGTTTAAGGATAAGGGGAAAATCTTTTAGGACCGAGATGAGAAAAACATTTTTTTCACACACAGAGAGTGGTGAATCTGTGGAATTCTCTGCCACAGAAGGTAGTTGAGGCCAGTTCATTGACTATATTTAAGAGGGAGTTAGATGTGGCTCTTGTGGCTAAAGGGATCAGGGGGTATGGAGAGAAGGCAGGTACAGGATACTGAGTTGGATGATCAACCATGATCATATTGAATGGCGGTGCAGGTTCGAAGGGCCGAATGGCCTACTCCTGCACCTATTTTCTATGTTTCTATGTGGTGATCGCAGGTCGGCACGGACTCAGTAGACCGGAGGGCCTTTTTCCGCGCTGAGTCTCTAAAGTCTAAAGTAAAACGCACTGCTTCCAAACACAATGCAATCAGTTGACTCTGTGAACTTTTACAAAATTCAATCTAACCTCTGCCCTTCCGATTCTGACGTACGTAATTCTTGCTCTCTGCCATTGAACATTTAGAAAATTGGCAAGCTGACCTCTTAATTAAAAAAAAAAAGTACAAATTCTCTGGGACAAGGACAGCTGGCATATCAATTAAACTGTTGGTCATCTGATTAGCTCTGTATTCATGTGAAGATAGGGTTACCGTGTGCTGGTGACTATCTGATCTATCCCTGGATATAACTTCATTTCAAGGAAGGATTTGTTTGTGTGCCATTTTGGAATGACTGCAGATTTCACTGGACACATCTGCTGCATTGTGGTGATGTGTCCAGATTTCTGTAAACCTCTGCATTGTTTAGCTTAATTGTGTGAGTGCAAATGTGGTCTTTGTTCCAGGCCTCTGTCCCATTAACAACAAACAGTAAGTGATTCAAAATCAGGCTGACAAGTTCAGTGCAATGGAGATGGAAATCAAAGAGCAACCATCATTCAGTTCACAAATTGAGGGCAATATTGTAATTAATGGCTCAGAATTCTGTGCAGGGACAGGCCGAAGGAAATAAGCGTTGTAGACGCAAGGAGAAGCAGATGCTGGGATTACAAAAAAAAAGATACAATGTGCTGGAGTAAATTGTCAGCAGGTCCGGGCAGCATCCGGAATAATATATTTGTAATAGAAACATAGAAATTAGGTGCAGGAGTAAGGCCATTCGGTCCTTCGGCCTGTCGGGTCATGGCTGATCATTCAGTATGTGCCTTCTCTCCATACCCCTGATCCCCTTCATCTAATCCCACAAATAATTGGCCTTGACTATCTGCGGCAGAGATCCAGAGAATCACCACTCTCTGTGTGACAAAAGTTCTTCTCATCTTTTAAAGGATTTGGTGAAATTACCCTTGTCCTGGACATGAGAATCTTCCTGCATCTAGCCTGTCCAACAAATCTATGGTGGTGAAATTAAATGAAATGAACAAAATTTCAAATGAACAAAATTATTAATTTATGCTGACAAATCTAAATTTATTTTGGAAATGGTATTTTTCATTTATGACCAAAATCCATTGGATGAAATGGAAGATATTCTAATATTGCAGGGTTTAAAAAATATATATAAATAATGTACACACTGCCAGATTCTGTGTTGCAACACGGAACTGCAGATGCTGGTTTACACAGAAGGACACAGAGAGCTGGAGTAACTCAGCTGGCCGTTTCTGGTGACGTTTCGGGTCGGGACTGGCGGGTCTGGCAGACGGCGGCACCGGGAGCCCGCGGGTCCCTGGAGGGAGACCGCTTTTCAGGGCTCCCGTAACGTGACTTCTCCCGCCCGAGTTGCGGGGTCGAAGAACTCCTGGAGCGGGGCCTGACATCACCGCCCCACGCGGCTTGGAATGGCCGCGGGACTCTGCGAGTGCACGCCGGGGGCTCCAACATCAAGACCCGGTGTGCGACCTTGCATCACCCGGCGTGGTTTTAATGGCCGCGGGACAATCGCCTTCGCCGGCCGGGGGCTTTGACTTGGACTCTGACATCGGGGGGGGGGGGGGGGAGAGTGCAGTGGAGAGATAAGTTCTTTTGGCCTTCCATCACAGCGATGTGATGGATTTTTATGTTAATTATGTTGTGTTGTTGTGTCTTGGGTCTATCGGTTTGTAAGGTATGGCTGCAGAAACGTCATTTCGTTTGGACCTCAAGGGGTCCAAATGACAAATAAATTGAATCTTGAATCTTGATCTTGGGACCATTCCCCAGACTGAGGAAGGGCCCTGACCCCGAAACATAATCTATCCTTGTTCTCCAGAGATGCTACCCGACCCACTGAACTACTCAGGCCGGCACTTAGTGTCCTTTTCTGCCAGACTCCAGTTTTGTCACCATTATTCATTAACTGGATTTTGCATTAAACACAGAGTGCTCGAGCATTGTAGACCATTTGTAATTGCCTATCTAAATAAATCAGGCATTGTCTCGAGCGAAATCTTCAAGGGAAAAATATAATTATATTTCTCTGAAAATCAAATGTATTTTCTGTCAGCAGTAACTGATGGGGATGTGGGGATGTTTTATGTTGATCTCTATCGTGTTGTGTTTTTTATTTTATTGTATGGCTCTTGGTGATCACATTTCACTGTGTCAACTGGCACATGTGACAAATACATGCCTCTTTTATCTTGCTTCACACTATCTGAAGAATAGTTGACGACTTTGCACTTATCCATTAACCCGAGGTGTTTTTCATGGACAATGTAGTGAGCATTTGCTGTCAATGAGCCTTTGTGCAGGGATTGAGGGATGGGTGGCGGGGGTTGTGGGGTGGAGGGGGGTTAGATATTCAGGCTCAAGTCAAAGGTTCCTTTGAAAACAAGACAAACTGCTTTTAATTTAGACCATAGGAGCAGGATTAGACCACTCGGCTCGTTGCGTCTGCTTCTGATCCGCCATCCGATCATGGTGGGTCGATTCATCCCCATCAACCCCATTCCCTTGCCCTTCTTCCCGTAACCTTTGACATCTTCACTAATCAAGAACCTATCAACCTCCGCTGCTTTAAAAATGCCCAGTGAGTTGGCCTCCAATGAATTCCACAGATTCACCACCCTCTGGCCAAAGAAATTCTTCCTCTTCTCCATTCTAAAGGTACATCCTTTTATTTCGAGGCTGTGCCCTCTGGGGCAAGACTCTCCCAATAATGGAAACATCCTCTCCACATCTTTTTTTTTGTCTTGTTAGGGCTATGTTTTTGGTTTATTTTTAGTTGTGTATATGTGGGGGGGGGGGGGGGGCAAAACTTTTTTTTAAATCTCGTCCTTGAACGGAGACGTAGACCTTTTCCTTGGCTCCGTTTTGCGGGGCCCAACATAGAAACATAGAAAATAGGTGCAGGAGTAGAGGCCATTCGGCCCTTCGAGCCTGCACCGCCATTCAATATGATCATGGCTGATCATCCAACTCAGTATCCTGTACCTGCCTTCTCTCCATACCCCCTGATCCCTTTAGCCACATCAAACTCCCTCTTAAATATAGCTAATGAACTGGCCTCAACTACCTTCTGCGGCAGAGAATTCCAGAGATTCACCACTCTCTGTGTGAAAAAAGTTTTCCTCATCTCGGTCCTAAAAGATTTCCCCCTTATCCTTAAACTGTGACCCCTTGTTCTGGACATCGTGGAGCTGGCGGCCTCCAACTGGAATCGACTTGATGGCTCCGGTCTCAGAGCCTGTGGTCTCACCTTCACGGAGCTGGCTGACTTTGGAGGCTGAGGTGGTGCTGTGGCTGCGACCCGACTCCAGAGCTTTGGAGGCTTTGGCTGCAGGCCCTGTGGACGTTAACATCGGGAGCTCACAGTTCCCTGGTAAGAGACCGGTTTCCGGGAGCTCCCGTAACGGCAGCTTCACCCGCCCCGAATCGCGGGGTTTGAATCGGCCCGTCGCAGGGACTTACATCGCCCGGCGCGGCTTAATCAGCCGCGAGACTTACCATCGCCCACCGGGGGCTTTAACATCACGAGCCTCGATCACATCAACACAGCAGTTTGACTGCCTGGAGAGATAAGACCTTTGCCTTCCATCACAGTGAGGAGGTGTTTGGAGATTCACTGCGATGGATGTTTGTGTAGATTGTGTTAACTGTGTGGTCTTGTTGTTTTTTTGCTGTCATGACTGCAGGGACGAAATCTCATTCAAACTTTTGTTTGTTTGAATGACAATAAAAAGGAATTCTATTCTATTTCTATCTAACTGGGCCATTGAAGCAGCCTAGAATGCAAGCTTACCGTAACTGTTTTTTATCTGAAGGTGAGCAGACTTCAGTCCATTGTGGGTGATGTGAATGTGGTGCTTGTATCTAACACACTGCCGTTTACTTTTACAATTCTGCGCATAACTGCAATTAGATTATCCCCTAATGACGTGACTCTCCTCTGCATCTTGTCCACACGGCTCTCTATCATTATATTTCCAGCTGAATTTTCTAATGGCCTATTCCTGTTTTCATCATTGAAAGAAAGCAAATGAATTGATCTCTGTATTAATTGCATGCTCAGCAGTTTTATTCCGTATTAGGGACTTCATGCATCGGTGGATGCTCCAATTTGTGCAACGCTTGCTGCAAGTTCCTTTCTCTGATACGACCCTCGACGGACATTCTGGATTTGTACGGAGGGGAACAAACTGGTTCTATTCACGGCCCTGGAGCCGAACCCTTTCTGTACGTTGGGCTGATGGAGAACGGTGATCTCATCCATGCATTGGACATGTATGTGCCGACATAATGCCACCGGGAGACAAGAGGCTAAGCTTAAAATCAGCTAATAGGTTTCTAATACTGTTGCAGCACTTTGTAAGTGCTTATGACCACACCAGGGCCAGCCACTAATCCCAAAAGAGACAGCACTCTCCCATTGCGGGCCTGGAAATACATGCATTTTAATTTTTGAAACTGGCTGCATAAAGTCTGATAACAACAGATTGGTATATTTTAAAAAGATTCTGGATCTGAGTTTGCATTGCGCTGTTAATTTTAATACATTTGAGAATCTGAAATGACCTTTGGCTGATCCCTAAAGCATGTGGTGAGGTTGGCGTTTCAGCGGATTTAGTTTTTGTTTAGAGATACAGCGTGGAAACAGGCCCTTCGGCCCACCGAGCCTGTGCCGACCAGCGATATTTTGTATTCTCTGCCTGAGTGCTGAGTGTTGTGGGTGTTGCATGGATCATCTGGCCAATCACCTGCCCTTACCCCTTCCCTCCCTAGTCGACCCATCTACACTTCACATTGCCTTGGGGAAAGCAGCCAACATCATCAAGGATCATTTAGCTTGGTGATACAATGTGGAAACGGGACATTTGTCCCACTGCGTACACCTGTACACCAATGTTGACACACTTGGGACAATTTACAGAAACCAATTCATCTTGGAATAAAGGGGAGGCCATCTAAGAGTGAGGTGAGAAAAAACTTTTTCACCCAGAGAGTTGTGAATTTATGGAATTCCCTGCCACAGAGGGCAGTGGAGGCCAAGTCACTGGATGGATTTAAGAGAGAGTTAGATAGAGCTCTAGGGGCTAGTGGAGTCAAGGAATATGGGGAGAATGCAGGCACGGGTTATTGATAGGGGACGATCAGCCATGATCGCAATGAACGGCGGTGCTGGCTCGAAGGGCCGAATGGCCTCCTCCTGGACCTATTTTCCATGTTTCTATCTACAAACCTGCACGTCTTTGGAACGTGGGGGGGAACTGGAGCTCCCGGAAAAAATACCCACGTGGTCACAGGGAGAACCTGCAAACTCTGTACAAACAGCACCAGTAGCCAGGACTGAACCCTGGCGCTCGGGGGCAGTAATTCTACCGCTGCATCATTGTACCATCCTTCAATCTGTATTCCAATCATTCCCTCTTCACCTCCCCACCCCGACTCTTGTCGGGCAGAATCATTCCCTGCACCACCACAAACTTCCGGTCACCTCTGGCCCACCCCTTCGCTTGTTTCTGTGTAGGGCAGATGATACGGGGGGGGAAAAATCTTCTGAAAGGCATGCGGCACCAGCGGCCTCCACAAACAGGAACCAATGTCTCACCTCCCGTGCTTTTATCACGGTGGAGGAACGCTGCTGCTGCTGAACAGTTGCTGCCCTGCATGCCGGAGAAGCAACGAAGCTGTGGACGAGCCGGTAGTCCCAACCTCCTTCTTCTGCAGTCCTTGCGAAGAGTCTATACTGGAATTCTGCGAGCGCACACCGGGGGGCACCAACATCGGTGTTGTGTATGGTGTACACAGACTCTGACTAAAGTTGTCGGACAACTTGTTCTATTTGATCTTAGTTGATTGCATTCGTTGAAACAGGGCGGACCAAGTGAAGGTTGCAATCTCCCACCCCAGGGTTTATACTCAGGGTCAAACTTTGTTTGGAGAATATAATCAGCACACTTAGTATTAGGTGCTGCTGCCTCATCGCTCCAGTAATCTAGCTTCAGTCTTGACCTCCAGTGCTGTCGGTGTGGAGTTTGCACCATTTCCCTGTGATGGCGGCCATTTTCTCTGCGTGCAGTAGTTTCATTTTACATCGTAAAAGTAAGCGGCTGGAAGGTTAATTGGCCATTGCCTTTGGTCTCCAGGTGAGTTTGCTGATGACACTGTGGTGGTGGGCCTGATCTCAGACAACGATGAGAAGGCCTACCGGGTGGAGGTGGCTGATCTAGCACTCTGGTGCCAGGATAACAGCCTCCTCTTGAACATCAAAAAAACGAAGGAGCTGATCATGGACTTTAAGAGGGCACATCATCCGAGGACGTACACTCCATTGAGTATAAATGGGGATCCTGTGGATATGGTGAACTGTTTTAAATATCTGGGAGTCCACATCTCCGAGGATATGACATGGGCATCACACGCCTCAGCACTGGTGAGTAAGGCAAGGCAGCGCCTTTACCACCTCAGGCAATTGAGGAAATTCAGAGTGTCTCCGAGGATCCCCCAGTGCTTCTACGCAGCGGCGGTGGAAAGCATCTTGGCCGGGAATATTACCATCTGGTTTGGGAATTGCTCTGCCAAGGACAAGAAGGCTCTGCAGAGAGTAGTGCGTTCGGCCGAACGCACTATGGGAACTTCACTTGCCCCTTCTGCAGGAACTATACATCAGGAGGTGCAACTCCAGGTACCATGAGAACTCCACCCCTGCAGACTGTTCCAAATAAAATCATGGAGGGAGAGTTTCTTCCCTTCGGACTGTAAACCCCTGCAACGGACGTTTTTTGTTCCAGCTAAAAGCTGTGTGATTGTGTTTATAATTTGTTTGGTTGTTTGTCTTTTGCACAAAAGTCCGCGAGCATTGCCACTTTCATTTCACTGCACATCTCGTATGTGTATGTGACAAATAAACTTGACTTGACTTGAGTAGTAGAATTTAGGATGTGAGTTGGGAGGAATTTAAATGTGTATCTCTCTGATTCTGATCTCATCAATGGAGCTGAGGGGTGCCAGTGTGTAATGATGTCACTGAGCAGCAGTCTGCAGATCAGAAATAGGAGCAATCTAAAGGGCCTGTCCCACTTACATGTCATTGGCATGCAAATTTGCCTGGTGGTCAGTGAAGGAGATTGCTTACGGCTACCCTCGACTGCCTGTAACTACACAGCGACTCCACTCCACTGCACTACGAGTTAAAAAAGACCCATGCCGACCAAATTTTACACGCGTAAACCCTTTTAACATGCTGAAAGATTTTCCACGACCTAGCTGAGGCCACGGGTATTCGGGAACTTCCCTCGAGCATGAAGGAGAGTTCCAGCAACCTCATAGGACCTCCTAGGACCACGTGTCGACCATGCTGCTTGTTTGAAGATCGAAGACACTCTTCTAAACTCGCAGATTTGGTCGCCCAAGTGGGACAGCCCCATAAGTTTTAGTTTATTAATGTCACGTGTACCGAGGTTCAGTGAAAATATAGACAATAGTTGCAGGAGGAGGCCATTCGGCCCTTCAAGCCAGCACTGTCATTCAATGTGATCATGGCTGATCATCCCCAATCAGTACCCCGTTCTTGCCTTCTCCCCATATCCCCTGACTCCACTATCTTTAAGAGCCCTATCTAGCTCTCTCTTGAAAGTATCCAGAGAACCGGCCTCCACCACTCTCTGAGGCAGAGAATTCCACAAACTCACAACTCTCTGTGAGAAAAAGTGTTTCCTTATCTCTGTTCTAAATGGCTTACTCCTTATTCTTAAACTATGGCCCCTGGTTCTGGACTCCCCCAACATCAGGAACATGTTTCCTGCCTCTAGCGTGTCCAAACCCTAAATAATCTTAGGTACACAAAAATGCTGGAGAAACTCAGCGGGTGCAGCAGCATCCTAAATAATCTTATATGTTTCAATAAGATTCCCCTTCATCCTTCTAAACTACAGAGTGTACATGCCCAGCCGCTCCATTCTCTCAACACATGACAGTCCCGCCATCCCGGGAATTAACCTTGTAAACCTACGCTGCACTCCCTCAATAGCACGAATTTTCCTCAAATTAGGGGACCAAAACTGCACACAATACTCTAGGTGTGGTCTCACTAGGGCCCTATACAACTGCAGAAGGACCTCTTTGCTCCTATACTCAACTCCTCTTGTTATAAAGGCCAACATGCCATTCGCTTTCTTCACTGCCTGCTGTACCTGCATGCTTAGTTTTTGTTTATCGTTCCGTGCTATCCAGTCAGCGAAAAGACTACACATGATTACAATCAAGCCATCCACAGTGTGCGGTTACAGGATAAAGGAACAATGTTTTATTGCAAGATAAAGTCCCGTGAAGTCTGATTGAAAGATAGTTCAAAGGTCTCCAATTAGGTCGATAGAAAGTCAGGATCGCACTTTAGTTGATGAGAGGATGGTTCAGTTGCCTGACAACAGTTGGATGTGATGACATCTGATGGTCTTATGGCACTAATGTGATCTTCCACTTGCATTTTCCAGGTGCTCTTTGTGCTGATGTGTGCTTTTTGCTTGTCACCATTTGCTAAGCACATGTACGTGCCATTGGATGTCGTTCAATTATCAGTGAACATCCTGTCTTCTGATCTTAAGATGGAAGAAAAGCTGTAGTTGGTTGTTGCTAGGAGACTGCCCTGAGAAACTGCTGCAATGATAATATGGGACAGGGTTGATTGGCCTTCAATAACCACCTCGTCTTCCTTTGTCGCCCGATCAACTTTATCGTGGTATCTTGATGTCACGTGTGGCAGGCCCAATTTTCCATCCAGTTCAAGGACTATTATGTTTACATAAGTACACAGTACAAAAGTTCTAGGTGCACAATTAGGCCAAACGGCCCATCGTCTATTCCGCCAAATCTATCATGGCTGATCTATATCTCCCTCTCAACCCCATTTTCCTGCTATCTCCCCTTAACCCCTGGCACCCGAACTAATCAACAATTTACCTCTGCTCTGGGATGTGTCTCTTTGTTCACGTTTGGACAAAGGTTGCGTTGAGGTCCAGAACATTAAATTTTACCCGTCATCTCTACCCATTCCTTCCATCAATCCATACCTCCTTATAGTCCATTGCTATGCCCCCCACCCCCCCTCATAGTTCAGTATGCCTCTGAGTTTTGCATCAACTACGGATTCAGGAACTATTTGCTGTTACCTTTACATATAGAAACTAGGTGCAGGAGTAGGCCATTCGGCCCTTCGAGCCTGCAGTTTTGATCATCCAATCAACTACGGATCCCCTTCAAGGGAACTATTTTGCGGTTACCTTTCTAGAGTAATTAGTTCTTCTCCCCCCCTTATCCTTAGCTGTTCCCCCTGTATCATGCATCTAGCCTGTCTGTACACTGTCTATCCGCGTGGCCATCCCGGAATCAGCCTGTAACTCCCTCATGGCAATAATGTCCTTCCTATTTGGCTTTACGCATGTATCTGTACAATGGCAAAATTGGCTTTACGCAGGCAACAAAAGCTTTTCACTGTACCTCAGTACATGTGACAATATACTAGACTATAATAAATAGTGTACAGGAATTGCTGGTCAGTACAGACTCGGTGGGCCGAAGGGCATGTTTCCGTGTTGAGTCTATAATGTCTAAAGAAACGTAATGGTTTCCATACTGACCACTGTCTGCTATCTTCCAATCCAAAATGCAAGCTTTCACTCCCTTCACCATTTTGCCCCGGCCAATTTCTTAACCATGCTTTTGCAGCCACTTTTATTCTATAGACTTGAATCCAGCTTCGATCATGTGGCACCTTGTCAAATAGCTTTTGAACTCCATTCATAATGCATCATCAAAAATTGCTATCATGTTAGCATGATATAATTTGGCCCTAATAAATCCAGGCTGATTTTATTTAATCAATAATACTCATAGAAACATAGAAACATAGAAATTAGGTGCAGGAGTAAGCCACTCGGCCCTTCGAGCCTGCACCGCCATTTAATATGATCATGGCTGATCATCCAACTCAGTATCCCGTACCTGCCTTCTCTCCATACCCTCTGATCCCCATAGCCACAAGGGCCACATCTAACTCCCTCTTAAATATAGCCAATGAACTGGCCTCGACTACCCTCTGTGGCAGAGAGTTCCAGAAACTCACCACTCTCTGTGTGAAAAAAGTTCCTCTCATCTCAGTTTTAAAGGATTTCCCCCTTATCCTTAAGCTGTGACCCCTTGTCCTGGACTTCCCCAACATCGGGAACAATCTTCCTGCATCTAGCCTGTCCAACCCCTAAGAATTTTGTACGTTTCTATAAGATCCCCTCTCAATCTCCTAAATTCTAGAGAGTATAAACCAAGTCTATCCAGTCTTTCTTCATAAGACAGTCCTGACATCCCAGGAATCAGTCTGGTGAACCTTCTCTGCACTCCCTCTATGGCAAATAATGTCCTTCCTCAGATTTGGAGACCAAAACTGTGCGCAATACTCCAGGTGTGGTCTCACCAAGACCCTGTACAACTGCAGTAGAACCTCCCTGCTCCTATACTCAAATCCTATCTATGTGATAATAGGCACAAAGTGCTGGACTAACTCAATGTGTCCGGCAGCATCTCTGAAGAAACATAGAAACGTAGAAATTAGGTGCAGGTGTAGGCCATTTGGCCCCTTGATACATCCGCTGAGCTATATCTAACTCTCTCTTGAAAACATCCAGTGAATTAGCCTCCACTGCGAAGTTTTCCACAGATTCACACTCTCTGGGTGAAAAGGGTTTTCCTCGTCTATGCTAAATGGCCTGCCCCTTATTCTTAAACTGTGACCCCTGGTTCTGCACTCCACCAACATGTGGAACGATTTTCCTGCATCTAGCCTATCCTATCCGTTAAGAATTTTATATGTTTCTATAAGAATCCCTCTCATCCTTCTAAATTGCAATGAATACAAGCCCAGTCGATTCATTCTTTCACCATGTGTCAGTCCCGCAATCCTGGGCATAGGAATAGGTGACGTTTGTGGTCGGAGCCAGTCTTCAGATCTTCATCAGTTGTTTCCAACTCATCCAACGCAGAGAGTAGTGCGTTCGGCCGAACGCACTATGGGAACTTCACTCACCCCCCTGCAGGAACTATACAACAGGAGGTGCAACTCCAGAGCAAACAAAATCATGAGAGACCTCTTCCACCCCTGCAACGGACTGTTCCAGCCGCTACGGTCAGGCAAACGCCTCCGTTGCCATGCAGTGAGAACGGAGAGGTTGAGAAGGAGTTTCTTCCCAGAGGCAATTCGGACTGTAAACGCCTTTCTCACCAGGGACTAACTCTACAGAACGTTTTTCCTTCTATTATTTATTATGTAAAAGAATATGTGTGTTATGATGTGTCTATAATTTGTTTGGTTGTTTTGTTGTTTGTCTTTTGCACAAAAGTCCGCGAGCATTGCCACTTTCATTTCACTGCACATCTCGTATGTGTATGTGACAAATAAACTTGACTTGACTTGACTTGATCTAAGTGATGCTGCTTTAAATAGAATAAAAGGGGAGGCCATTTAAGACTGAGGTGAGAAAAAACGTTTTTACCCAGAGAGTTGTGAATTTATGGAATTCCCTGCCACAGAGGGCAGTGGAGGCCAAGTCACTGGATGGATTTAAGAGGGAGTTATATAGAGCTCTAGGGGCTAGTGGAGTCGAGGGGTATGGGGCGAAGGCAGGCACGGGTTATTGATTATGGGACGATCAGCCATGATCACAATGAATGGCGGTGCTGGCTCGAAGGGCCGAATGGCCTCCTCCTGCACCTATTTTCGAAGTTTCTATGGTTTTGCCCCTGATTATTGCTCCACAGGATCTTGAGGAGGTTTGAGAAGATGGGAGGCGTTGGCAGCTCTACAGAGGCATACTTGTAATAATGCGTCACACAAGACTTCCCTTAGTGCTTTTTAAAAAAAAAGTCTGACCCGTGTAACACATCCGTTCTTTCCTTTCCCTTTCATGTCTGTCAACTTTAGCCTTGAGTCGACTCATTGCTGATCTCCTCCGCAATGTTATCTTGAATTCCAGTGAGCCGTTGGTCCTGAGCGCATAAAAATGTTGCTACTAATTTATTTCTGGAGACTCCCCCTTTTTATTTATTTATTTAAATTCCAACAAGAGAGACCCCTCTACCATGAGAAACCTCTTGAAATGATATGACGTGCCTTAACAAATCCACGCCGGCTTTATCTAATTAATAATACTTGTCTCAGAGAAGAAGCATTCATTTTAAAAGGTCTTGAAGTCAATTCTTCAGTTTTTTAAATTTAGATGAGAAAATCGACCTGTGAAGTTTTGACGATAGTCCCAGAGAACGCACAGTTTGAGTTTACTGTGTTTATTTGTTGGCCTGTTATGGCAGTGCTTCGTAGTAAGCTGAAGTACACAGTAAAACATGCGTGGATGTTTTAAGTTATCTTACTTGCCACTGGGAATGGTAAGTTTCTAATGCAGTAAAATTTATTATTTACTTTATGAATGTAAGTTTAAATATGTGGAATTTCCCCTAAAACGTAATTCCCGCGTAGGTAGGTCTGGGTGCGTACAATGCAGGTTTTGTTGGAAGCAGGAAAATGTATTTCATACGATACGAATGGAAATTTAAACTAAGATGTCTGGCAAGAACTTTCACAAAGTGTTCCCTGTACAGTGACTCATCACTGCCCGTAGAATGCGGAGCGCAGGCTTGAAATAGTGGGCTGGGCAAAAGTCTGCATTACATTATGAATCGGAGGAAGTTTTGTCTGAATTTACATTAATGTGGGAACAATTGCATCCTGCCACAGTCCTGGTATTGGCTTCAGTCTGGAAGGAGCTGTGGGATTTAGCAAAGGTTGTTCAGTTTGTACCGCACCGTTCCCCGAAACGAGCACCTACAAAACGTTAATGAAGGGGAAAAAAAAATGTATGTGTGAAAATCTCTCTCTTTAATTTATAGGTCTTCTTGACGGTAACCTGTTCTCTCGACTACGGAAGAAAGAAAGAAATCAGTCGGCTCGTCGCTGCTGGATCGCTGTGAAGTGTTTACATGAGGTAACACCAGGCCCAACATCACCATCTCAGTGGTTTTTGAGCTGAGAAATGGGCCAGAAAATCTCAGGGAATATAAAGTCTGTGGATGTTAGAGAACCAGCCTACAGGCCCTTGAAGCGGGAGTTGCGAGGTCCTGACTTTTGCAAACCAACGCGACTTGACATGCTGCTGGACATGCCGTCGGCGTCTCGGGAGGTTCAGCACAAACACGCCTGGAACAATGAAGACCGGTCGCTGAACATTTTTGTCAAGGAAGACGACAAGGTCACCTTCCACAGACACCCGGTGGCTCAGAGCACGGACTGCATCCGAGGCAAAGTTGGATATACGCGAGGCCTACACGTCTGGCAGATCCACTGGCCCACCAGGCAAAGAGGAACGCACGCGGTTGTTGGCGTGGCCACGTCGGAAGCTCCGTTGCATTCTGTGGGCTACACCTCGCTAGTCGGCAGCAATAATGAATCGTGGGGCTGGGACTTGGGTCGTAACAAACTCTACCACAACTGCAAAAACCAACCAGGATCACTTTACCCGGTGTGTTTTGGAGCCAGATGAATCTTTCGTTCTGCCGGATAGTTTCTTAGTGGTTTTGGACATGGATGAGGGAACGCTGAGTTTCATCGTGGATGAACAATATCTAGGTGTGGCCTTCAGAGGACTTAAAGGGAAAAAATTGCATCCTATAGTCAGTGCAGTCTGGGGGCACTGTGAGATAACAATGAGGTACATCAATGGACTAGACCGTAAGTCAATTTTCAAAATATCCTCTTTAAAAAACAAAACAAACTCTGCTCAATGTAATGTATTTTCCAATGTGTAAAGAAATTGGTTATTGTCGTTTTGCTCACCATCTCTGTCATTGCTAAATGTGAGTTCAACTAAACTAAACTCTGCTTGTTCTGGGGATAGAGAAAATTGGAATTAAGGGCCAGAATTATCATGGATTGTAGAGTGGTGTTGGTGGTGTGTGGAAATGCTGGAAGTTCCAGAAGGGCCGGATGGCTGTTTCCATGCTGTAATTGTTAGATGGTTATTATATGATTACTTATGGCCAAAATAATAGACAAAATGGAATCCAGAATGGAGGATCTGACATGGAGATACTTAGAAAATAATAATAACATAACTGGGGGAAATTATGTTTGATTACTCCACTGGAACTCTAAGGTAGATGAAAGGGGACAAAATAATTTATAATTCGGACTGCTAGGCTGTAGGGGGGTGCATTTTTGCAATTTTTAATTGTTAATTGTTAATTATTGGTCTTTTTAAGTATTTATTGCTCTCAGGTAGTATCCACAGTGTATTTTCTGTCTGCGCTCATTTTGAATCTGTGGGTTTGTTGGTTGGGGGCTTCTGGACATCTGAATTTCCCTGAGGGGATCAATAAAGTATTTATTATTATTATTAATTTATTGTTAAGAAGTTGCAGATGCTCGAAATATTAGCAAAAAAAAACCCCATTGTGTTGGAGGAACCCAGCAGGTCGGGCAGCATCTGTGGAGAGAAATGGACAGATGATGTTTTTGATCGGGACCCTTCATTCTCAAGACGGGTCAAGAAGGGGAGTATGCCGTACTGGGAATGGAACGAGGAAATTCCTACTTTCATCAGCATAACGGGCTTGTAAATGACGTGCTAGATGCAGGAAGATTGCTCCCGATCTTGGGGAAGTCCAGGACAAGGGGTCACAGCTTAAGGATAAGGGGGAAATCCTTTAAAACCGAGATGAGAAGAACTTTTTTCACACAGAGAGTGGTGAATCTCTGGAACTCTCTGCCGCAGAGGGTAGTCGAGGCCAGTTCATTGGCTATATTTAAAAGGGAGTTAGATGTGGCCCTTGTGGCTAAAGGGGATCAGGGGGTATGGAGAGAAGGCAGGTACGGGATACTGAGTTGGATGATCAGCCATGATCATATTGAATGGCGGTGCAGGCTCGAAGGGCCGAAATGGCCTACTCCTGCACCTAATTTCTATGTTTCTATGTTTCTATGTGCTTGTATGTAACACAATTAACAAAGAAAAGTTTTAAAAAGAATACAAATGCAAAATAAAATCCCAGTCTCTCGTGCAACCAAGATGGTTCATAGTTTAATTGGTGTTTGTCGTGTTCGAGAGCCTGATGGTTGTTGGGAAGATGCTGGGCGTTAGTTTTCAGACTCCTATACTGCCTTCTCGATGGCAGGAGTGAAGTGAAAGTGTTGCCAGGGTGATGTGGCTTCTTGATGTGGCTGCCTTTTTGAGGCACTGCCTGCTACTGATCTCTTCAATGGTGGGGAGGTTGGCCTCCATGATGAACCGGGCATTGTAACGGAGAAACATAACTTCTCCATTTACACACAGACACTGCCCGACATATTCACTTCCTCTAGCACGTTGTGTTATTGCCAGATGATTATTGCAAGTTTATTGTAATTTCGGAAAAGTTTTTTCAGTAAGGCACCCGGAGAAAATTGTGAACTGAATTGGAGCACTTTGAGCTGCTAGTAATACAGTATACCAACGAGGAATGCAGGAAAGCAGCATTTGAGGTTGGATTATTGAATGGCAAGGAAAGTTTTAAGGGCCAACTGGGCTTTGTCAGCTTCATAATTTCGTGTGTTACTAATGTGAAATATCTTATGCAAGAAAATATTAGCCTCAGTTCAATTTGCTATATTGGAGGAAAATGCAAGTCTATTTTTCAAACTTAATAATTTATAGTTTCTTAATTTATCCTAGCAGTTTTAAAGAATCTCAGTGCTCGAGTCTTTATCCGAGGCACCTTCTTACAGTTGTTCTAAAACACAAGCTTTAGTCTTTCTGCTTTCCTAGCCTCGCACCAAAAGCATTGCCTCCTTGCTGTGGCATAGACTATCCTTGTGAATTAGTTTAGTTTAGAGATACAGCACGAAAACAGGCCCTTTGGTCCTCCGAGTCGGCGCCGACCAGCGGTCCCCATGCACTAACTATCCAACGCACTAGAGGTCATTTACAATTATACCAAGTGAATTTACCTACAATCCTGTACGTCTTTGGGGTGTGGGAGGAATACGGAGATCTCGGAGTAAACCCACGCAGGTTACGGGGAGAACGTGCAAACTCCGTGCAGACAGCATCCGTAGTCGGGATCGAACCTGGATCTCTGGCGCTGTAAGGCAGCAACTCTACCGCTGCGCTGCCTTTATCCTATTAAAGGAGTATCATGAGTGTGAATCTTTGAACTGATTGATACAGGTTGTTCTATTCTAGGCACTGCAGACATGTACATTCTGTTCCTCTTACAGTATTCCTTCCATGCAGGAGTAGCTGAGAGAATGTTTCCTGGCCAACAACCCCCTTTCCTGCTCATGGCTTCACCCCGACGGTGTTTATGGTTACTTATTCTAAACATGACAAATATAAACTTATCCAGTACAGGTGGAGATTAAAATCCCGACCTTGACTTGATTATTAATTGATTATTAATGATTATTAATATTAATGATTTGGAAGAGGGAATTAGGAGCAACACTAGCAAGTTTGCGGATGACACAACGCTGGGTGGCAGTGTGAACTGTGAAGAGGATGTTAGGAGGTTGCAGGGTGACCTGGACAGGTTGAGTGAGTGGGCAGATGCGTGGCAGATGCAGTATAATATAGATGAATGTGAGGTTATCCACTTTGGTGGCAAAAACAAGGGGGCAGATTATTATCTCAATGGGGTTAGGTTAGGCAAGGGGGAGGTACAGTGAGACCTGGGCGTCCTTGTACACCGGTCACTGAAAGTTGGCTTGCAGGCAGTGAAGAAAACTAATGGAATGTTGGCCTTCATCACAAGAGGATTTCAGTATAGGAGTAGAGAGGTTCTTCTGCAGTTGTACAGGGCTCTGGTGAGACCACTTCTGGAGTATTGTATGCAGTTTTGGTCTCCTAATTTGAGGAAGGACATCCTTGTGATTGAGGCAGTGCAGTGTAGGTTCACGAGATTGATCCCTGGGATGGCGGGACTGTCATATGAGGAAACGTTGAAAAGACTAGATTTGTATTCACTGGAGTTTAGAAGGATGAGGGGGATCTTGTAGAAACGTATAAAATTATAAAAGTACTGGACAAGCTAGATGCAGGAAAAATGTTGGGGTGTGCAGTAGCATGTTTTGTTCGATTTGACAAAGTATTTCCCTTTAAAAACTTTAATTTACTTCTCCCACTTGCTGGCCCCATCAGCCGCGCACGCGCAGTTGGGGGAAGGTTGCCGGGCCCACCGCCATTTTGAGATCGCCATTTTAATGCATCACATCAGAGATCTCTGGTGTCACAACTGGGACCCGTCAACCACACCTGCGCAGTTGGGGGAGAGGTGCCAGGCCCGGCCGCCATTTTACTGAACATTGCCTCGTGTATGGGTGAGCGGTGGAACGTTGCGTTGGGGGAGGGGGACCCAACGGGTCCGCGTTTGGTCCAGTTAACAATAAATGCCCATATTTCCCACATCTTGTCACCCCAACTGCCCAAAACTTACCACCCTCCAATGCAAATTGAGTCCGCCTCAACTAAATAGTCTGTTTCCATTTTTGTTGCTGTACAATGAATTTATTTCATTTTTGTATTGTTGAAATTCTTAAATGGTGTTTAGAAACATAGAAACATAGAAATTAGGTGCAGGAGTAGGCCATTCGGCCCTTCGAGCCTGCACCGCCATTCAATATGATCAAGGCTGATCATCCAACTCAGTATCCCGTACCTGCCTTCTCTCCATACCCTCTGATCCCCTTGGCCACAAGGGCCACATCTAACTCCCTCTTAAATATAGCCAATGAACTGGCCTCAACTACCCTCTGTGGCAGAGGGTTCCAGAGATTCACCACTCTCTGTGTGAAAAAAGTTCTCCTCATCTCGGTTTTAAAGGATTTCCCCCTTATCCTTAAGCTGTGACCCCTTGTCCTGGACTTCCCCAACATCGGGAACAATCTTCCTGCATCTAGCCTGTCCAACCCCTTAAGACAGTTTAGTTTTATTCTCATTTATTGCATGCCTGCATATCATTGCTAATGATTTCATAGTCGAGGCCTATTGGAAATTCTATCATCGTAGAAAATAGGTGCAAGAGGAGGCCCTTCGAGCCAGCCAGCACCGCCAACATCCTTTTTATTGAGGGAACATCTTTTCTGACTGCCTGTGTATTTGTGAATCTCTTTGCCAGTTGCAGTGTGATTTTTCTAGCATCTAGCTACAATGTTCCTCAATCTATTATGCTCATAACAGGAGCCAACGGGCGGGACCATGAGGTTTTTCTGCACTTTTAGTCATGAAGAAAGCTGTCGAGTAGAATGAAAATTGATCCACAATAGACTTTACTAAACGAGGGAAATAAAATGTAAGCTGAATGAAAAGTGCTGATCAGCGAATATATAATTGGATGTAATTTGCTGAAGCAGATAAGGTGGAAAACAAAACGAGCTTCTTGCCTCCCATGTACCTCGTTTTGGTGAAGTGACAAAATAGTGCAGGGGTTTTGAAACGGGTAATTCACCGAAATAATCGGTGTCACTGGAATTGGAGAAAGGCAGATTTATTCTTTCAAAATCTCTTAAAAATAGATGTTTAAACGTCTCTTAAAGATAGCGGAGTCAGGGGATATGGGGAGAAGGCAGGAACGAGGTACTGATTGGGGATGATCAGCCATGATCACATTGAATGACGGTGCTGGCTCGAAAGGCTGAATGGCCTGGTCCTGCACCTATTGTCTATTGTCTATTGAATGGCGGTGCTGGCTCGAAGGGACAAATGGCCTGGTCCTGCACCTATTGTCTAATGTCAAAATATTTCCTACAATCTATCCCATAGTTCTTTTCCAAAATCCAGGACAAGGGGTCACAGCTTAAGGATAAGGGGGGAATCCTTTAAAACCGAGATGAGAAGAACTTTTTTCACACAGAGAGTGGTGAATCTCTGGAACTCTCTGCCTCAGAGGGTAGTTGAGGCCAGTTCATCGAAGGGCCGAATGGCCTACTCCTGCACCTATTTTCTATGTTCTATGTTTCTGTGTTTCTTTTCCAAAATAGTTGATTAACCTTTCATCAGTTACATCAATATATCATGGGATACAAGATACATACGATGGTTTGATGTATACTGCAGCCTATTTGAGCTAATCATGTTTTTATAATGTACAAACAAGGAACTGCAAATTCTAGTATACAAAAAAAGATGCAGCATGCTGGAGTCATTCAATGAGTCGGGCAACATCTCTGGAGAACAAGGATAGATGATGTTTCGGGTCAGGATTTTTCTTCATGATGTTCAGACCAGCATTTGTATTTCCTTGTTTCTACCTTTTGACTGCCAGTCTGAAGAAGGGTTCTGACCCGAAACGTCACCTATCCATGTTCTCCAGAGATGCTGCCTGACCCGCTGAGTTACTCCAGCATTCTGTCTTTGTGGAGTCAGTTGAGGGAGATGGGTATATATTAGCAAGATTCCTATCTTAGGAATAGTGTAGGATGGAACTGCAGATGCTGGTTTACACCAAAGATAGATACAAAAATGCTGGAGTAACTCAGTGGGACAGGCAGCATCTCAGGAGACGAGGAATGGGTGACGTTTCAAGTAGAGATCCTTCTTCAGACTGGTCTCGTCAGAAGAAGGGTCTCGGCCCGAAACGTCACTCATCCCTTCTCTCCAGAGATGCTGCCCATCCCGCTGAGTCACCTGGGCATTTTGTGCTTCCTTTGACATGCTGGTGTGGGATCTGTGTCAAGCTGGGACAAAGGGGTGGAGAAGGTGGGGGAGAGGTGGCAGCTTTCAGTTTTGTGTCCCTTTCGATAAGTGGCGCCTCTACCATGTCAACAGTCGGGCATTGCTGCACTGAAGTACTAGCCGCGAGACTTTGTGTTTGAGTCTCTGGAATAGGAGTTGAAAGCAAACTGTCTGGACTCTAAGGCATGAATGACACCATTTGATCCTCAGCTGACAAGAGCTGAGATTGTTACCATTTACATGAATAGATTGCAAGGACAAATAAGTCATGACTTATAATTGTCACTGTAGTTTGATGAATGGGTGTATGTTTATTTTCGGTCTGTTTCCCTCCCTTGTCCATTCTTATTGGGAGCTTAACTGCTTTTCTGTGTTTGATTAGTTTTAAGTGCTGGCTGATGAACATTGGTCTTGGCATCAGTTGGCAAAGCACTGAAAATCCTCAGATGTGTGATAAACTTTACACTGATTTATGATTGCTTCCTGATGAAGTCTGGAATTGATTTCGAGGAAGTGCATGCTGTAGATGCCATAAATCCCAGGAGTAGTATGTGCTACACTGGCTGAATCTGCACAAAACTGCTAGTAAATGTATCTCCTGAACTCTTCTATGGAGTCGAAGTTGATTAAAGTGCCATTAGTCAAGTGCCTCCGTTTTACTTGAATTTGATGATAATTTTCAGAAATTTAATTTCAGTCTGTAGCAATTGCTTAGTTTAGTTTAGAAACACAGCGCAGATGCAGGCCCTTCAGCCCATCGAGTTTGCGTTGACCAACAATCCTCGAACACTAGACCGAAGCCAATTAACCTGCAAACCTGTACGTCTTTGGAGTGTGGGTGTTTACCAGAGCACCTGGAGAAAACACAGGGGGAATATACAAACTCCATACAGCCAGCACCCGTAGTCAGGATCGAACCCAGGTCTCTGGCGCTATTAGGCAGCAACTACCACTGTGCCACCTTGCTGCCCATTTATTGGTGCTTTTGCCACACTTAGTTTCTGTGTTTTTTTTCTGTCTTGAATGTGTCTATTCCTTGTGTATATTTCAAAGATCACATCACCTGGAAAGTTATTTTTTCAAACTGATTAATATCACCAAAGTATTTGACTGAGTTCTATTCTAATCGGACTCTCTGCTGCCTTTTGTGACATCTTGTGCACATGCCAGCATTTCCTAACACAGATGATGAAGATGGAATCATTAGGTCCGGAGAACTTAGTGCCACAGAGGGCTGTGGGGGCCAAGTCAGTGAGCATTTTAATGGTAGACAATTATTTTATTAGAACGGGTGTCAAGGGTTATGGGGAGAAGGCAGGAAAATGGAATTGGGAGGCAGAGATTAGCCGTGATTGAATGGCAGAGTAGACTTGATGGGCCGAATGGCCTAAATGCTGCTCCTCGAACTTGTGAAGACACTTTAATGAATGTACATAAAAATTTGTCTTAACTTCCAGAATAAATAATGCTGACACATTATTTTCTGTACACACAAATGCTGGAGAAACTCAGCGGGTGCAGCAGCATCTGTGGAGCGAAGGAAATAGGCGACGTTTCGGGCCGAAACCCTTCTTGAACACATTATTTTCTGTATCTTTTCAAGGAAGAGGGCTGGGCGAATGGTTACAAATGGTTGTAACACATCTGGGTGCACATGCCCTTCCTTGTGATTTCCACCTCACCAATATAAGTTTATGTCATAGGAGCAGAATTAGGCCATTCGGTCCATGAGTCTACTCCACCATTTAACCATGGCCTGTTTGTAGGCATTATATTCATTGTAATAGGTGCTAAACGAACTAAGATTGCAGTTACCTGGAAAGTCTTTTACCCGTGTGTGTGTGTGTGTGTATTTTAAAATAAATGAAACCAAGAGACTTTGTATTAGAATGGAATGCAAAAATAACTGGCTATGTGGAGGGAAGTGCCTATCATTGCAAAGACTAAAGTACTGCCTTCTCCCTTGGAGATAAATTGCAATAGAAATGAACAGTATGCTCATAATTTAGTTAAGCCTCAAACTTGGCACGCGTTTAATTCCCCAAAAATCAGTTGCATTCGAGCATGATCTGTGTCAATGAAACCAAAGCTTCCAACAAAAATCATTTGGCTGTCAGTAGGAGCTGTGCATACTTGTTTAGATAAAAGTCATTGTTTTTGGAAATTTTGATCTACATTTGCAGAGATGAAAATGAATTTTAGGATCGGTTTAGACACGTCATTACTGATTTGTGGTGTACGCGATATACTTTATATTCTGGACAGGGTTTGAATGTGACCTTTGGTGGTATATATATTTTTCAAAATGTAACTCTTGCTGCTTTTTGGAACACAATATTCAAGCAATCTCTTTTAAAAACTTTCATTCAATAGTAAAATTAAAGAGCTTGTTTTACATAGCATTTTTGGAAGGATTATCTTTTCTTTCTCCTGGTGCCTATATGTGGTTAAGGGTGGCGCATTTGTGTAGCTGGTAAGGATGAGAATGTGGGATAGCATAGGAGTAGCATGAATGCATGATCGTTGGTCAGTATGGGATCAATGGGCCGAAGGGTCTGTTTTCATGCTGCATTTTTCTATTCAATTCAATTCGACGTCACTTAATGATAAATCACCATTTTTGCATTTACTGTGAAATATTTGTTATTAAGAGCTTAACATCAATCTCTTAGCATTCTCCTCTTCTGTGGATCCTTGTTTGACATTAATCTCAAACAAAAATCCCATTCCTATCTTTGAATTACTGGCCCATTCTATAGGCTTTCATAACCTTTGATTTGCGAAAAAGGTCATCCGTCTGCTAAAAATATCTTGCATCATGCTGGTTCTATCACAGTGTGGGGTGATTTTAGCATAAATGCCATGTGATACATTAATTAAGAGTCAATAATTATCAGCAATAGATAAGACAACACACCCCCCCATAGTTGTTTCAGAATGTGTGTGGGAAGGAACTGCAGATGCTGGTTTAAACCAAGGAGACACAAAATGCTGGAGTAACTCAGGCCATGCATTAGCCTGAAGAAGGGTTTTGACTTGAAACGTCACCCATTCCTTCTCTACCAGAGATGCTGCCGGTCCCGCTGAGTCACTCCAGCATTTTGTGTCCATCTACAAATGACGTCACGCGCTCCAGACGGCTGTGCGGACGCACGATGATGCGCGCAACCGTCGCTCGCTAGTCACTGCCGGCCTGTTGCGTAAATGACGGCCAAGTAGGGCAGGCCCTTTATCTAGCACTGCAACTCGTAATTAACTTTTAGCAATGCATACTCTGAACGAGGTCCATAGCGTAAGTTGTCTATCATGTTAATGGAGTTACGGACTGTCTTTGTTGCCAAATGTGTGCTCAAATTCTGTCTGAAGTGTATCTTCCATGCTCCTTTCAACTTGTTCAGAAATTAAGGGAATTAGATTTGTGTATCCAGCATGTTAAATATCTGCAGGGTTATTAGCAAAGGGAATCTTCTTGGCCAGAGGTGCGCTCTTGTACATTAAAGTTATTTCAGAACAAAGTCTCCCACACTATAGTAAATGATATCTAATTGCCTTACGATGTGAATGAAGTTTCATATGAATAATGCCTTTGAAGTTATTTCTTTGGATACAACTGGTAATATGTCGCCAGTGGAGCCGAGGGAAAACCAGTAATCATTGTCCAAAATGAAAGTGACTGTTGCCTTTGAAGTTGGATATTAATGAATGGATAAGATTTGTTTCGCTATGTGACTGAGCATCTATTTGTCACAAGGTTTGGGACATTACATAAAATATATCGTGTTTAAGAAGGAACTGCAGACGCTGGAAAATCGAAGGTACACAAAAAAGCTGGAGAAACTCAGCGGGTGCAGCAGCATCTATGGAGCGAAGGAAATAGGCAACGTTTCGGGACGAAACGTTGCCTATTTCCTTCGCTCCATAGATGCTGCTGTACCCGCTGAGTTTCTCCAGCTTTTTTGTGTACATAAAATATATCCTTGTGTTCTTTTAAAGCATAATGGGTTTTTAATTTCTAACGCAATTTTAAGAAGTGAAACTTATTTTGAGTAATTGAATACTCTTGAAAAGCAGACAAATTCCAGGGCTCCATGTGAAACTATTTCAGCACAGATGCAATTACATCACTTGGAGTGAAAAATCGAATTAGTTCTGCTGGGGGAAGGGGGGGGGGGGGGGGGGGGGGGGGGGGGGGGGGGGGTGGGGGTGGGGGTAGAGGGGTTTGGGGGGGGGGGGGGGGGGTAAGTGTGGGGGTCTACTGGATGTTTGGAATACGTTCTCTAGTAAATATTTAAGTGTGGCAAGATGAGAAGAAGTTGCCATCAAAATTAAGAATATTTTACAAAACCTTGCCCAACTTTTATTGCATAACATCGATGGCAAATCATTTGAGATCTCAACCATGAGACAGGTTGGAAAACTGGGACTACCCCCTTGGCTTCTGAGAGAAATATTCAGAAGTCCCATAAAGTAAATAGTTTTACGCACAGATATATTTGCACTTTAGACTGTCTTACTGTTTTACTGTTCTTTCTTTTAATAAATCATGTTTTTCAGGGTATCTAAATTTTATTAGTTGTTTAAGTTATGACATTGGATGGAAGCTGCATACCAACTCTCGTTGCACCACTGTGCAATGGCAATAAAATATATTATTATTATTATTATTTATTATTATTATTATTATTATTTATGGCAGCACAGTGGCGCAATGGTGGAGTTGCTGTCTGACAGAGCCAGAGACCCAGGTTTGATCCTGGTGTCTGTGGGGAGTTTGCACGTACTCCATGTGACAGTGTGGGGATTTTATTCCAGCTGCTCCAGTTTTCTCCCACACTCCAAAGAGGTACAGGTTTGCAGGTTAATTTGCTCCACTAAGATTGTAAAATTGTCCCCCTAGTGTGGAAGACACTGTTAGGGTATGGGGTGATCGCTGGTCGGCACGGATTCAATGGGCCTGTTTCTCAAGTGGAAAGTTGCTTCTGGATCTGGTGGAATGTGCTTGCAAGCTTTTATATCTACAAGATACAAGATACATTTAATTGTCATCTTCTGCTCTGAGTGGGGAGAAGATGGAATGACAAAAGGTCCTTGACTATGCTGGTTACTTACAATGATGGACTATATGAGAGGGAGGGGGAGGGGCGGGGGCAGCATCAATTACTGATGTTTCAAGTTTTTGGTCTCCAAATCTGAGGAAGGACATTATTGCCATAGAGGGAGTGCAGAGAAGGTTCACCAGACTGATTCCTGGGATGTCAGGACTGTCTTACGAAGAAAGACTGGATAGACTTGGTTTATACTCTCTAGAATTTAGGAGATTGAGAGGGGATCTTATAGAAACTTACAAAATTCTTAAGCGGTTGGACAGGCTAGATGCAGGAAGATTGCTCCCGATGTTGGGGAAGTCCAGGACAAGGGGTCACAGCTTAAGGATAAGGGGGAAATCCTTTAAAACCGAGATGAGAAGAACTTTTTTCACACAGAGAGTGGTGAATCTCTGGAACTCTCTGCCGCAGAGGGTAGTTGAGGCCAGATCATTAGCTATATTTAAGAGGGAGTTAGATGTGGCCCTTGTGGCTAAGGGGATCAGAGGGTATGGAGAGAAGGCAGGTACGGGATACTGAGTTGGATGATCAGCCATGATCATATTGAATGGCGGTGCAGGCTCGAAGGGCCGAATGGCCTACTCCTGCACTTAATTTCTATGTTTCTATAGGAGGGAATGGCTGCGAAAGTGGGATAACAGAGAACTAGCGCGACTGGGTGATCCTCGAGGTAATAGTAAGGTCATGAAATGGTAGGGAAATGTCGGAAATGGTCCAGGTGTATTTGAGTGCCGGATGGAAGTTAGTGGTGAAATGGATGAAGTCAGTGAGTCGTGTGTGGGTGCAGGAGGTAGCACCAATACTGTCGTCGATGATTGACCCGCGTCGACTGGCTGATCAATGGTCGACGTGGGCTCGGTGGGCAGAAGGGCCTGTTTTCATGCTGTATCTCCAAAACTAAACTAATTGCATTTATTCAAAGCAGTGCAGAATCTCATCAGCAGAATAGAAGTGGTTTAGTTTGCACATCGCCACCGATAGCCCAGGACAATTCCCTTGAATGACACAAAGAACAGCAGTCTTGCAAATATAATCGCAGCAACATCTTCATTTGAGAAATGCATGAGCTGTTCTCAGCAATAACATTATTCTGATCATTCCAGACAGCACCAATCCTACAGGGAGTGAAGTTTGCTCTTCCATAATTCATAGTGATTTATTAACAGCTGAGATTACTTTTTTCCCTGTTACTTTCAATCACATCGTTTTAGGAGGAAAAAAAACATTATTCAGCCCACAGTACTTTCATCTGGAAAGTAATGAATCCCAGCTGCCCAATGGGGTTTTGTTTCAATTCCCCAAACTATTCCACCTGCCTGTTTGCAATCACAGCAACAACAATCCATTTAAAATCATATCTTCTCCAGCAACAGACTTTATGGGCTACAGTAATCTGCCAGATGTTATTCTTCTAGATTTACAATCCTAAAGAGTTTTACTCAAACTGCGCACTCACAGCCCAAATGGAAGCAAAGGCTATGACCAACTCGCGTTAATAAATGGCTGCCCATTGCCACTTGCTGTCCATGCAAAACAAATTGGCTTAAACAGAACATTAAAACACAAAGTCATCGATTATCGGTCACAGTTTCGGTTTCAAGAGCTTAATAAAAAGGGGTGGGCTGCTTGGACCCTCACATCTTTTCATAATACATTCATAATTTATAGGAGAAGAATTAGTCTATTTGGCTCAAGTAGTCTATTCCGCCATTCAAAGATGGCTGGTCTATCTTCCCCCTCAACCCCATTCTCCTGCAATAGTGACTATGTACAATTCAGTGCAGTAGTTAGTGACCCACCATAGCTCAGGGCAAGTTCAGGTCATAACATCATGAGCGATAGGGGCAGAATTAGGCCATTCGGCCTATCAAGACCGCACCGCCATTTACTCATGGTCAATCTATCCCTCTCCCCTCAACCCCATTCTCCTGCCTTCTTCCACACAACCCCAGACACCTAAACCAATCATGAAATCTATCTCAATCTTTGTCTTAAAAATATCCATTGACTTGGCCTCCACAACCCTCTGTGGCAATGATTTCCTCAGATTCGCCACAAGCTGACTAAAGAAATTCCTCCTCAACTTCTTTCTAAAGGTACATCATTTTATGAGGCTGTGGCCTCTGGTCCTAGACACTCCCATTGGTGGAAATATAAAATGTAACATGTCAATATGTATTAGGTATCTACAAGGTACCACATTATTTAACTTCTAATAAAATAATTTTTTTTAACAATTTAAAAAAAAAAAAAAAAAAAAAAAAGTCCAAACTCTGCACAGACAGCACCCAAGGTCGGGATCGAACCAGGATCTCTGGCACTGTGCGGAGGCGGCTCTACCAGCTGTGCCACCATTCACTTAAATCAGGTGGCAGGCTCAGTTACCCACAGAAATTCATGTGTGATATTTCATCACTAAACTAAGGTGGGTGGGCTGAGTGTAGGAAAAAAAACTATGCAGACCCAAGGAACTGCAGATGCTGGAATCTTGACCAAAACAATGTGCTTGAGTAACTCAATGGGTCAGGCAGCGCATGGCGGAGAGAACTGACCGGGATCCTTCAGACTGATTGTAGAAAGGGACAGCAAGTCATGCATTCATTTCCGTGCTGTTTGTGGGAATGAATGCATGGCTTCCTCTCCCTCTCTATGTTTCATGGTGGCACGCTGTGAAAACACTATGTGAATACATTTAGCTTCCTTGGCTAACTGGACCAAATATGTTCATTTTCTGTGATCCATGTTGGCAGTTTAAATCATCCAATGTGTCGGGAGGAACTGCAGATGCAGGCTGGAGTAGCTCAGCGGGTCGGGTAGCATCTCTGGAGAAAAGGAATGGGTGACGTTTCGGGTCCAGTCTGAAGAAGGGTCTCGACCCGAAACATCACCTATTCCTTTTCTCCAGAGATTCTGTGTGACCTGCTGAGTTACTTTTTGCGCCAATCTTCACATCATCCGCTGATCACTATCTCACCTCCCTCCATCGATTTTCTGTCTGGCTCGGTTTCGAGAGTGCTTTCATCTTTAAATTTTCGAACAAAGGTAATTGTCAGATTTTATTTGAGTCATTTTATCTAATCTTAGTTGTGAAGATGTTATCCATGTACTTTGCTCCAGGCCACTCCACAATCTGGACATTCGGTGGGCGGCGCGACTCTGGTCAGCAGCGGCCTCTGCAGTCTGTCCGCGTTTTATTATTTTCTGTCTGTGTTTTTATGTAGTTTTTGTTATTTTTTGTTGGGGTGTGTGTGTGGGGGGGCGGGGGTGGGGTGGGGGGGGGGGGGGGGAAACTTTTTAAATCTCTCCCTGCACGGGAGACCCGACCTTTTCTCGTCGGGTTTCCGTTGTCGTTGGGGCCGCAACGAGGAGCGGCCTCCAACAGGAAGAGACCGGGGACTCTGGTGCTACGACTCACCGTCGCCGTCGCGGGGCTGGCCGAGTCCGGAGCGGGTGGAGCGGTGGAGGAGCGCTGCTGCTGCTGCTGCTGCTGCTGCTGGCCCGACCGGAGAGTCGGAGGCTCCAACGGCAGGTCTGTGGACGGCGGCACCGGGAGCCCGCGGGTCCCTGGAGGGAGACCGCTTTTCAGGGCTCTCGCAACGGCGACTTCCCCCGCCCGAGTTGCGGGGTTGAAGAGCTCCTGGAGCGGGGCCTACATCACTGCCCCGCGCGGCTTGGAATGGCCGCGGGACTCTGCGAGCGCACACCGGGGGCTCTAACACCAAGACCCGGTGTGCGACCTTGCATCACCCGGCGTGGCTTTAATGGCCGCGGGACAATCGCCATCGCCAGCCGGGGGCTTTGACTTTGACTCTGACATCGGGGGGGGGGGGGAGTGCAGTGGAGAGATAAGTTTATTTGGCCTTCCATCACCGCGATGTGATGGATGTTTATGTAAATTATGTTGTGTCTTGGGTCTATGTGTTTGTAATGTATGGCTGCAGAAACGGCATTTCGTTTGGACCTCAAGGGGTCCAAATGACAAATAAATGTATCTTGTATCTTGTATCTTGTATCTCATGAAGCTTTTTGCAGTCCTGACCATTATAATGGTTGGCTGCAGTTAAAATGGCCTGATGGGGCTAATTTTAGATATGCTGACGAATCTCGTTTTCAGCAAATAATTTCAACTTGGTTTACCGCTGACATATGGGGTCATGTGATTTTGGCCAGGATTTATTTATTACCAGAAATAAACACTTTGACATTGCTTCCAGTAACACAGACATGTAGTCATCCCAGTCGTGTCTAGATTTAGTGAGCATCTAAATGGAAAAAGCTTCTCATTGTGATCCACTCACACTGTTTCCCTTCTTCATTTGATGTTGACTTGGCCACCATTACTCAAGTTTTAAAGAAATTAATGTTATTGAGGTTGTCTGAGGAAATGTCTCTGTTTATTCTCTATTGCCAGTCTGGTGATATGTACAGATTTTCATTGATGTTTGTCATTCTTAAATATTTAGTTCATTCAACAACAAGTAATGTGTGTTCTTAGCTTCTGTAAATTAAAATATTAAATGTCGTACAAATTTGAAAATAATTAAATGTCACTTAGCCATGGTCATTGCGAGGCTATCCCAAAGCTGCCCCACTATCTCCTTCAACTCTTTAATTTTATGTTTTTTCATTTTCATTTAGTGTCATTATGATGTCCATCTAAGAACTAAATTAGACTTCACAGTTCACATTTTTTCTTTAGCTTTCATCGTGTTCATCTTTCTAAAGAAGCTTCTTGTCTTCCATTAGCCTATTCTTAGAGGGACATAGAAAATAGGTGCAGGAGTAGGCCATTCGGCCCTTCGAGCCTGCACCGCCATTCAATATGATCATGGCTGATCATCCAACTCAGTATTCTGTTCCTGCCTCCTGGGACCACTGTTTAAGATGGATTTTTGCTTGGTTATTCCTCCACTCTCGATGTTTGGCACCAAGTATGGACTCGGTCTTGTGATGTCCTTTCAGAATTCCTTGTTCCATCTTTCGTCTTGTACACTCTGGAGTTTAGAAGGATGAGAGGGGATCTCATTGAAACATATAAGATTGTTAAGGGCTTGGACACGCTAGAGGCAGGAAACATGTTCCCGATGTTGGGGGAGTCCGGAACCAGGGGCCACAGTTTAAGAATAAGGAGTAAGCCATTTAGAACGGAGACGAAGAAACAGTTTTTCTCAGAGTGGTGAGTGTGGAATTCTCTGCCTCAGAGGGTGGTGGAGGCAGGTTCTCTGGATGCTTTCAAGAGAGAGCTAGATAGGGCTCTTAAAAATAGCAGTCTGGGGATATGGGGAGAAGGCAGGAACGGGGTACTGATTGGGGATGATCAGCCATGATCACATTGAATGGCGGTGCTGGCTCGAAGGGCCAAATGCCCTACTCCTGCACCTGTTGTCTATTCTCTTTGAAATATTCAGGTTTGCAGTAAGTTTAGGATGAGTGAACATAGTTTTACATTGAAGATAGATAGTGCTGGTGTAACTCAACGGGTCAGGCAGTGTCTGGATAAAACGAAGAGGTGAAGTTTCGGGTCAAGACCCTTCTTCAGATATATTTTGAAAATAGTCATCATTTAAAATACTTCCATTGAGTTTTTTTCCAAAAATAAGCTTTAATCAGAAAAATAAATATGTATATAAAACAAGGAGATAGACACAAAGTGCTGGAGTAACTCAGCGGGACAAGCAGCATCTCTGGAGAGAAGGAATGGGTGATGTTACCCTACTCCAGACTGAGTCAGTCTAGCAGTCTGAAGAAGGGTCTCGACCTGAAATGTCACCCATTCCTTCTCTCCAGAGATGCTGCCGGTCCCGCTGAGTTACTCCAGCATTGTGTGTCTATCTTTGGTTTAAACCAGCATCTGCAGTTCCTTCCTACACATATAAAGCAAGAACTGTGCAGAAATTCTTGCGACACTCTGAGCGGCTACACATTCATTCATTCATTATAGTTATATCTGCTAGTCTTCACTGGTAGTCTTTGCCCTTGTTTGAAGGGTGTCTCCACCAGAGTGCAGCAACAGAAGGAGCCTACACCATGGTCCTGCCCCACAGAGCCTTGACGTTGGCTCCACCAAGCTTCAGTGCGCCCCTCAGCACGTACACCTGCAGTGTGGAGCGGGCCAGAGAAACCTAGAAAATGGGTGCAGGAGTAGGTCATTCAACCTTAGGAGCCAGCACCACCATTCAATATGATCATTGCTGATCATCCAAACTCAATACCCCGTTCCTGCTTTTCCCCCATACCCCTTGATTCCTTTTGCCCTAAGAGCTAAATCTAACTCCCTCTTGAAAGCATCCAGTGAATTGGCCTCCACTGCCTTCTGAGGCAGAGTATCCCACAGATTTACAACTCTCTGGTTGAAAATGCGTTTTCCTCATCACCGTCCGAAATGGCCTGCCCCTTATTCTTATACTGTGACCCCCAGTTTTTCGCATCTAGTCTGTCAATCCTTTAAGTATTTCACATGTTTCTATTAGATCCCCTCTCATCCTTCTAAATTCCAGTCGACCAAATCTTTCAACATATGTCAGGCCAGTCGGCAACAACTTGCCCAGCTGCGAGGTCCACTGACTTTCCCTTCTGAGTAACTGTTCTGAGTTCCCTTCGTACGCTGTTCTGCCTAATACCATTTTGTCACATCTCTGTCATTTAAACCCTCTATCTGTGGCACCTTGCTAATTAATCTTGCCACCCGTTTCAAAGGTTTTAATATCCTTTGAAAAACACAATGAAGAGAATTGAATACAATTCAATAGTTGAGGCACAACCAGTAATTTAGATTGGATTAACATCTTTTTCCTAGCTTTTGTCATCTAATCCTTGATTCGGATAATTAATGATTCCCCATATGTTTAGTTTTCCCACATGGCCTTTCGCACTTAAAGATTTATTTTTAAGATCTCTATTTACACCGAAGACAGACAGGCACAAAATGCTGGAGTAACTCAGCGGGTCAGGCAGCATCTCTGGAGAAAAGGAGTCCGTGATGTTTCTGGTCGAAAACCTTTTTCAGTCTGAGGGGCTGTGGTGGAGGCTGATACTAGAGTGGTGTTTAAGGTACTTTAAGATAGGCGCGTGGATATGCAGGGAGTGGAGAGATGTGGCATGTGTAGACAGATGAGATTGGTTTTGCGTTGGCATTGGGTGCATCATGGACATTGTAGGCCGAATGGCCTGTTCCTGTGCTGTACTCATTTATGTTCTATGAAGCTTGAAGGACTGAGTGTCCTATGCCTTCTTCTCAAGATTTATTTGTTCCTTTCTGTATTCTCCCTCTGTTGACTCCTCCCACAGACTGATTAACTACCATGAAGTGGCCTTCACCAGTCTCTCTCTGTCAATGTCACTGTGTGTCCCTTGACTAGTGTGTCGGAAGGACTGTTGGTGCTGGTTTAAACCAAAGATAGACTCAAAATGCTGGAGTAACTCAGCGAGTCAGACACCATCCCTGGAGGAAAGGAATAGGTGACGTTTCGCGACCAGTCTGAAGAAGGGTCTCAACTTAAAATGTCACCCATTCCTTTTCTCCAGAGATGCTGTCTGACCTGCTGAGTTATTCCAGCTTTTTGTCTATCTGTGTCCATTGACAATGTGAGTCCAATATCATTTAGCCTCTGCCCTATCACAGGCATTCATTTTGCTCTCCCCATCCCTCTTTAAAACATGCCTGACTTTAAACTTTCCCCAATTTGACAAAATGTCATAGATCAAAAGATTTGTGTCAAGTCAAGTCAAGTCTTATTCACCATGGATGTGCAGTGAAATGAAAATGTTTCTTATCCACCATGGATGCTGCCTGTCCTGCTTGCAGTTTATATTTTAATTTTTTGGATTTTGCAGCATCTGCAGTTTTCTTTTGCTATTGTTAATTAAAATCTGCTTAAATCAAATTATCTGTTAATGTGGATATGACATTGTGTGATTTAGCTTTTGCACATTAAGCTTGCTGCAACTTTATTAAAATTCGCAGGATGGAATAATTTGTAAAAAATACCCTCTTAAATTGAACGGATTGTGACATTTAACTTTAGACATGGTCAATTTGTTCGACAGGTGAAGGTCAGTCGATATTAAAAACGGAGGTATTTTGCCATGCATTGTTGCATGTTGCAATTCCAGGCATTAAAGGTTGAGCTGATGAAGCTTCACTTCCAATTTGGCCCTGGGCTCCAGAGAGAATTTTTATTTCATGTCACGCGCTACAGATCGATTTAATTCTGCCTAACCAATTAAAAGTATGTCAAGCTAAGAAACAATTATTTCCAATCTTTGCACATGTTTCATAATTTATTATAATTGACACTTGCTACCAAGCGACCATCTGAATATGTAGAATAGTGTATCTACTGCAAATTGAAGACGTTTGTTCTAAAGCCATTTACCATTTTGGCTCCAATGATTCATTCAAATGGGGTTATTTTCAAACCTTTACTATTTTAATAGTAAACGTATATTTTTTTAAAAGAGTTAATTTGTGTATAAATCACTCCGCGAATCACTGGCCTGTTTCCTTTGTCATCATTACGTTTTTGCATATCTTTAATTCATTGTTCTTTATCTCTCTACACCATCATCTATATATCTCGATTCCCTTATCCCTAACTGATCTGACCTTTCTGTCCTGGGCCTCTATTATCATAGTGAGGCCCAACGCACATTGGACAAATACAACCTCATATTTCGCTTGGTTCGAGTACAACCCAGCGGTATGAACATTGACTTCTCTAACTTCAAGTAGCCCTTGCCTTCCCCCCCCCCCCTCCATTCCCTCCCCCTTCCCAGTTCTCCAACCAGTTTTACTGTCTCCGAGTACATTTTATCTCTCTACCGCCCACAGGGTTAAGAGGGAGTTAGATGAGGCCTTTGTGGTTAAAGGGTTCAGGGGGTATGGAGAGAAGGCTGGTAAAGGATGCTGAGTTGGATGTCAGCCATGATCATATTGAATGGTGGTGCAGGCTCGAAGGGCCGAATGGCCTACTCCTGCACCTATTTTCTATGTTTCTATATGTTTCTATAAGATCTCCCTCATCCTTCTAAACTAAGCCTAGTCTTTTTAATCTTTCCTCATATGACAGTCCCACCACCCCAGGGATCAATCTCGTGAACCTACGCTGCACTGCCTCAATCACAAGGATGTCCTTCCTCAAATTAGGAGACCAAAACTGTACACAATACTCCAGATGTGGTCTCACCAGAGCCCTATACAACTGCAGAAAAACCTCTTTATTCCTATACTGAAATCCTCTTGTTACGAAAATAAATGATAGGAACATTTGGAACATGAAACAGACCAGCACAGCACAGAACTAGGCCCCTTGGCTCACCATGTCTGTGCCACACATGATGCCAGTTTAAACTAATCCCCTTTGTCTACACATGATCCTTATTCCCTGCATACCCTGCATACTCATGTGCCTATCTAATAGCCTCTTAAATGCCATTCTCATATCTGCCTTGACCAACATCCCTGGCAGCATGTTCCAGGCACCCAATGCTCTCTGTGTGCAAAGCAAATTAAAACTATCCCATGTATGTCATGTAAATTCTGCCCTTTCACCATAAAGTTTTATGGCAAGAGAATCTTTACAGGGCTTAGAGCCTCGCCTCTGGGCAAAACGAAAAGAATACGTTCTGGATTGAGCAAAAGGCAAGAATTTGGATGGGGCCAATTTCTTGGAAGATTGGCATGGTGATGAAGTGGGAATGTGAGTGTGGTTGGAGAAGATGGAAGTATAATGTGGGAGTGATAGGAGAAGGGAGGTGAGGTTAATGCTGTGAATGGATTTGTGAAGCATGAGCAGAATTTTAACATGACAAGTCAAGTCAAGTTTATTTGTCACATACACATACGAGATGTGCAGTGAAATGAAAGTGGCAATGCTCGCAGACTTTTGTGCAAAAGACAAACAACCAAACAATTTATAAACACAATCATAACACACATATTCTTTTACATAATAAATAATGGAAGGAAAAACGTTCTGTAGAGTTAGTCCCTGGTGAGATAGGAGTTTACAGTCCGAATGGCCTCTGGGAAGAAACTCCTCTCAACCTCTCCGTTCTCACCGCATGGCAACGGAGGCGTTTGCCTGACCGTAGCGGCTGGAACAGTCCGTTGCAGGGGTGGAAGGGGTCTCTCATGATATTGTTGGCTCTGGAGTTGCACCTCTTTTTACGAGCTTAGTGTCACATTTATATTTGTGGCTCAGTTGGAGCTGGGAGTTGGGCCTTGGGTAAGAGCTAGGATAAGGGAATCAACATTTTGGATGAACTCATAATATAAGGAAGATAAAATGAGAAAGCCAGAGAGAGCCAAAGTGCATTAAAATAATAACGTATGATAAATGTGGCTGAGAGTCTCAGCAGCAAAAGAGCACAAACTAGGGAGAAGATATTATGCAATGTAAAGGAATTCCGATGCTAGTTTATACCAAAGATAGACACAGAATGCTGGAGTAAGTTAGCAGGTCAGGCAACATCTCTGGAGAAAATAGATAGATGATGTTTCAGGGCAGTACCCATCTTCAGACTGATTGTAGTGGGGGTCGATGGGGGGGGGGGAGAAGACAAGAGAAGACAAGCAAAGTTCTGTCCAAAGCAAGCGCTGTCTGCGGAGGGCGCTCAGCATCGCCAAGGACTGCTCTCACCCCAACCATGGACTGTTTACCCTCCTACCATCCGGGAGGCGCTACAGGTCTCTCCGTTGCCGAACCAGCAGGTCGAGGAACAGCTTCTTTCCGGCGGCTGTCACTCTACTCAACAACGTACCTCGGTAACCGCAAATCCCCCCCCCCCCCTCGGACACTTATTATTATTTATTCAAATCATTTGCTATGTCGCTCTTCCAGGGAGATGCTAAATGCATTTCGTTGTCTCTGTACTGTACACTGACAATGGCAATTAAAATTGAATCTGAATCTGAATCTGAGACTTGGGTAATGATTTCAGCCGTCTTGATATTTAATTTGAGGATGATTTATTTAATCTAAGACTGAATGTTGAATTATCAGGTTGCTAAAATGGGCACTTAGGTGAAGGTGTCACTGATCATAAGGTGATGTGTTTGGGTGGAATAAGATCATTAAAGGCAATGATATGCTTATTAAACTGAACAATTGGAGCTATTATGGTAAAGAGGTCAGAGTTTCTCCACTGTATGTTGGACAATGTTTGCACATCAATTAAAAGGCACTGGAACTTGTTGCAATGGTGTTTTGCGAGTGCAATGAGCAAATTAGCATTTTGCATATTATAATTACTGCACTTTGAAAATATGCTGAGAATGCAGAAATCATTATGCAAATGTCATTCTTTTATTCTTAAATGCAATTAGTAATTAAATTGGACTAATTGGTCTCAAAAGCTCCATTCAGGCATTATACACTGGATGCTTTCATAGAGTCATAGTGATACAGTGTGGAAACAGGCCCTTCGGCCCAACTTGCCCACACCGGCCAGCATGTCCCAGCTACACTAGTCCCACCTGCCTGCGTTTGGCCCATATCCCTCCAAACCTGTCCTATCCATGTACCTGTCTAACTGTTTCTTAGATGTTGGGTTAGTCCCAGCCTCAACTACCTCCTCTGGCAGCATTTTCCATACACCCACCACCCCTTTGTGTGAAAATGTGCTGGATATGCAGAAAATAGCATTCTATAATTTGAAGATTTGTGGTTGAACCTCCAATATAGTTACCAACATGATTCAGGACGCTGAGTTTCTCCAGCTTTTCTGTGTAACCATGATTCAGGACATTCCTTGTTAGTCCCTGAATGTTAATGTACTCTCCTATATATGTATTGATGTTTCTGAATATTTTGTTAATTATGTGTGTTTTAAATTATGTGACTTCTGCTTACAACGGCATAGCAAGCTGTGAGAAGGTGTGTAGGTACAGGCCCACCACCGATGTCATAAGGTGGTAAGTAATAGGATGTACCAGGACTAGAGGTCATAGCTTCAGAATTAAAGGACGTTCCTTTAGAAAGATGCAGAGAAGTAATGGATGTTCCAGCACCCGTGGTTCTAGAGCCCTTCTGGATTATCTGCTTTGCTGGTCCAACAGAGGGCATGGCCTCTGCGAGAAGTCAAACGGTTCTAGAACTGACGAGAAGCTGGCCCGTCTGGAAGTCGGCTATGGGAATGGATCTGCAGACTCCGGGCCAGGCTGAAGTTCCAGACCCCTGGCCATAGGGGGGACAAATTTGTCCCGCCAATTGGCCGCGGAAGTCTGGACGAGGTCGAGATCGGACGCCTCACCCGTCACATCTTCCAGGGGGATTTTAAGTGCGCTCTCGTAGTTCTTTCCGGATTAAAGGAGGTGCCAGACCACCATTTGCTGAAAAGTTGATGGTGGACCTGTATAAAGGAGGGACAAACTGTCTCACGCAGTGTCTGTTCCTGCAGTGGATTTATTTACCTTGGGGGATGCCTGTGAAGCAAGAGTCTTGGCAAGGATGATCTCGTCTGTCAAACCGTTCCTTGATCTCCAGTGGAGATGCGTCAATTCTAGATTCTTTTCGTCGAGTATAATGTCCCATGAGTGGGAAGGTTATTTTGATAACGTTACATTTAAAATCGTGCATTTTCCGTAACCTGGCGAGAATGGGCAACATTTTTAAGTCAAGTCAAGTCAAGTCAAGTTTATTTGTCACATACACATACGAGATGTGCAGTGAAATGAAAGTGGCAATGCTCGCGGATTTTTGTGCAAAAGACAAACAACAAAACAACCAAACAAATTATAAACACAATCATAACACACATATTCTTTTACATAATAAATAATAGAAGGAAAAACGTTCTGTAGAGTTAGTCCCTGGTGAGATAGGCGTTTACAGTCCGAATTGCCTCTGGGAAGAAACTCCTTCTCAACCTCTCCGTTCTCACCGCATGCCTGACCGTAGCAGCTTGAACAGTCCGTTGCAGGGGTGGAAGGGGTCTCTCATGATTTTGTTTGCTCTGGAGTTGCACCTCCTGTTGTATAGTTCCTGCAGGGGGGTGAGTGAAGTTCCCATAGTGCGTTCGGCTGAACGCACTACTCTCTGCAGAGCCTTCTTGTCCTTGGCAGAGCAATTCCCAAACCAGATGGTAATGTTACCGGACAAGATACTTTCCACCGCCGCTGCATAACCATTGGTGTTCTGTTTTCTGGACAAAGGTCTTTTGTGTAGGAAGGAACTGCAGATGCTGATTTACACCAATGATAAACACCAAATGCTGGAGTACTCAACGGGTCAGGCAGCATCTCTGGAGAAAAGCAATAGGTGACGTTTCAGGTTGAGACACTTTTTCACGCTGGAAAAAATGCCTTTGTACATACCATTTATACCAGCTGAGGAAATCGAGACTTGCAAATCAAAACCAGGCAAACTATAAACTAATATCGAATTATTTTTTTAATCTGTTAATGGAATTATGGTTCCGTTTTTGAAACTGAGAGTTAGACAATAGACAATAGGTGCAGGAGTAGGCCATTTGGTCCTTTGAGCCAGATTCAATGTGATCAGGGCTGATCATCCCCAATCAGTACCCCGTTCCTGCCTTCTCCCCATATCCCCTGACTCCGCTATTTTTAAGAGCCCTATCTAGCTCTCTCTTGAAAGCATCCAGAGAACCGGCCTACACCGCACTCTGAGGCAGAGAATTCCACAGACTCACCACTCTCTGTGAGAAAAAGTGTTTCCTCATCTCCGTTCTAAATGGCTCACTCCCTTATTCTTAAACTGTGGCCCCTGGTTCTGGTCTCCCCCAACATCGGGAACATGTTTCCTGCCTCTAGCGCGTCCAAGCCCTTAACAATCTTATTGTTGACCACTGTAACCTACCTATGGTTACACGGCCAATTAATGCTATTACTCACATTTCATTGGGCTTGCACTATGCTCAAGTTAACGAGTGTGACTTTTTTGACTTCTCCAAGTGCCAGTTATTCGAGATTCTAAACCACGGACGCTGGAAATTTTCTTCAAGACTTGCTGGAAACGCTTAGAAAAATAAATTAAGAAATTGGTCTTCAAGATCAGATTTTTTGGAAGCAATATCTCTTCAACTCTCTTCCTTGACCATCATCGAGAGGATCTATCGCAGTCGCTGCCTCAAAAAGGCTGGCAGCATCATCAAGGACCCACACCATCCTGGCCACACACTCATCTTCCTGCTATCTTGAGGTAGAAGGTGCAGGAGCCTGAAGACTGCAACAACCAGGTTCAGGAATAGCTACTTCCCCACAGCCATCAGGCTATTAAACTCAACTCAAACAAACTCTGAACATTAATAGCCCATTATCAGTTTATTTACACTTTATCTGTTTTATTTATTCATGTGTGTATATATTTATACAATGGTATATGGACCCACTGTTCTGTATTTATGCCTTTTATATTATTTTGTGCTGAAGCAAAGCAAGATTTTCATTGTCCTAACTGGGACACATGACAATAAACTCTCTTGAATCTTGAATCAGATCTGAGGTCAGGATCAAAGCCAGGCTTCCATGAACATAGAAACATAGAAATTAGGTCCACTGAGTACTTTCGACCCTTCAAGCCTTGCACCGCCATTCTGATATGATCATGGCTGATCATCCAACTCATCTCAACTCAGTATCCCGTACCGCCTTGTTCTCCATACCCTCTGATCCCCTTGGCCACAAGGGCCACATCTAACTCCCTCTTTAAATATAGCCAATGAACTGGCCTCTGACAACCCTCTGGTGGCAGAGAGTTAGCCCCAGAGGGATGTCACCATTCTCTGTGTGAAAAAAGTTCTCCTCATCTCGGTTTTAAAGGATTTCCCCCTTATCCTTAAGCTGTGACCCCTTGTCCTGGACTTCCCCAACATTCAGAACAATCTTCCTGCATCTAGCCTGTCCAACCCCTTAAGAATTTTGTAAGTTTCTATAAGATCCCCTCTCAATCTCCTAACTTCTGGTGATGTTTTGTCAGCTCCTCCACTGTGCTACTTTCTTCCTGAAATCTTGCATTACTGTTGTAAATTCATTTTGTGTTTCCTCTCTCAGTTGGGTAAACATTCCACATGCTTATTCCCAGCCTAAATTCTGCATTGATTTCAAGTTTGAAGCCAGTATTGGTTGTGTTCAACCACTGACTTCAGCTTCTGATGTCCACATCTGACCGTGCTTGGGTGAAAGACACAAGTTCCTCTCAGTCTTGTGTCGTCCTGATGGCAAACGCTGATGGTGTTTCCACGGTTTTAGCCCACATGGTCAGGACATGTGAGACCAGTTTTGTCCAACCCAGTAACCACAGACCACAATATACAGGCAGCAATGTATTTGATGGGTTTGGCCATACGCCAGGTGGGAGAGGACAGGAGACTGTCCAGGAACTGACTGGAATAGTTAAGTCTTGAGGTAACAAACACCTATTCAGTTCTGGGCACCATGATATGGGAAAGATGTTATCGAGCTGGAATGGGTGCAGAGAAGATTGACGAGGATGTTGCCAGGACTCGAGGGCCTGAGCTATCGGGAGAGGTTGAGCAGGTTTGGACTATTCCTTGGAGCGCTGGAGGATGAGGGATGATCGCTTAGAGGTGTACAAAATCACGAGAGGAATAGATTGGTAGACACACAGAGCCTCTTGCCCTCAAGAACCAGTGGACATTGGTTTAAGTTGAGAGAGGAAAGACTTAATAGTAACCTGAGGGTTAACTTTATCCACACAAAGGGTGGTGGGTGTATGTAACCAGCTGCCAGAGGAGGTAGTTGAGGCAGGTGCTAACACAATGTTTAAGAAAAGGATGGGTTTAGTTCAATATGGGCCAAATGCATGCAGGTGGGACTATGCGTGTAGATGGAACACACTTGTCAGATTGGGCTGAAGGGCCTGGTACCACCCTGTATGTCTCTATGACTCTTTGAATAAATGGGAAAAAAAATTCTGTGTGTGTATATGTCTTTTATACACACACACACAGATACACGCGCAGAGACAGACACACACGCACACAGACACGCACCTCACCCCACAAAACTAACGCCGACAAGTCTATGTGGATCACAGCTTATTTGGAGGATGTAATGTTTAATATCCTGATGGCTGTAGGGAAGAAGTTCCTAAACCAGGATGTTACAGTTTTCAACAATTTATCTTACAGCTTTTAGAGAGGGAAATCTCAGATAATGAAAGAATTAAACCTTTCCATACGTTTGTCTTTCCTTTTTCTTTAAATACCATGGCAATGTTAATAGAGACTGATTGCAGAGCAGGGCTAATGTGTTAAATTACCAGAAGATAAACGCTAAATGCTGGAGTAACTCAGCAGGTCAGGCAGCATCCATGGAGAGAAGGAGTCGGTGACATTTCTGGTGGGAGACCTTCATACCAGCACGTGCTTCGTTTGGGACAAACGCTTTTGGTCGCATGTACGACGTTGATTGTAAATTCGGCAGAAATAATTGCAACAATATATGTGTGCGCCTGCTATCATTTTAATTCTGGGCGAAACAATTATTTTTACATTTGGTAGCAGCCAATTTGAACATTTTTTTATTTGAATACAGGAAATTAAACACTTGTTTTGTGCCTCATAGTGAAGGCTCTGTAATGATGTATATGCACTGTTGATCTATGAAAATAATGCAAATGACTTCAGATTCATTTGACGTTCAGAGCCTATTGAGTGGATGTATTAAACTGTTCTTAAATCCATCTTTATAAATCCATGTTAGGTCTTTACCACGACAAGTGCGTCACCAACCTAAGCTTCATTAAGAACTTCAAAGTAGTGTTGGCGCTATTAATGCGATTTTTATTTTTTTGAACAGGTTCCTGGTGATTAACGGCTTCCTCTTGCTCTGAAGTCTTGACTCCCATTGTATGTGAATATTTCATGTTGGTCCCACTAATGCCGTTGGGAGTTTAGTGATTCTCCTTAGAAAGACACGCTAGCCTCCCAGCGGCTTAATGTGAAAGCAGAACACAGCTTTGAAGCTGTCTGAAGAAGGGTCTCGACCCGAAATGTCGCCCATTCCTTCTCTCCAGAGATGCTGCCTGTCCCGCTGAGTTACTCCAGCATTTTGTATCCATCTTCGGTTTAAACCAGCATCTGTAATTCCTTCCTACACAGCTTTGAAGCTTACCCCTCTTGTTAGACAGAAAGGAAGGAGTGGATTACTGTTCATAGGACATTACCTATGATGTTTCTGAACAAGGAGTTTTTGATACTGCAGTGGAAAAAAAATGATATGCCCAGTATATCATCCTCTATTTGGAACATAGAAACATAGAAATTAGGTGCAGGAGTAGAGGCCATTCGGCCCTTCGAGCCTGCACCGCCATTCAATATGTTCATGGCTGATCATCCAACTCAGTATCCTGTACCTGCCTTCTCTCCATACCACCTGATCCCTTTAGCACCAAGGGCCACATCTAACTCCCTCTTAAATATAGCCAATGAACTGGCCTCAACTACCTTCTGTGGCAGAGAATTCCACAGATTCACCACTCTCTGTGTGAAAAATGTTTTTTCTCATCTCGGTCCTAAACGATTTCCCCCTTATCCTTGAACTGTGACCCCTTGTTCTGGACTTCCCCAACATCGGGAACAATCTTCCTGCATCTAGCATGTCCAACCCCTTAAGAATTTTGTAAGTTTCTATAAGATCCCCCCTCAATCTTCTAAATTCTAGCGAGTACAAGCCGAGTCTATCCAGTCTTTCTAAGGAGAACAAATGTTCTAAGGAGAGCAAATGTTAAAAAAAAGAAACACCTCAAACAGATGGATTTTGTTGCAATATCCACTGACTAATATAAATCTTCTTGTGGCATATAGAACAGTTTACTGATGATTTAAATGTGGTCACTTTTCAGAGTTTAATTAAGAACTCCTTTAGGCTAGATGGCCATTTTCCTGTGGATTAGCTTCTGAATTTGACCATTTGAAAGAGGCCTCAGCAATGGGAAGCGATGTCGAACTATAATTTCCGTCAGCAACAAATATTCTTGAGGAGTCTCGGCGGGTCAAGCAGCATCCATGGATGGAATGGAATTGTTATTTTCTGTCGACATTTTGCGAATCAGATCTTATGTCCAGACTGAGAGAGGCGAGGGATGACAACAGGTTGGCACAGCTGGCAGAGCTTACTGCCCCACCAGCGCGAGTGACCCTGGTTCAATCCTGACCTCGGGTGCTGCCTGCATGGAGTTTGCACATTCTCCGTGAGTCTGCATGGGATTCCTCTGTGTGCTCCAGTCTCCTCTTGCATCCCAAAGACCTCCAGGTTTATAGGTTAATCGGTCTCTGTAAATTGCCCCTAATGTGTTGGGAATGGATGGGATAGAACTAGTGTGAACTGGTGGTTGTGGTAGATGTGGGCCGAAGGGCCTGTTTGCATGTCGTGTCTCAAAACGAAACTAGAATTAGTGTTTCCGTGCTGTAATTGTTAGATGGTTATATGGAGGTGAGGGAATGGTGAGCAGGATGTAATTGGTGGACTGGGAAGAGGTGAAGAAAGATGGGTACATTAGCAATGTTACAAAATTTTGAGATTTTAAAAATCAAGTCTGCAATTTATCCCATCAGATAAAGCATAACAATAAGTTTAATTTGACACCAAATTCACTTTCATACCTCAAGTATTAAAAAAGTTATGGCCATTTTCATACTCGGAAATTAGCATCTTGTTCCCTATTGATTTTCAATGGACATTACAAAAAAGCTGTGATCTTGGATAGTCAAAAGCCCATTTCTTAAGGAAAGATTAACATTTTTAAATAACCTAAGTGTCCAAAGATCATTCACAAATAATTCACAATATAACATGATTTTTATATCTAATTTACATTAATTTATAGGCCAAATGGAAGGAATTTAGTGTTCAATTGCTGCAAATAAATGCCCATTTAAATCGGCTTTCTAGTGGGTTCATGTGAACGCGCTGGTTTAGAACGTTCACATCGCGCTGGATTAGTGCCCTTAAATGCCGAGAAAAATACTGCGGGATATAAAAATCCCAAAATGAACTATTCGTTATAGATAACTTGATATACAGGTTTATATACACGCCCCATTTAATGGAAAAATAAGGTACATACCTTTAATTGTTTGCTTTATAAAACCCTGGGGCTGCGAGAGGTTGCGGAATGAGAAAGTAATTTTAAAACTATTATAACTATATTATCGAGGCCTATAAAACTAATAATACCTTTTGCGACCGGGTCTTGCAGCGATTTTTCGTTAATGATTTACTAGGCTGAACATCTGCGATTAGTACAGCCTAGTAAAAATCGCGTTTTAAACCCGCCCCCTCCAAACAGCGCCAAAATCGCGGACATGGCTGTGGGCAGATTCCCAATGACGATTCAGGTAGGTTTTGTAACATACCTGGGTACATGGGCTAGGTATGGGAGGGATGGAGTTGGGAGGGAAAAACAGAAAGATAATGGATGCAGACAGAATAAAAGGCACTTGGATCCTTCGTTGTGCAGGATTGTTGATGAGACAATGGAGAAAGTGAGGACTATATCTGTGGCATTAGGAAATTAGGTGTAAGAATTATTGTAGAAGTTAGCATAGTACGTTGCATTATAGCAATTTAACTTTGTGAAGAAGATGAATAGAGAATGTTTGTAGTAACTCAGCGGGACAGGCAGCATCTATGGAGAGAAGGAATGGGTGACGTTTTGTGTCGTGACCCTTCTTCAGACACAGAAGACTCACAGTCTGAAGGAGGATCTCGATCCGAAACGTCACCCATTCCTTCTCTCCAGAGATGCTGCCTGGCCCGCTGAGTTACTCCAGCATTTTGTGTCCATCTTCGGTTTAAACCAGCATCTGCAGTTCCTTCCGACACAATAGAGAATATTTGTTGGTTAAGTAACAATGATTGCAAATTCAAATATGTTTTTACTTGGGCTTGTGCAGGAATCAATATCCACGTTAGGATGCAAATGTTCACAAAAATGTCTTTGCTTCGAGTAGCAGTTCATTTTGTCCCTGAACAGCATGCATTCAAAATACTTTCCCCATCATAGAGTTAATGCAGCAAACACCAACTAAAGTGATTAACAGTAATGGTCCACTTGGGATACTAATCTCACTGCCATTGGTTGTTCAGTGTTCAAAGTCTGTGGCCACATTTCTGTAATTGAACCCTCTCTTATAATTAAATGATGCACTCTGGCAGTGCCCTGAAAAGAAGATGTCCTCTGCATTGAGCGTTCTTTACATCGAGGCCTGAAGCATTTGGTTTAGTTTAGAGATACAGTGCGGAAACTTGCCCTTCGGCCCACCTAGTCCGCACCGACCAGTGACCCCTGCACATTAACACTATCCCACACACAACTTACACCCACACCAAGCCAATTTACCTACACACCTGCACGTCTTTGGAGTGTGGAAGGAAACCGAAGATCTTGGGGGGGGGAAACCCACGAGGTCACGGGGAGAACATACAAACACTGTACAGACAGCACCCATGGTCTGGAATGAACCCGGGTCTCCGGCGCAACTCTACCGCTGCGCCACCGTGCCTCACGCCCGCCATTCTTTACAAAGAAGCCAGGAAGCAGTACTGTATCATCTGTACCGTGCTGTTTTTATTCAAGTATTGAAACTGTACAAATGAATAAACCAGTGAGTAAATAATCCAATTAATAATCCCAACACACTTTTAATGATTTAAAAAAAAAATGTTACACAGTTGGATAATACGTCTTCCAGTGAACTAAATGAAATTAAAGGGCCTGCAGGAAATAGGACCCCTACGTGTTGAGGGGACCGTGGGGAATGTTACCAGTGGCCCACGTGCCGATCCGTTAGGATTTCCATACAATTTTATCGTGGATCACTGGAGATTTATGAGTCAAGGGTGTTTATTTGTCAAATACACTGGGAAGGGAGCAATGTAATTCTCGCTGCGACAGAGAAGTCACATTAACACAACGATATCGTACTGTAAGTCTGTTTTAGTACTTTTCTCTACCCCCCCTGCACCACAATCTGTCCCTCCACTCATCCTCTCATAGAAGGATGACGGGTGATCTTATAGAAACATATACAATTATAAAAGGACTGGACAAGCAGGAAAAATGTTCCCAATGTTGGGCGAGCCCAGAACCAGGGGCCACAGTCTTAGTATAAAGGGGAGGTCACTTAAGACTGAGGTGAGAAAAAACTTTTTCACCCAGAGATTTACTGGAATGTTGCCTGGGTTTCAGCAACTAAGTTACAGAGAAAGGTTGAACAAGTTGGGGCTTTATTCTTTGGAGCGCAGAAGGTTAAGGGGGGACTTGATAGAGGTTTTTAAAATGATGAGAGGGATAGACAGAGTTGACGTGGAAAAGCTTTTCCCACTGAGAGTAGGGAAGATTCAAACAAGGGGACATGACATGAGAATTAAGGGACTGAAGTTTAGGGGTAATATGAGGGGGAACTTCTTTACTCAGAGAGTGGTAGCTGTGTGGAATGAGCTTCCAGTGAAGGTGGTGGAGGCAGGTTCTTTTTATCATTTAAAAATAAATTGGATAGTTATATGGATGGGAAGGGAATGGAGGGTTATGGTCTGAGCGCAGGTATATGGGACTAGGGGAGATTATGTGTTCGGCACGGACTAGAAGGGTCAAGATGGCCTGTTTCCGTGCTGTAATTGTTAAATGGTTATATGGTTATATAGAGAGTTGTGAATTTATGGAATTCCCTGCCACAGAGGGCAGTGGAGGCCAAGTCGCTGGATGGATTTAAGAGAGAGTTAGAGCTCTAGGGGCTAGTGGAGTCAATGGATATGGGGAGAAGGCAGGCACGGGTTATTGATAGGGGACGATCAGCCATGATCACAATGAATGGAGGTGCTGGCTCGAAGGGCTGAATGGCCTCCTCCTGCACCTATTTTCTATATTTCATTCAGTTTCCCTTCTCTCACACCCCCCATACTCACAATAATACAACAATACTCACACCTGCTTCTCCCCTTCCAACATACATTTGTACCTCTGGCTCACAATTCACATTTATTTTATCCATATTTCACATATTTTGTCTTTTAACCTCTGGCCTGTGTCTAACCATCTACCTGTTTCTGCTCGAGACGTTTCTGGTCGAGACCCTTCTTCACTGATTTGGAGTCTTCAGGCAGACGCCTTCAAACTATTCTCCTTATTCCTTAACATGGTTGCCCTTCAAAATGTTGTCCAAATTTGCAATTATTACTGAACGTGTCGCTTCTGCATTTTGGAGCAGTGTGTGCTACATCACATTTTATTTTCCTTATGAAAAATTGTCACCTCTGATCATTTTGCCAATTATTTTTAATCTATGGCCTCTGGTTAAGATGATGTGGATGTGAGCAGATAATTAATCTTCAACTGTTGGATGTTGAAAAGTTGTCCAGGAATCTGCATTGACCTTGCTGTCTAATACTGGGATCTGTATGTGTGATATGATCCCTGGCTAAGCTGTAGATTCAACTTTCTTGAAGGAATACATCAAACCAGAATTAACCATGTACTTTGTAAGATCAATTGCTTGGATCTCTTCTGTTTTGTAACGTGGTATTGCCTGCAGTCCAGTGTAATTCATGACGTAAGCATCTTCCTTGCTTCTCCCTATTCCATGAATTGACACAAACCGCATAAAAAGAGTTATTTGATAAATATTCACCAAAGAGGTCTCAAATTCACTTTATGATCTTTAGGTGCTTCGGGCTAATAATCTAATATGACTGATTTGATGTTTCCTTATTTATTGCAATAGGTTCCATTTCCATTTCATTTCCAGCTTGAATGAAAGATTTATTTACAGATGGCGGGGATCTTTGAAGCTAAGAAAACCCAGCCCAGCAAACATTGGTTTTCGAATTCCTTCTTCCCACTCAGGGCGTGTGGTACCAATGTAAATAGGTCAGAAACTCATTCATAACTGCACCAAGCCAACTAGATTGTCCCTCAGTTCTTGTACTCGCTAGAATTTAGAAGATTGAGGGGGGGATCTTATAGAAACTTACAAAATTCTTAAGGGTCCACTGACAGGCTAGATGCAAGAAGATCGTTCCCGATGTTGGGGAAATCCAGAACAAGGGGTCACAGTTTAAGGAAAGAAGGGGGAAGTCTTTTAGGACCGAGATGAGAAAAACATTTTTCACACAGAAAGTGGTGAATCTGTGGAATTCTCTGCCACAGAAAGTAGTTGAGGCCACAGTTCATTGGCTATATTTAAGAGGGAGTTAGATGTGGACCTTGTGGCTAAAGGGATCAGGGGGTATGGAGAGAAGGCAGGTACAGGATACTGAGTTGGATGATCAGCCATGATCATATTGAATGGCGGTGCAGGCTCGAAGGGCCGAATGGCCCACTCCTGCACCTATTTTCGCTGTTTACCCGGTTCTCTGCAACTGTGAGACAGCAGTTCTACCTGCTGCACCACAATCCCACCCAGGTCACTCATTTTGTTATTCATCCTCAACCCACCCTCAAAGGGTTGGGGTAACCAGAAAGGAAATCAAATTGAGACGAGGGAAAGATGCAGCATATCCAAATGATGTTACAGTATTTTTTATTTCCATTTAAACTTGCTTCAGATATTATTGCAATAAAGCTTCTAATGTTATTGCAAAAATAGATGAAGAACTGAACTGGAAATGTTGAGCCCAGGGGTGTACAATTCTCTTCTGATAGTAATTCTGCAAGAGAAAAATATAATCTGCCCGAGTGCCAAACCAATCATCAGTGGATTGTAATTTTCAGTCGTGTCGCTGCAAACAATGGCACAGTAATTTTCTTTCTAGTGCAACCAAAACAGTAATAATTGATGACTCAAAATATCTCCTTGAGAGCGTGTTGCCAGCAGAGTATATCAGGATATTGGCTTGAGTTGTTGCAAGAAAAAAAAACAACATTTGACTTCAATTGATGTGTTAATTGAGCATGTAGTTCTACAGTTGTAATCTCTTAACTGAATTGCTACAGAAGAGCATATTGTAAAGATTTGATTCCGGACAGGGCAGCAGTTTGGAACAGTGTTGTCTATACACCATGTTATTAGTAAAGCAAAAATGTTTAGAATTTGTAGGATCATTGACATGAAACATTTCACTCTTCTTATTTCTCAACCGATGCAAACTGACGTGAATAACCCCAGCATTTTCTGATTTATTCACGTTAATCCCTTTATCCTGTATCTGTACACTGTGGATGGATCGATTGTAATCATGTATTGTCTTTCCGCTGACTGGTTAGCATGCAACAAAAGCTTTTCACTGTTGCTCGGTCGGTACACGTAACAATGAACTAAACTTAACGTTAAAAACTCAAATTTCTAGCGTCTGCTTAGATTGTGACAGGTTTGCAGTTGCCTAATCTTGTCCTACTCAACGGCAATGATTTTAACATAACTTGCAAGCCTTTTTGGTTTAGCGTTCCTCTTCCTTTAATGGGACCATAAGCCCCTGTCCCACTTAGGAGACCTGAACGGAAACCTCCGGAGACTTTGCGCCCCCCCACCCAAGGTTTCCGTGCGGTTCCCGGAGGTTGCAGGTGGTTGCCGGAGGTTGCAGGTAGTGGAAGCAGGTAGGGAGACTGTCAAAAACCTCCGGGAACCGCACGGAAACTTTGGGTGGGGCACAAAGTCTCCAAAGGTTTCCGTTCAGGTCTCCTAAGTGAGACAGGGGCATTATATTGTCTTCAACAAACTAACAATATGTGTGGGTCTCGACCCAATACTTCACCTATTCCTTTTCTCCAGAGATGCTGTCTGACCCCCTGAGTCACTCCAGCTTTTTGTGTCTATCTTTGTTTTAAAGCAGCACCTGCAGTTCCTTCCTGCACAATACTACGTTAGAACTTTGTTTGTCTTCTCTGCAGTCTGAGTTGGGCAAGATTAAGCAACAGCAAGCCCCAGTTATTAATACCCATGCTATCTCTGCCAGTTACTATGTTGACCATTACCATTGATGAATGAAAGAACATTTTTGATTCATTCCATCAGTTCTAAAGAGAAAAGTAGAACATTTTTGAAGCTGTTTCCCTTCAAAGATCGATGGCTGCAGATACTGGGAGGAGAACAATCCAAAATGAAAGTACATGATCCTGGCATTTGACATTGATTTGAGATGGTACTTGTCACCATCTGCTGTCTAAATTGTTTCTGCATTATTAATCGCACCCATCTCTACAAGGTGCTTCCATATTAATGGTCAATCACTCATCAAACCGATGGAGAGATGTAGACTTCTATTAAAAATCCATAGCATATGTTGAAAGATATAAATGAACTGTCATTTCAAAGCATCCTAACCTTGTTAGTATCCTTATTTCTCATATTTGGAGCTGACCCGTGCAAAGTGATTCTGTTGCAGGAAATGCTGAATAGCCAGAAACACTCGCTTCATAATGAAACATTTACATAGAAACATAGAAAATAGGTGCAGGAGTAGGCCATTCGGCCCTTCGAGCCTGCACCGCCATTCAATATGATCATGGCTGATCATCCAACTCAGTATCCTGTACCTGCCTTCTCTCCATACCCCCTGATCCCTTTAGTCACAAGGGCCACATCTAACTCCCTCTTAAATTTAGCCAAATGAACTGGCCTCAACTACCCTCTGTGGCAGAGAATTCCACAGATTCACCGCTCTCTGTGTGAAAACAGACCACGTCTCTTTCCATCTACCGCTTGTTCTTTAGATCACTGTTTTCCTGCCGGTCTTTGGCCTTCAGGTGTCCGTGGAACCATTTCTTTTCTCCGGAGGTGTAGTGTAGCTTTCCGATTAGCAACACCTTTTGTATTTGCAGGTAATTAGCTCCAGGATCTCCTGATCATTCTCATCAAAACCCTGGCGGCATTTTCTGGAGGCGTAGAGATAATTACAATGGACCTCAGGACAGGCCAGATGCTACGCAGACTATGCAGCTCTTGTGGGTTAGGAGACAAGTTGGCTGAGAGACATTCTCAACCCAGAAACATCTTTAAAGGGTCCTCGGTCCCTTCAATACTAACGCGCTTGTTGCCATTACAATACAATGTTTATTCATTGTCATTTGAACCTCAAACGAAACTCTGTTTCCACAGCCATACAAACAGAAACAATTTCTACAAGACACACAAACAATTCAATTCACACAAACATCCATCAGAGTGAATCTCCTCCTCACTGTGATGGAAGGCAAAGTCTTTTCTCTCCCCTGTGTTCCATTTTTCTCCCGATGTTAAAGCCCTAGGCGGGCGATGGTAAGTCCCACGGCCGTTAAAGCCGCGCCGGGCGATGTACGGCCCCGCTCCGGGTCGTTCCAACCCCGCGACACGGGCGGGAGAAGTTGCGTTGCGGGAGCTCGCGAAAAGCGGTCTCCCACCAGGGACCCACGAGCTCCCGATGTCACCGTCCACTGGACCTGCGGCTGGAGCCTCCGAGCTCCGGAGTCGGGTCACCACAGCTCCCCACGCTCCGAGGCCGGATGGTGAGTAGACCGCAGGCTCCGGGACTGGAGCCCCCAGGTCATTCCGGCTGGAGGCCACTCCATGGTGCTAGGCCCTTGCTTCCTACCTAATGCTGACCATAATTCAAACTGCTGCTTTACCATGAGGTCTTGTGCCATTTATCTCCCTTACAAAAAGAACAGCAATGTGTCAAATAGCTAGGTCAGCCAAAGGAAACCATTGGTGTTAACCTTCCCTTCCTGATTGCTGCTGATGGTTTGCCAGAAGATTGCATCATTTCTGACCCTGGATAGGCACAAAATACTGGAGTAACTCAGCGGGACGGGCAGCATCTCTGGAAAGAAGGAATGGGTGACGTTTCAGGTCGAGGCCCTTCTTCAGAAGCATTACCCATTCCTTCTCTCCAGAGATGCTGCCTGTCCTGCTGAGTTACTCCAGCATTTTGTGCCTATCTTCGGTTTAAACCAGCATCTGTAGTTCCTTCTTACACATTTCTGACCCTGGCGTTGAAGTTGCTCCCCGAGCATCAGTTCGTCGCCATTTGAGTAGAAGGGCTGGCTGTTCTCACGGTTGAAGTAGAAGTCCTCCTTTGGCACATCTATAGTCTCTAGGTTGGAGTGTACGCACTGGTGACTTGGAGAGATACGAGGCATTTTGGGAAGGAACATTTTTGAAGAACTCTCCATGTCTCCGTTATTAGCATGGGTGCCCTTGCCTCCGTTCCACAGCAAACTGTCAAGGCAACGTCAATAGACAAAGTGTCCAAGAAGCCAGCTGATGGTCTAGTTCTGTTCCTAGAACTTGCAAATTTATGGTCAGCTTGTTTAATTCAGATTTGAAGTGAGGCAGAGGGAAGTCCTCTGGTCCCCTTGAGGCGTTTATCACTTAAATGTAATCACATTGCTGTCCGTGGAGCATGGCTGAGTACACATAGGCCTTGTGTACAATTCATTGCCACAGTGACTGCACTTCAAAGGTAATTTGCAGTGATTAAAATGCGCTTGAATCTACTGAGCTGGTGAAACATACCGTGAAGGTTCTTCCACATTTTCAGTTAGGAACATCGAAGGGACAGAACAGATAAGAGTTATCTTTCTCTTTCACTGCCTTATCTCATCATCAAAACATGCCCTCCCATTCAACCTTAACAAATCACGATTTGCTTATATCTCAGAGTCTGAAGAAGGGTCTCGACCCGAAACGTCACCCATTCCTTCTCTGCAGAGATGCTGCCTGTCCCACTGAGTTACTCCAGCATTTTGTGTCTACCTTAGCTTATCTCTCACCACTTGTTTGAGCTAGACGTTGGCACTTGTATTCACTGGAGTTTAGAAGGATGAGGGGGATCTTATAGAAACATATAAAATTATAAAACGACTGGACAAGCGAGATGCAGGAAAAATGTGCCCAATTTTGGGCGAATCCAGAACCAGGGGCCACAGTCTTAGAATAAAGGGTAGGTCACTTAAGACTGAGGTGAGAAAAAAATGTTTTCACCCAGAGAGTTGTGAATTTATGGAATTCCCTGCCACAGAGGGCAGTGGAGGCCAAGTCACTGGATGGATTTAAGAGGGAGTTAGATAGAGCTCTAGGGGCTAGTGGAGTCAAGGGATATGGGGAGAAGGCAGGCACGGGTTATTGATAGGGGACGATCAGCCATGATCATATTGAATGGCGGTGCTGGCTCGAAGGGCAGAATGGCCTCCTCCCGCACCTATTTTCTATGTTTCTAAGTTTCTAAGATATTTCGGCTGATGGGTCTGAATATTAACTTCCAAACTGCATTCACTTAGATTGGGGTACGCAGTATTTTGAGGACATTTTTGTTCTATAATCCACCACCCTCCTCCCAAATACACTGGTGCATTCCCTGGACCCCTAATACAGGAAGACATTCTAGTGTTTAATTGTCATATGTACCAACAATGGAACCATGGAATTCTAACTTGCAGCAGCATGGCAGGCCTGCAAAACTCAATACATAGATAATATACCATAAACGAAATAATTCAGTAAATTAATACCCACTATACGAACAATAATTCTAAACCAAACTCCTTTAATCACAGTGTGCATCAAGATATTGTTCATAATGTGATGGATACGTACTTTAGAGAAACAGCACTGAAACAGGCCCTTTGGCCCATCTGCATCGACCAAACGATCACCCAGTATACTAATACTACCCTACACACACTAGGGACAATTTACAATTTTACCAAGCCAATTAGCCTGCAAACCTACAACAAGATACTGAAATCTGTGACCTCTCCCCTGGATTTAATCTGATTTGTGGTGACTGTTGTTTGCAGAGCTGGACAATCGAACACTTCTATACCTTATGAAGAAAGACTGAATAGACTTGGTTTATACTCTCTAGAATTTAGGAGATTGAGAGGGGATCTTATAGAAACTTATAAAATTCTTAAGGGGTTGACAGGCTAGATGCAGGAAGATTGCTGACGATGTTGGGGAAGTCCAGGACAAGGGGTCACAGCTTAAGGATAAGGGGGAAATCCTTTAAAACCGAGATGAGAAGAACTTTTTTCACACAGAGAGTGGTGAATCTCTGGAATTCTCTGCCACAGAGGGTAGTTGAGGCCAGTTCATTGGCTATATTTAAGAGGGAGTTAGATGTGGCCCTTGTGGCTAAGGGGATCAGGGGGTATGGAGAGAAGGCAGGTACGGGATACTGAGTTGGATGATCAGCCATGATCATATTGAATGGCGGTGCAGGCTCGAAGGGCCGAATGGCCTACTCCTGCACCTAATTTCTATGTTTCTATGTTTCTATGTTTACCTTTCAAAAGGTTAATGTATCTTTGCAATCCAGCTACATTGTTTAGTATTGCGTTTTTATGTAGGTGCTTGAAGTTTGTTGGATTTCCGTGCAACTGGCAATCTAAAACCAGTTCCCAGTTTCACTATGAATCTCCCCATCTTTAGCAAGGCAATAAAATCATGAACTTGCAATAAACTGGGCCCATAGTTAGTTTGATGGGAGTAAGGTGTCGAATTATGGATCGTATGAAAAGAGTTTTTTAGATTGTTCATGGTTTTGGGTAAAGATTTATGTGATCTGCTCTTTGACCTCTGGTCATGATGCATATACTCTACATCCTGCTTATACGATGTGCAATGCAGTGAGTTTGAATGGGAGAGCATTGATTTATTTAAAGCATTGATAATTGTTTTATTCGCCTCTCAGTTCATGAGGTAACTGTGAATCTGGTGAGCTATTGTAGGGGAAAGGTTACCAAACTTCCACAACAGTGACACCATTTATTCAATGTGAAATTATGACCACATTTTTCCCAAATTATTTCTACATAAAACAAAGTCCTCCAATGTAGAAACATAGAAATAAAGAAATATAGCAGGCGTAGACCCTTCGAGCCAGCACCGCCATTCAATATGATCATGGCTGATCATCCAGAATCAGTCCCCTGTTCCTGCTTTTTCCCCCAAGTCCCTTGATTCCATTATCCTTGGAGTTATATCTAACTCTCTCTTGAATATGTTTCTATGTTGGGGAAGTCCAGGACAAAGGGTCACAGTTTAAGGATAAGAGGGAAGTCTTTTAGGACCGAGATGAGAAAAACATTTTTCACACAGAGAGTGGTGAATCTGTGGAATTATCTGCCACAGAAGGTAGTTGAGGCCACAGTTCATTGGCTATATTTAAGAGGGAGTTAGATGTGGCCCTTGTGGCTAAAGGGATCAGGGGGTATGGAGAGAAGGCAGGTACAGGATACTGAGTTGGATATTCAGCCATGATCATATTAAATGGCGGTGCAGGCTCGAAGGGCCGAATGGCCTCTACTCCTGCACCTATTTTCTATGTTTCTATGTTTACATCCAGTGAATCGGCCTCCACTGCCTTCTGTGGCAGAGAATTCCACAGATTCACAACTCTCTGGCTGAAAGAGTTTTTCCTCATCTCACTCCTAAATGATCTACCCTTTATTTTTAAACTGTGTAGGTAGGAAGTACAGGTGCAAATTTGCAAAAAAGATAGACAGAAAATGCTGGAGCAACTCAGCAGGACGGGCAGCATCTCTGGTGAGATGGAATGGGATGCTGCCTGTCTCCCTGGACCACTCCAACATTTTGTGTCAACCTCCAATTGATGTCCCTGTTGAAATTAGGGTTGATTACCTAACGTAAGAGTACTTTGTGTTATCTTAGATTTTACTAGTTTGAGCATTAAAGTCTAGGGCCAGGAGTTTTTGTTTCCACTTCATTAAACTCATCTGTAGGAATGTTGATCTTCAATTCATTTACTTACCCAGTGCACATTTGTCCTTGTGCACTGACGCAAAATGTATGTTGTCTGTCTGAGCCCAGTAGGATGTATACAAAAGGAGTGTATCCAGCCTGGCCGGGGTAAGCTATGAAAGGAAAGTTTTATGCTGCATACAGAGAACACACTTTTTGAGTTAATGGCCTCATAAACCGGCTGTCATCTAAATTTACTGTTGAATCCTGCGATGCTGTGTAAACCCAAACAGAAATTCCTTCTTGGACTTGTCTGAGGGCTGGTTAGCACAACATTCGACTGGGTAACAAAGCAATGGCTTGTCTTCCATCTGTCTCACTCAGTCTTGAAAAAGTGCCAGGGAATTCAGAAGCATTACATCATAATGTTAGGAACCCCTGTGTCAGAGTGACTGCCACATCGTGCATGCGGCCAAAAGCAACACTTGAAACTCGTACTCTAGGTGTTTGGCAACGTGGAGCCAAAACTGCTCACAGGGTGGATAACTGGTCCCATAGAAAATAGGTGCAGGAGTAGGCCATTCGGCCCTTCGAAGGGGTCAAGTGAAAGGATAAGAGTCAAGAGTGTATTCTTGTCATATGTCCAGGACAGGACAATAGAATATAGAATAGCCTTTTATTTGGCATTCAGACCGAAGTCTGAACGAAATTTAAGCAGTCATACATACAATAAAAAACAACAATAAACACATATTAACATCCACCACAGTGAGTCCACCCAACATCTCCTCACTGTGATGGAGGCAAAAGTCTTAGGTCTGCAGTCTCTTCCCTCCTCTTCTCCCTCTGCGCTGAGGCGATACCCCCCCCGGGCGATGTTATAACAGTCCCGCGGCTCAAACACCGCGGCCCGGGGTGGTCGTAGCTGCAGCCCACCCAGACCTGCAGACACAGCCGCTGGCCCGCGGCCGAACCCCGGACTCAGGCCACCGCCGCCGGAACACCGTCCCAGCCGCCCTCACGTGAGTATCTGTCCACTTCAGTCTCGGGCCGGGCCGCCCGGACATGGGCGTTGCTTCTTCCCTGGGCCGGGCTTCCGGAGTTTCCAATGAAACTCATACTTGCTGCAGCACAACAGAATATGTCAATATGTAAACATGGTACATAATGGGGGAAGAGAAAAAAAAAGAGAAAGTTCAATAAATAACAAACAAATAACAAATAATAAGAAAGAAGTTGATCGAATAGAGTGAAGAACATTTGCCTATTGATGGGGTTACTGATTAAAGAGATTCACAGACTGAGATCATTAGTAAATGGCAAAGGTCACATTGCTACTAAAGTCTAAAGTAGTAGTCTGATTGCCATTGAAGGAAAATGACCGTACATAGGATTTCCTATGGACTGGTGAGATAGGTCATAGGAGCAGAATTAGGCCATTCGAGTCTACTCCACCATTCAATCATGTCTGATCTATATCTCCCTCTCAACCCCATTCTCCTGCCTTCTCCCATACCTTTTGTGGAGAGATAAGTGGAGAGATAAGTTTATTTGGCCTTCCATCACAGCTATGTGATGGATGTTTATGTTAAATGTAATTATGTTGTGTCTGGGGTCTATTTGTGTGTAATGTATGGCTGCAGAAACGGCATTTCGTTTGGACCTCCAGGGGTCCAAATGACAATTAAATTGACTCTGACTCTGACTCTGACTCTTTTGACACCCTTAAGGGCCTGTCCCACTTGCATGCGTGCGTTTGGCGCGACCAACCGGAAGCGGAGGTCGCGCTAAGTTCGCGCGTGACGTCATTTACGTCATGTTTACGAATCAGCTGGGCAGGAGACAGGCTGACTGAATTTTGGCGTCGGGCGGTGAGGTCATCACGCAACGCCACGTGCTAGGCGTACGCCGTCAAGATGCTGCGTACGACGTCAAGACGCTACGTACGACCGCAATGCGCCTGCGTGCGTACGTGGGCTGACAGGCCGTTGGCGAGCGAAGATTTCGGCCACTGACAGTTTTTCGGAGCCCCGCGCGATGTCGGGACCAGCCCCGCTTCTAAGTGAGACCGTGCGCCTCAAGCGACCACGGGGTCGCGTAACTTGCGAGCCAGGGTCACGTAAGTGGGACAGGTCTCCGATGACGTGGTCTCCGCAGCCATCTATTCCATAGTGCAAAGCAACATCAAGGAATTAGCGAATGCTAATATAATGTGTGAAAATAAATTTACAGGTTGTCTAATATAAAGAGCTGGTAGGTGAGCTGGGGAGAGGAGAGGGGGTGGGGGTGGGGAAATCTTATTTGTACACACTTTTGTCCTTCATGGCAAAATCTTTTGGAAGTTAGAGATATTCTCGCCCTTGTGGTCCTTATCTAGAATCAGGATAGCTTTTGGGGCAAATTAATGGCTCATGATCCTAGTTTTAACAATGCTGCCATGACACAGGAGAACATTAGATAACTACACATGAACAGTAGATCTTCATTGGACTAACCCTGTACACTCGTATCTGTATTGCCAAATTTCACCTCTAATTCCACTTACATGTTTGTAGATGTCCCCACTGTGGTGGGCTGAATCACAAACAATAACGAGCAGAGTACATGACAGAGATAGAGAACTTAGTAACAGGGTGTCAGGACAATAACCAGGACAATCAATTGGGGTGGCACGGTGGCACAGCAGTAAAGTTGCTGCCTTACAGTGCCAGAGACCATAGTTCGATCCTGACCACGGCTGCAATTTGTACAGAGTTCCTACATTCTCACCATGACCTGTGTGGGTTTTCTCCGGGTGCTCCAGATTCCACCCGCACCCCAAAGATGTACAGGTTTGTAGGTTAATTGGCTTCAGTAAAATTTTAACTTGTCCCAGTGTGTGTGGGATCGTGTTAGTGCGCGGGGTCACTGGTCGGCACAGACTCAGTGGGCCGAAGGGCCTGTAGCCGTGATGTAGCTCTAAACTAGACTATTAACCTCTCCCTTAAGGGCCTGTGCCACTTACGTGCCCTTGGCACGCAAATTACGCAACCTCGTGGTCGCGTTGAGCCGCCGCGATGGTCCCACGAAGGTCGGGCGCGATTTAATGCGTACACACAGCCATCTGGAGCATGTGACGTCATTTGAAGATGGACACAAAGCATCTTGGTGGTGTCCATCTTCAATTGAGATGGAGAGAAGCAATGGGTGACGTTTCGTGTCGAGACTCTTCTTCAGTCTGAAAAGAAGGGTCTTGACCCGAAACGTCACCCATTGCTTCTCTCCAGAGATGCTGCCGGTCCCGCTGAGTTACTCCAGCATTTTGTGTCCCATCTTCAATTTTCTTGGCCCCGCTCTGGGAGTAGAAGTGGGGGCGGATCCGGACCACAACGGCCGTGAGCCCCAGGCCGAGCTCGGCGATCGTTTGCTGCTTCTGCTGCTGTTGGAGGTGAGACGTTGCATCACGCCAGGGTCTTGGGCCTGTCCCACTTTGGCCGTCAGTTCCGCGACAGGCCCTTGGCACGCGGAGATTTTGTTCACTGCAAGAATTTCGGAGCCCCGCGCGATGTCGCGCACAACTACATACCCCTCCGCGCTTGTAAGTGGGACCGGCCCTGCGCGGCGAGACGATGCCCGTGTGCCTCAAGGATTTGCGTGCCAAGGACACGTAAGTGGGACAGGCCGTTTAATGTCAGCCAGACAGAGGAGCTAGTTATTGACTGCAAGAAGCATGGTGGATTACATGTCCCAATTAGCAACGTGTTGGAGTGGGAATATTTGAGAGCCATGGACGCTGCAGTACAAAAGTTTACATGAATTCGGAGTAGGCCATTCAGCCCCTCAACCCTGTTCATTTGTATAAAATGGTGGCTGATCTAATCCACCCATAGTAGTCTCTCACCACCTTATCAAGTATCTGTCTGCCTTTAATTTAGAACATTTAAAAGCTCTGCTTCGAGCATCTTTTAATGAAGACACTAAACCCTCTGTGAGATTTTTGTTTCCGCTCTCAGCCTCAATAGTGAGTGAGCCCCGGTTCTAGTTTCTCCTCAAAGAGGAAAGATTCTCTCTATTTACATTCTCTCAGGGCGCTCAGAAGATTAAATTGGCATATTAAGAGCCAAGATGCTGATTTAACTTGTACGGTCTACATAACGTTATCTTGTTCCTCTTTAAGCTGTTATCCACAAAGCAGTCACTTGCACAATAAGCACTTTTTTGCTTCATTGGGATAAATACTGAAATATTGAATAATGTTCAGCATCAGCATTCACATGTATGCCTACGATATCCAGCTCTACCTTGCTACCATTTCTCTTGGTAAGCCCCATGTTGAACAACCCAAGTCAGTCTCTCCTGCAGCAGAGGTTTACCTGCATCTCCTCCAACCTCATCTATTGCATCCGCTGCTCTAGACGTCAGCTGCTCTACATCTGTGAGACCAAGCGCAGGCTTGGCGATCGTTTCGCCCAACACCTCCGCTCAGTCCGCACTAACCAACCTGATCTCCCGGTGGCTCAGCACTTCAACTCCCCCTCCCGTTCCGAATCCGACCTTTCCATACTGGGCCTCCTCCATGGCCAGAGTGAGGACCACCAGAAATTGGAGGAGCAGCACCTCATATTTCACTTGGGTAGTTTGTGCCCCAGTGGTATGAACATTGACTTCTCCAATTTCAGGTAGTCCCTGCTTTCTCCCTCCTTCCCCATCCCTTCCCAGCTCCCCCACAGCCCACTGTCTCCACATCAGTCTGAAGAAGGGTCTCGACCCGAAACCTCACCTATTATTCCTCCACTCCATAGATGCTGCCTCACCCGCTGAGTTTCTCCAGCATTTTTGTCTACCTTCGATTTTTCCAGCATCTGCAGTTCCTTCTTAAACATGTTGTTCAACATAGTGCTTATGTGAACTAAATTTACCTCAAACAAATATTAGATTGGTTGTTTAGGAAGGAACTGCAGGTGCTGGTTTACACCAAAGGTAGACACAAAATGCTGGAGTAACTCAGCGGGACAGGCAGCATCTCTGGATAGAAGGAATGGGTAACGTTTCGGGTCGAGACCCTTCTTCAGATTGAGTCGGGAGAGGGAAACACAGAGATTAAAATGTATCTCTGTATGCCTTGTCTCTTTCCCCAAGCTAACAATGATCTATTCTACATTATCCTTGAACCTCATCCCCTTTGATGTCTCATTTTCACATCGTGCACTTCCTTATCTCTAGTGTCTCCCTCTCCCTTCTTACAACTAAGATGTAAAGCTTCACTGCCTGTTTGCTAACTACCAATGGTTTCTGCTTCTCGACCTACAAATCATCCATTTTAGTAATGCCTCGTGAAAAAAACATTCTCACCTTTATTAAATCCCACCATGACAAGGGGCTCCCTTTGTAATCGCCATCACTATCATCACAACCTGACCTCATGAAGTTTTCACTTTCATCTTCCAAATGCAATTGCTCTTCTATTGAAATCTTGACATAGAACCTATAAACTCTAAACATTTCGCCCCTTCTCTAGCCCACGTTTTTCCTCTAGTCCCATATACCTGCGCTCAGACCTCTCTGTCTCTCCATCTCTATCCAATTCTTTTTCTCTGATAAAAACTCTGCCTCCACACCACCTTCACTGTCTCTCTCTCCACTCTCTGAGTAAAGAAGTTCTCCCTCTCTGTTACCCCTCTTCAGTCCCTTTTCTCTGTCTCTCTGTCTCTCTGTTTCTCTGTCTCTCTCTCTCTCTTCTCTCTGTTTCTCTGTCTCTCTGTCTCTCTTTCTCTGTCTCTCTCTCTCTGTCTCTCCCTCCATCTCCCCTCTCTATATCTATATATCACCCTGTCTCTATTTGTATTTGTGCAATGACATTAAAGTTGAATTGAATTGAATTGAATCTCTCTCTTACTCTCTCTCTCTCTCTCTCTCTCTGTCTCTCTCTCTCTCTCTCTCTGTCTCTCTCTCTCTCTCTCTCTCTCTGTCTCTCTCTCTGTCTCTCTCTCTCTCTCTCTCTCTCTCTCTCTCTCTCTCTCTCTCTCTCTCTCTCTCTCTCTCTCTCTCTCTCTCTCTCTCTCTCTCTCTCTCTCTCTCTCTCTCTCTCTCTCTCTCTCTCTCTCTCTCTCTCTCTCTCTCTCTCTCTCTCTCTCTCTCTCTCTCTCTCTCTCTCTCTCTCTCTCTCTCTCTCTCTCTCTCTCTCTCTCCCCCTCTCTCTCTCTCTCTCTCTCTCTCCCTCTCTCTCCCTCTCTCCCTCTCTCCCTCCCTAATAACACCTTTTGTTTCTCAGTTAAACATTTTTGTTCAATATTGTCATCTTGAATTCTGATCATTTTCTAATCTTAAAAGCACTAAAACTCCAAGCCATCAATGTCGCCATCATGATTAAAGTTCTGCCAAAAACAAGTATCTTGTTTCTTTTGCTGCTTAAATCCAAAATGATCAGTGTATATATTTCAGAACTGTGTAAAAGCTGTTGCAATTATTTCCCCCGGTTTTAGCCTCGTCTATCCTCAAGTTTCTTTTTGACTGGAAGGAATATACACCAGGGGGAGGAAGTTCAATCCTGGCGTTAGTTCCATGGGGCATCTATCCTTAAAGATTCAGAGGTTAATGAGTTGTTATAGTTGTTTTATACGAGTGCCTCGAGTCCAACAAATTGCTCGTAATAGAGAGATTAATGGAGTCCAATTGCAAATGACTTTATCTCCAAACCCAGCCATGTTGCAATTGACATATTTCAAATTAACCAATAAGTCAACCACCCCCTGCGGGATGAAAAGTAAATAATATCTATTTCACTTTTTGCCCCCCCATCTACTAACCGTTCATTCTGTTCGAGATAATGATGTAAGCTGCTAAAGGGAACAGCTGCTCCCTCTTAACAATCTGAATGAGATTGCTGAAGCTGTTCCATGGAACAGTAGAATGATTTAATATTCCTGGGAATGGTTTTTATCCAGCGAGACTTCTTTTCTCACCGATGTCTCTTTCGCCACCTTCAACAAATTTCCCGCAGAGATTACGTTCCTCTGATGCCACTGATTTCCAAAAGCGGTGTTAGAATCTGGATCGAAATCGGAACAGCGGTAGAGTTGCTGCCTTACAGCGCCAGAGACCTGAGCTTGATCCTGACTACGGGTGGTGTCTGGTACGTTTGTACGTTCTCCCCGTCACCTCGTGGGTTTTCCCAGATGCTCTGGTTTCCTGCCACACTCCAAACACGCACAGGTTTGTAGGTTAATTGGCTTTGGTAAAATTTGTAAATTGTCTCCAGTGTGTAGATGTGAGACTAAGCGTAGGCTTGGCGATCACTTCTGGCCCAACACCTCTGCTTAGTTCGCAACAACCAACCTGATCTCCCGGTGGCTCAGCACTTCAACTCCCCCTCCCAGTCCAAATCCGACCTTTCTGTCCTGGGCCTCCACCATGGCCACTGAGTTTCTCCTCCACTGAGTTTCTCCAGCATTTTTGTCTATGTTCGATTTTTCCAGCATCAGCAGTTATTTCTTAAACTCCACGACTGTGCCACTTTGCTGCTTGGGAGATTAGGTTAGAAGGGTACAATAAAAAATTATTATAACCAGCAATTATAATTAATCTTCAATTAACTCCCTTTCCTCTTCGATTTAATCCCATTCTGTTGCCAACAGTCTGTGGTAATGCTTTACCAAATTGGAGGTAGTCGTGGGAGTTCATGACACATGATCCTGCGGGAGTATAGGAGCAGGGAGGTTCTACTGCAGTTGTACAGGGTCTTGGTGAGACCACACCTGGAGTATTGCGTACAGTTTTGGTCTCCAAATGTGAGGAAGGACATTATTGCCATAGAGGGAGTGCAGAGAAGGTTCACCAGACTGATTCCTGGGATGTCAGGACTGTCTTATGAAGAAAGACTGGATAGACTTGGTTTATACTCTCTAAAATTTAGGAGATTGAGAGGGGATCTTATAGAAACTTACAAAATTCTTAAGGGGTTGGACAGGCTAGATGCAAATAAACTTGACTTGACTTGGCTAGATGCAGGAAGATTGCTCCCGATGTTGGTGAAGTCCAGGACAAGGGGTCACAGATTAAGGATAAGGGGGAAATCCTTTAAAACCGAGATGAGAAGAACATTTTTCACACAGAGAGTGGTGAATCTCTGGAACTCTCTGCCGCAGAGGGTAGTCGAGGCCAGTTCATTGGCTATATTTAAGAGGGTGTTAAATGTAGCCCTTGTGGCTAAGGGGATCAGAGGGTATGGAGAGAAGGCAGGTACGGGATACTGAGTTGGATGATCAGCCATGATCATACTGAATGGCGGTGCAGGCTCGAAGGGCCGAATGGCCTACTCCTGCACCTAATTTCTATGTTTCTATGATCCCATGTAAATATAATGCTGCATGAATTTGGTTAGATGAAGGCAAGTCAATGCTAATAGTAAAAAAAACTATTTGGGATTGTGAATTCTAGAATGGATTTAAAACGCAGGGAGTGTTATGTTTCTGTTGCTTAGGATGTGGAGTGGGAAGTGTGGACATCACTAAAATAGAGATCAGAAATGTCCAAATGCTGTAAATTTATGTGGAGTGAGATTTAAACCTTTAGGTCCAATTTAAATAAAAAATATATATATTTTCAGTGGTCTTATTTAAAAGAAGAGTTCAAGTATTAATTTCCCACTCAACCCGGAGGTTGCAGGTGGTTGGCGGAGGTTGCAGGTAGTGGAAGCAGGTAGGGAAGACTAACAAAAACCTCCGGGAACCGCACGGAAACCTTGGGTGGGGCGCGCAGTCTCCAGAGGTTTTCTAAGTGGGACAGGGGCTTAAATGCTACTGGTCTTACCAATCTAGCAAGATCGGACAGTTGCCACCAGCCGTGTAAGACCAGACGCTGGGATGTCATTGCTTAAAAAGTGCATTCAAGCAGCGTTAGATCCAAAGCAGCACAGTGGCGCAGCTGGTGGATCTTCTGCCGCACAGCGCTAGAGGCCCCAGTTCGATCCCGACCCTAGGTGCTTCTGTGAGGAGTTTGCATGTTCTCCCTTTGACCATGTGGGTTTTCTCCAGGTGCCCTGGTTTCCTCCCACATCCCGAACACGTGCGGGTTTGTCGGTTAATTGGCCTCCATAACTTAACCTAATGAGGAGGGAGTGGGTGCAAAAGTGGGATAGCATTGACCTGGTGTGAATAGAAACATAGAAACATAGAAAAATAGAAATTAGGTGCAGGAGTAGAGGCCATTCAGCTCTTCGAGCCTGCACCGCCATTCAATATGATCATGGCTGATCATCCAACTCAGTATCCCGTACCTGCCTTCTCTCCATACCCACTGATCCCCTTAGCCACACGGGCCACATCCAACTCCCTCTTAAATATAGCCAATGAACTGGCCTCGACTACCCTCTGTGGCAGAGAGTTCCAGAGATTCACCACTCTCTGTGTGAAAAAAGTTCTTCTCATCTCGGTTTTAAAGGATTTCCCCCTTATCCTTAAGCTGTGACCCCTTGTCCTGGACTTCCCTAACATCGGGAGCAATCTTCCTGCATCTAGCCTGTCCAACCCCTTAAGAATTTTGTAAGTTTCTATAAGATCCCCTCTCAATCTCCTAAATTCTAGAGAGTATAAACCAAGTCTATCCAGTCTTTCTTGATAAGACAGTCCTGACATACCAGGAATCAGTCTGGTGAACTGTCTCTGCACTCCCTCTATGGCAATAATGTCCTTCCTCAGATTTGGAGACCAAAACTGTACGCAATACTCCAGGTGTGGTCTCACCAAGACCCTGTACAACTGCAGCAGTAGAATGGGGGATCGATGGTCGGCATGAACTCGGAGGGCTGAAGGGCCTCTTTCCACGCTGTATCTTTCAATCAATTCAACTCAAACAATAATTTCCAGTGTAATTCTTTATATATGGATCAGAGGCTTGTCCTGAGTTGTAAATGTTAAGATTTGTGGTGCAGCCTCGAGATATCTCGGGTCACAATGATTTGTAGGCACTCTGGCAAGATTGACTGATATTATGTGAAGACGGTAGTTACATTGAAAATGCAGAAAAACAAGTGATAACTGTAAAAAAAACTAGGTTAAATATAGAATGTAAATTGCTGAAGCAATTAAAACTAACCAGTACAAATGTAGAATAATACATTGCATGCAATAGATTAAAAAAAAATCAAAATCAAGCAGAAACCTTTGAATTAGGGAAATATATAGATGTATATTTTACTTGAGTTCTCATTTAATTACTGTGAATAATTTATCATTAGAAAAATTGCACAGACAAGGGAATGTATTCCTGTATGAGCAGTTTTGGATATTAATGGGTACATAATGGAATTGTAGAATTATGCATTTGAAATTTATCGTTAGTATTGTAGCGGGCATAATCTTTTATGATTACCACTAATATCCTTGTAATAAATTTAAGCTCCAACCATTTTTCTTAGGATCTTGGCCACATTAAAAACTTTGGATTGCTTACACAAGTGTGGTGCTGAGAAATTAGCTGTGAGTCGCTGCAGTCTATTGATGTTTGCACCATTGTGTTAGGATGCCCTATAATATCACTGCCTCCATGGCATTGAGGGAAAGGTTTTGACAATGGGATGTGGATTTGATGAGAAACTATCGTACCAATGGAACCGTTGGAATACCGATTATTTATTTAGCGAATGCAAAGTCCTTTAGCCAAGCAGTTGCCTCTTGATCTGCTGTATGAAGGTTGACAAGTCTGCCTTTGAGTCTTTGTTGAGGGCATGCTTCAATGATGTGTTGCATTGTTTGCTGCTCTCCACAAGCACACCATGGGGTTGGACTGCTGCCCCATTTGTGAAGGCTGGCCAAGCAGGGGCCATCTCCAGCCCTGCAATGGAGTGTTGGTGGGCAAGTACTTCGATGAGGTGTCGCTTGGCTGCAGAGAGGCCTTCAACATTCAGTTGTAGTATTCGGAGAGCAGGTCCAACTGCTAGATGCTCTTGAAGCTGGTCGTTGTTGCTGCTTTCGGCTTTGGGATAATCACTAGGATTCTTTGACTTGGCTCTCAGGCGTCGTCTTGTAGAATTTAGTCTGCTGGAAGGATCATTGGCTGCCCCAGGCGAGCCTGGGTACTGACGGGGGGCGTGACGAGAACGCTGGTCCATTGTCCCCCCTAATACCGATGGGAAACTAACATGCCAATTTTTACCCTACTTAGTTCAATGGTTATTTTTGTAGGAATTTGATGAATTGTGTTCTATAGATTGTGCAGACTGCACTTACATTTCTGAATAGATATACAGTTCGGTGACAAGGGGGTTAACAAATCAAGCTGCTTTCCCCTGTAACGTATTGAACTTGAATGTTGTTACAATCACACTCCTTCCTGACTTGCACCTTCATTGAATTCATCTAGGGAATCGAATTTTAGTTTAGAATAAAGGGGAGGTCATTTCAGACTGAGGTGAGAAAAAACTTTTTCACCCAGAGAGTTGTGAATTTGTGGAATTCCCTGCCGCAGAGGGCAGTGGAGGCCAAGTCACTGGATGGATTTAAGAGAGAGTTAGATAGAGCTCTAGGGGCTAGTGGAGTCAAGGTATATGAGGAGAAGGCAGGCATGGGATATTGATAGGGGACGATCAGCCATGATCACAATGAATGGCGGTGCTGGCTCGAAGGGCCGAATGGCCTCCTCCTGCACCTATTTTCTATGTTTCTATGTTTTTAGTTCAGCGCTATAGTATGGAAACAGGCCCTTCGGCCCATCGAGTCTGCACCGACCAGCGATCCCTGCACACATCAGACAATTTTACATGTATACCAAGCCAATTAACCTACAAACCTGTACATATTTGGAGTGTGGGAGGAAGCCAGAACTCCCAGAGAAAACCCACGGGGAGAATGTACAAACTCTGTACAGACAGCAACTGTAGTTGGGATCAAACCGGGGTCTCTAGCACTGTAAGTGGTGTATGGCAGCAACTCCACCTCTGAGCAACAGTGCCACCTTAAATCTAATTTGTTTTTTGATGTAACAATGTCCAAACTTCCCCTTCACCATTTAACGCTTCTGGTAATTTTGTACTGAGTGTAATGCCAATTGTATTGCCCAAATATATTGCTTCTGAATCATGCTTTGCTCGGTAATGTCATGTATTAAGTCTGGTCCTGTCCTCTCTTCACATCAGTTTGGTTGCAGAGCAGTAGATCATCCCTCAAAGGAAAATAAACAGCAGCAAATGTATTCTTTTCATTCACCACCTCTCAAACAAGAGCTGCCTTATGAAGTTTCATTCAATTATTCAGCTGCTTTTCACGATTCAGAGCAGATGGGATCGGCAAGCTCCCTACTGACGAAGGGTCTCGACCCGAAATGTCACCTATTCATTTTCTCCAGAGATGCTGTCTGACCCGCTGAGTTACTCCAGCTTTTTGTGTCTATCTTCGATGAAAACCAGCATCTGCAGTTCCTTCCTACACAGCTCACACTTTAAACCCATCCTGAATTAGCTGGCAGCAAAGATTTATCCTTCACACTACACACAGTTCAGGGCCCTGTCCCACTTGCATGCGGTTGCATGCGTTTGGCACAAACAAGCGGAAGCGGAGTTCATGCGAAGTTCGAGCTAAGTTCGCGCGTGACATCATTTGCATCATGCTTACCGATCAGCTGGGCAGGAGGCGGGCCGACTGAATTTGGGCGTCGTACGGCGTTGGGTGATGACGTCATCACGCAACGCCACGCGCTAGGCGTACGCCGTCAATACGCTGCGTACGACCGCAATGCGCCTGCGTGCGTACACGGGCCGACAGGCTGTTGGCGCACGAAGATTTTGGTCACTGCAGGAATTTCGGAGCCCTGCGCGATGTCGGGACCAGCCCCGCACAACTCCGCGCTTCTGAGTGGGACCAGCCCCGCGCGGGCATATGGTGCCTGTACGCCTCAAGCGACCACGAGGTCGCGTAATTTGCGAATTATAAACTCCGGTAGATATTGAAGAAATGGCTAAAGGCAATGTGGATTTTTAAGCGTTAATGTTAGAGAGCCCTTCCACCCCAGCAACGGACTGTTCCAGCTGCTATGGTCAGGCAAACGCCTCCTTGCCGCATGCTGTGAACGACGTTTCTTCGAGACGTCGCGCGTAAGTGGGACAGGCCTCTGTGTTTCCATCCTGATTGATGTGCTGACACTGATACAGTAAGTGGCAATACAATTGCCAGACATGGATTTCTCAATGTAGTGCCTCTGTAGATGGATGATATCACATCTTGTTCTCAAGATGTACATCCCCAACCAAACGCAGTTGGCTTGTTTCATGCAGTCTGGTTGTCAGGCTGGTTTTATTGGGCAAGGGAGTACAAGCCTAGATCCAAGAAAATGATCCAGTAAAAGCCAGCTTGCTTGGGTGGAACAAACATTGTATTACGATACAAATACAGTCTGAAGAAGGGTCTCGACCCGAAACGTCACCCATTCCTTCACTCCAGGGAGGCTTCCTGTCCCGCTGAGTTACTCCAGCTTTTTGTGTCTATCTTTGGTGTAAACCAGCATCTGCAGTTCCTTCCTACAGATATTGTTAGGTGGGTGTTGTGTGGGCAGCTGTGAGAGAAGGGCCAGCGTATGATAGCTGTGGGTCTGATGATGGGATTTCAAGGAAGGAAGTGCGTTGTACATCTAATGGTGTTTATGTGGCATCGAGGGCTGGATTGATGGAGAGGGATATACAGTTCAAAGAAAGAAAGCCAAGAGGAAACATGGCTGCTTATGTACTTGATGTTGGAAAGGCATTCACAGCCATTCACCTGCTACATTTTCTGAGGCCTGGGAAATTTGGCTGATGAGAATTAGAAAATAGAATAGCTATTGAAATGAAGGCTAGCATACATAACCATATAACCATATAACAATTACAGCACGGAAACAGGCCATCTCGGCCCTACAAGTCAATGCCGAACAAATTTTTTCCCCTTAGTCCCACCTGCCTGCACTCATACCATAACCCTCCATTCCCTTCTCATCCATATGCCTATCCAATTTATTTTTAAATGATACTAATGAACCTGCCTCCACCACTTCCACTGGGAGCTCATTCCACACCGCCACCACTCTCTGCGTAAAGACGTTCCCCCTCATATTACCCCTAAACTTCTGTCCCTTAATTCTGAAGTCATGTCCTCTTGTTTGAATCTTCCCTATTCTCAAAGGGAAAAGACGTGCAAAACTTGCATTTTCAAACCATCGATCGTTGGTGAAGTGTGAAGGAGGCTCCAGACCTGAAATGTCACCTGATTCTTGATTAGTACAGATGTCCGAGGTTATGGGGAGCAGGCAGGAGAATGAGGTTAGGAGGGAGAGATAGACCAGCCATGATTGAATGCCGTAGGTAAACAAAAATGCTGGAGAAACTCAGCGGGTGCAGCAGCATCTATGGAGCGAGGGAAATAGGCAACGTTTCGGGCCGAAACCCTTCTTCAGACTTCAGAATGCCGTAGACTTGATGGGCCGAATGGCCTAATTCTACTATTCCTTATGACCTTTTGACAATCGAGGGAAGTAGGTATAGTGGCATTTTTCTCCTTGCATTAATGGGTCCTCTCTGTTGCCTCCATCTTGTCCACTGAAAGCATGGCTACCTTTTATTTTTTGGAGTCTTTTGCTGAGCGTTTCAGCCCTGCAGCTTAAAATGGTCCTTTTTTATTTTCTTGGTTGCAACAGCGACCATGTTTAGATGATCCATTATGAAGTATGGACACTTCTTGTGTCCCCAAGATCTACTTTGCTAAATTATCTGGTTTCTGTGTCAGTGGTAATTTAATCTTGCTGGTACCACATTATAAATATTAGATGAGTAGCAGATCCCCGTCTGAGTTGGAGGCTCAGCCACTTGTTATCGTGCTTTGCTTCTGACCATAGCACAATGCATCAGCTATTGCGTTTCAAACCATCTGTGCATAATCTGCCACCACCTTGATATTCCGGATGCATTCAGATATTTCTGAACCAAACAAATTCACCATCAGTTAAACATGAGACTCGACCCAGATAATGCAGCTAACCAATCATTTCCACTGTATGGCCTTCAGCTGCTGGCTTACCCATTGAAATGGCCACAATGAGGTCGTCTGAAACACTGATATTCGACCAATAACACTAGACATCTGCCAGGCTGTTTGTCACTGGTGTGGTGTTAATCCGAGCATTGACAATAAGTGCTTGTTTTAAAAGGTGAGCCTCAAAACTGTAACATCCATGTTCGGGAACAGCTTCTTCCCAACAACAATCAGATTATTGAACACCACAAACACCAAAGATGGACACAAAACGCTGGAGTAACTCAGCGGGACAGGCAGCATCTCTGGAGAAAATGAATCAGTGATGTTTCGGGTTGAGACCCTTCCTCAGACTGAGGGTTCTAACTTTGTGTTGGAGGTTGAGTATTGAAGTTGGGAGGTTATGTTGCAAGTTGTATAAGACATTGGTGAGGCCACATTTAGAGTATTGTGTTCAATTGTGGGCTCCATGTTGTAGGAAAGATGTTGTCAAGCTGGAATGGGTTCAGAGAAGATTTACGAGGATGTTGCCAGGACTAGAGGGTCTGAGCTTTCGGCAGAGGTTGAGTAGGCTTGGACTCTATTCCTTGGAGTGCAGGAGGATGAGGGGTGATCTTATAGAGGTGTATAAGATCATGAGAGGAATAGATCGGGTAGTACAAAGAGTCTTTTCCAGAATAGATGAATCGAGGACCAGAGGACATAAGTTTAAGGTGAAGGGGAAAAGATTTAATAGGAATCTGAGGGGTAACCTTTTCGCACAAAGGGTGGTGGGTGTAAGGAACAAGCTGCCAGAGGAGGTTGTTGAGGCAGGGACTATCCCAACAATTTAAGAAACAGTTATTCAGGTACATGGATAGGACAGGTTTGGAGGGATATGGACCAAATGCGGGCAGGTGGGACTAGTGTAGCAGGGGCATGTATGTCGGTGTGGGGCTTGTTTCCACACTGTATCACTATGACTATGTGTTTAGAAAAATCATGAGTTTGTTTCTACGGTTGGATTCAAAGCCCAAAGGCTAGAGGGGAAACAAAGTTTGTTCATTAACTCCATGCTGAGTCACTCAAAACAGCAACTAACTTGGATGTGGCTAAACCTATCCAAACGCACTGTTTCTTTCATCCTTTTGAATCAGTAAATTGTGCTGGGGTAGAATTCAGGTTTATGCATTTACCTGTTTACAGTTTAGTTTATTGTCACGTGTACTGAGCTACAGTGAAAAGCCTTTGTTGTTTGTTATCCAGTTCGCAGAAAGACAATACATGGTTGCAATCGAGCCACTTACTGTGTAAAGATAAATGATAAGGGAATGACGTTTAGTGCGTCAAAGCCAGCAATGCCCAACCAAGGATAGTCCGAGGGTCACCATCGAGGTATATAGTAGTATTTCTTTATGCATATTCACCTCAAATGTGTGTATATATTTATATATTACATAGAAACATAGAAAATAGGTGCAGGAGTAGGCCATTCGGCCCTTCGAGCCTGCAACGCCATTCAATATGATCATGGCTGATCATCCAACTCAGTGTCCTGTACCTGCTTTCTCTCCATACCCCATGATCCCTTTAGCCACAAGGCCCACATCTAACTCCCTCTTAAATATAGCCAATGAACTGTGGCCTCAACTACCTTCTGTGGCAGAGAATTCCAGAGATTCACCACTCTCTGTGTGAAAAAAGTTTTCCTCATCTCGGGTCCTAAAAGATTTCCCCCTTATCCTGTAAGTTTCTATAAGATCCCCCCTCAATCTTCTAAATTCTAGCGAGTACAAGCCCAGTCTATCCAGTCTTTCTATACATGAAAGTCCTGACATCCCAGGAATCAGTCTGGTGAACCTTCTCTGTACTCCCTCTATTGCAAGAATGTCTTTCTTCAGATTTCCTCAGATATTGTTTTATTTGTCTGTTACAATCACAAAAATTATTAACATATTTTCACCCTGCCCAACCCCCATGTGTAATTGAATCTTATTTACACCTGGGGCAGAATTACATTGGCAGGTCAGAAGTAGACCTGAGGAAATTCCTCAACCCAACCTACTCTACAGAAGGAAATCTTTATAATTCCTCACAGAAAATGTGGAGTACTGTGAACAAACGTTGTTCCCATATCTGAAGAAGGACGGGCTAGCCCTGGAGGTACACAAGACCTAATCCAGGAATGAGTGGGTTAGCATATAATGAGTGCTTAACAGCACTGGGACTCAACTTACTGGAGTCTAGAAAGTTGAGGGGGGACCTCATTGACATTTACAGAATAATGAAAGGGACAGATAGAGTGGATGTGGAACGGTTATTTCCACTGGTGGGAGAGTCTAGGAACACAGGTCATCGCATCAGAATTAAAGGGTGCTTTTTTAGAAAGGAGGTGAGGTAGAACTTCCTTACTCAGAAGGTGGTGAATCTGTGGAACGCATTGCCACTGAGGGCTGTGGAGACCAATAATCGATCATCCTCTAGTTGTAGGTGCAGTTGTAGTGGGGTTGCCATGTAGTTGAGGTACACTTTGTTGACCGGTCATTTTCATTGACTCATTGGGGGGAAAAAAACGTGAGTTTTCAGAACCAAGGATAACCGACTGGTAATGTTAAATGTCCGCCGAACTTCACAGCTGTGTATCTCTGGCTTATTAAAAGTTGTCTGGCTTCTTAAAAGTTGTCTCCACTCCTTCACCCCTTTCTCCCCCTTTCTCCCCCAACCCCCCTCTTTTAAAGGACTTGCCGTACAGCGCCAACCTTCCTGTCCATCGCGGTGCGTGTCTGTATCACCTTGGCTTTGCACCGTGTGAATTTCAGACAGCGGTTCCCCCCCGCTTGCCCTGGCCCCAGCCTTTGCGATGTGTCTGTGTGTATGTGTGTGTGTGTGTGTGTGTGTGTGCGTGTGTGTGTGTGTGTGTGTGTTCCACTCTGACAGTCGCCGAGATCAGTTCCCGGTTTTCAGGCGACTGCCGGCAACTTGACAGTCGCCGGCAGTGCGCTGAAAAATTTGCCTAAGTGGGACAGGCCCAGTTAAGATGCTCTGTTGCTGCTGCAATTGGCAAATTGCAAAATTTGAAGAAAGCTTTAAAAATCGAATTTTCTCCCAGCAAAAGATGCATGTGGTTTTAACACTTTCTCCTCCAGGTAAATTGGCAGCGGGAATTAAAGGATAGATTTGGAGTAAATAATTAAATTTGACTTTAAAAAGCAACTAGATTACATTTGATGAAAGGAGGGAGCTGCCTCGGTCGGTGCCTGCCAAAAGAAGATTAGGTTGCCTGGTTCAAATGAATGAACTTCGGGAAGTAAACACTGCTCAACAAATATTGCAAGTTTGGGTGTTAAAGTAATTTGCTATGAATCAATACTGCTATTGTAGGGTGCCAGACACAAATATTTTAACTTATTGCAAGCCTTTAAGCTAAAGGGTGATGGTTTTAAGTGTCTACATCTTTGGCTTGCAGGCTCTTATTTCACATCTGTTTCAGGTATGTGTAGCTTGTGTTTAAATGTTTGAGTTTTTGTTTTTGAGTGGAATTAGTGTCATTGCGTGGATTGCACAGGGGAGGGGGGGTCAGTGCAGGATTGTGAAGTATTTCAGTATTGAGTTTCTGCATTGAGTTCACAGCTTCAGAGTTCATTGGCAGGTTAGAGAACACTCCAAAACTTGCACCCAAGGTCACATCTTAATGGGTGTCTGAAGGGGTCACCCATCAGGGAGTCACTTTAGATCCTGTGTGCTGTGAAGAGTGGAAAAGAATAGCTGACAGCATAGTTTGATGGTTAGAAACTACTGCAAATACAATTCATCACTGATCATAGAAACATAGAAACTAGGTGCTGGAGTAGGCCATTCGGCCCTTCGAGCCTGCACCGCCATTCAATATGATCATGGCTGATCATCCAACTCAAGTCAAGTCAAGTCAAGTTTATTTGTCACGTACACATACGAGATGTGCAGTGAAATGAAAGTGGCAATGCTCGCGGACTTTTGTTCAAAAGACAAACAACAAAACAACCAAACAATTTATAAACACAATCATAACACACATATTCTTTTACATAATAAATAATGGAAGGAAAAACGTTCAGTAGAGTTAGTCCCTGGTGAGATATGCGTTTACAGTCCGAATTGCCTCTGGGAAGAAACTCCTTCTCAACCTCTCCGTTCTCACCGCATGGCAACGGAGGCGTTTGCCTGACCGTAGCAGCCAATCAGTATCCTGTACCTGCCTTGTCTCCATACCCCCTGATCCCTTTAGCCACAAGGGCCACATCTAACTCCCTCTTAAATATAGCCAATGAGCTGTGGCCTCAACTACCTTCTGTGGCAGAGAGTTCCAGAGATTCACCACTCTCTGCGTGAGAAAAAGCTATCGAAGGTTATACAATGAAAATAAATGTTCAAGAAGGAATTGCAGATGCTGGGGAATCGAAGGTAGACAAACTTGCTGGAGAAACTCAGCGGGTGCGGCAGCATCTATGGAGCGAAGGAAATAGGCAACGTTTCGGGCCGAAACCCTTCTTCAGACTGAGTTTCTCCAGCAATTTCTCCCGCTGAGTTTCTCCAGCAATTTTGTGTACCTTCGATTTTCCAGCATCTGCAGTTCCTTCTTGAACAGCAGCTAAACCATATTCACTGACTTAACCGGAACTGTCCAAAACTGAATAGTTTGGACAAACAAAAACATTTTTTTTTTCTTATAAGAGAGCAAGAAAATTAAATACAAAATACAAAAGCACTGGTTTAGAAGGAAAATCCAATACTCAAACAGATTTAATGTTTCCCTTCAACCGAAATTAGATCAGGCAAAGCACAGTGTGGAAACAGGCCCTTTGGCCCACCGAGTCCACACCGACCAGTGACCCCCGCACATTAACACAATCCTACACACACCAGGGACAATTTACACTTATACCAAGCAAACACACCTAAGCCAATTAACCTACAAACCTGTACGTCATTGGAGTGTGGGAGGAAACTGAAGATCTCGGGGAAAACCGATGGGGAGAATGTACAAACTACGCACAGACAGCACCACACATTCACAGACCACAGTCTGTCCGTATTGGTGGAAATGTGTCAGCCTCGATAACAATCAACACGGGAGCACCTCAAAGCTGCGTGCTCAGCCCCCTGCTGTACTCACTCTATACTCATGACTGCGTAGCCGGTCACAGTGCAAACTCCATCATCAAGTTTGCCGACGACAGCGCAATAACCTGGATCTCAACACCAGCAAAACCAAGGAACTGATTGTGGACTTTGGAAGGGGTAGGATGGGGACCCACAGCCCCGTTTATATCAATGGGTCGATGGTGGAAAGGGTCAAGAGCTTCAAATTCCTGGGCGTGCATAATTCCGAAGACCTTTCCTGGTCCGAGAACACTGATGCACATAAAGAAAGCACATCAGCGCCTCTACTTCCTGAGAAGATTACGGAGAGTCGGTATGTCGAGGAGGACTCTCTCTCTCGAACTTCTACAGGTGCACAGTAGCGAGCATGCTGACCGGTTGCATCGTGGCTTGGTTCGGCAACTTGAGCACCCTGGAGCGGAAAAGACTGCAAAAAGTAGTAAACACTGCCCCGTCCATCATCAGCTTTGACCTCCTTATCATCGAGGGGATTTATCGCAGTCGCTGCCTCAAAAAGGCTGGCAGTATCATCAAGGACCCACACCATCCTGGCCACACACTCATCTCCCTGCTACCTTCAGGTAGAAGGTACAGGGGCCTGAAGTCTGCAACATCCAGGTTCAGGAATAGCTACTTCCCCACAGCCATCAGACTATTAAACTCAACTCAAACAAAAACCTGAACTTTAATAGCACTTTATATGCTTATTTATATGTGTGTGTATATATATATATCCAATGGTATATGGACACACTGGTCTGTACTGTATTATTTATGCCTACAATGTTCTGTTGTGCTGCAGCAAAGCAAGAATTTCATTGTCCTATCTGGGACACATGACAATAAACTCTCTTGAATCTTGAATCTTGAACCTTGAATGGTCAGGATTGAACCTGGGTCTCCGGCACTGGTTGTAAGATCTGTAAAGGGCCTGTCCCACTTTCCCGAGTTACTCACAAATTCTGTCGAGTATCCCCCTTGTTTCAAACTCGGAGAATGTCTGTAGCGAGTCCGTAGGAAGCCGTGGGCAGCTGCGGCTCGCCTGCAGTCCGTCTGTCCTTTTCTTTTTCTTTTTTTTTCTGTTGTCTTGTTAGATGTATGTTTCAGTTTATTTTTTGTTGTGCATGTGTGGGGAGGTGGGGGAAACTTTTTTAAATATTTTCCTTCAACGGGGATGCGACCTTTTCCTTGTCGTATCTCCGTCTCCGTCTGCGCTGAGGCCTAATGTCGTGGAGCTGGCGGCCTCCAACTGGAATCGACCTGGGGGCTCCGGTGGTAGAGCGTGTGGACTCACCATCGCGGAGCTGGCTGACTTCGGGCGCTGTGGTGGCGCTGTGGCTGCCACCCGACTTTGGAAGCTTCGGCCCGCGGGCCCGGTGGACAGTAACGTCAGGAGCTCGCAGGTCCCAGGTTGGTGGCCAGTTCTCGGGAGCTCCCGCAACAACAGCTTCGTCCGCTGGACTGGAGGGTGGCGGAGTTTGAATCGGCCCGTTCGCGGAGCTTGGATTCGGCCGCGGGACTTACCATCACCCGGCGGGGTCACAACATCGAGAGCCTGGATCACCTCAACGCAGCGGGAGAACAAGCGAGGAAGAGATAAGACTTTTTGCCTTCCATCACAGTGAGGAGGTGCCTGGAGACTCACTGTGATGGATGTTTGTGTTAAACTGTGTTCATTATAATAATAATAATAATAATAACTTTATTTATAAAGCACTTTAAACAACTGCAGTTGCCACAAAGTGCTGTACATGAGAACTCATGGACAAGAAGTTATTACAAACCATTAAAAACCGTAAAACAAAGGACTATAAAACAGTAAAAATTAAAAGACATTAAAAGCACTAAAAACAGGAGCAATGTCTCAGCCAGTGTCGAAAGCCAGAGAATAAAAATGAGTTTTTAGGGTGGATTTGAAGATGGACAGTGAGGGGGCCTGTCTGATGTGCAACGGCAAGGTGTTCCAGAGTGCCGGAGCAGCAACAGAAAAGGCTCTATCCCCTCTGAGCTTCCGCTTAGACCTTGGTACCTCAAGGAGCAGCTGATCAGCTGACCTGAGGCACCGGGCAGGAGCGTATGGGTGGAGCAGCTCAGAGAGGTAAGGCGGGGCGAGCCCATTCAACAATTTAAAAACAAATAAAAGAATTTAAAAATGAACTCGAAAGTGCACTGGGAGCCAGTGAAGGGAGGCCAAAATTGGCGTAATGTGCTCCCTCTTTCGAGTTCCGGTTAAGAGGCGAGCGGCAGCATTTTGAACCAGCCAATAAAGCTCGTGCGACTCCAGAGTAGAGTGCGTTACAGTAATCCAGCCTAGATGTAATAAAGGCACGAATTACTGTTTCAAAATGCTGCCGCTCGAGAACGGGCTTCACCTTTGCCAGCTGCCTTAGGTGTAAGATGCTGGACTTAACCACCGCGCCTATTTGTTTATCTAGTTTAAAATCACCGTCCATCCTAAAACCCAGGTTTAAAACTGTTGGCTTTACGGACAATGCCAGTGGACCCAAGTCAACAAAGGGAGGTTCACGGCAGCCATTGGGGCCAAACAAAATCACCTCTGTCTTTTTTTCATTAAGTCCCAGAAAGTTTAAGGCCATTATGTGTTCTGTTGCTTTTTTTACTGCCATGACTGCAAGGTACGTAATTTGGTTCAAACTATTGTTTGAATGACAATAAAGGAAACTCTAAACTCATCAGTGGGAAAGTGAAAGCTTACATCCTAATTGGTCGTAAATATTGCATGTCAGGCTACGATATCATTGAACATAGCATGCTGGACTCTTGTCACCACTATCAGCTATTTATAAACCTTGTTTAAAAATAGCAGTAACTAAATAAACATCGAGGAACGTATGAACATATAAATTAGGACCATAAACAGACCACTCAGTCCCACATATTGCTCTTCCATTCAACAAGATTGTCACAGCTTATTTGATTGTAATTTCAACTCTTTCTGTTTACCCCCAGTTATCTTTCACCACTTGTTCATTAAAGGATTTATCTATCCAAATCTTTTACAATAGTCAAAGATAGTGTTTCCTCCGCCTTCGGAAGTAGAGTCACAAAAATCCGCAGCCGTATGTGAAAAAAAATTAGGAAAAGAACCCAAAGTGTTGGAGTAACTGAGAATTCCCCTTTGTAAATCTGCCGTTCTCCAATTGATCTGTGGACACTGGTTAATTGTCTGCAAATTATGTGCTTCTAAATATCTGCACTACTTTGCTTCTTCACCAAAACGAGGTACGGAGGAGATAGGATGCTCAGCTTGTGTCCACCCTATCTGCTTCAGCAAATGATATCCAATTATACATACTGTCAGCAGATCTATATCGGTGAGACCAAGCGGAGGTTGGGCGATCGTTTCGCCGAACACCTCCGCTCGGTCCGCAATAACCAAGCTGACCTCCCGGTGGCTCAGCACTTCAACTCCCCCTCCCACTCCGCCTCCAACCTCTCTGTCCTGGGTCTCCTCCATGGCCACAGCGAGCAGCACCGGAAATTGGAGGAACAGCACCTCATATTCCGTTTGGGGAGTCTGCACCCCGGGGGCATGAACATCGAATTCTCCCAATTTTGTTAGTCCTTGCTGTCTCCTCCCCTTCCTCAGCCCCCCTGCTGTCTCCTCCCATCCCCCAGCCTTCTGGCTACTCCTCCTTTTCCCTTTCTTGTCCCCACCCACCCCCGCCCCCGATCAGTCTGAAGAAGGGTTTCGGCCCGAAACGTTGCCTATCTCCTTCGCTCCATAGATGCTGCTGCACCCGCTGAGTTTCTCCAGCTTTTCTGTGTAACCTCCAATTATACATTCGTTTGATTAGTTTAGTTTAGAGATACAGTGTAAAAACAGGCCCTTCGGTCCATCAAGTCCACACAAACAGCACTCGGAGTCAGGATTGAACCCGAGTCTCTAGCGCTGTAACCCTGTCCCGCTTAGGAAACCTGAACGGAAGCCTCTGGAGACTTTGTGCCCCACTTTGGTTCCCAGAGGTTGCAGGTGGTTGCTGGAGGTTGCAGGTAGGGAGATTGACAAAAATCTCCGGGAACTGCACGGAAACCTTGGGTGGGGCGCAAAGTCTCCAGAGGTTTCCGTTCAGGTTTCTTAAGCGTGACACGGCAACTTACACGGCAACAGTTCCCCTGTTGCACCACTGCATCACCCCAATTCATTTTGGAAAATCTGTAATCCTTTTATTAATAGAACTTCTTATCTGACTGCCAGTGTAATTGTGACTGTCTTTATCAGTTGCTGCGTCTATTATGCCCATAACAGGACACCACTGGCAGGATCATGAGGCTTCCCTGCTCTTATAGTCATTCAAAAAGCTATCAGTGAGAATGAAAATTGATCCAGAACAGACTTTACCAAATTAAGAAAAATAAAGCTAAGCTCATTGAAAAGTGCTGATCAGCAAATGTATCAGGGAACGTAATTTGCTGAGACAGATAACGTGGAAAATAAGATGACCATCCAGCCTCCCCTGCACTTTAATTTGGTCAATAGGCAAAACAGTGTAGATATTTGGAAGTTGGTAATTTGCGGAGAATGTATTAGTGCCCACAGATCAATTACTGGAATTGGACAAAGGCAGATTTATACTTTCCAAATCTTTCCTACTATCCAATATTACTTTTCAAACTAATCATCAATTGTATCATCAACTTGTCATCGGTATACTGCAGCCAGTTTAAGCTAAATATGTCTTTATGATGCAGAAACAAGGAACTTCAGTTGCTGTTTTACGGGGAAAAAAAGAACCAAGTATTGGTGTAACTCAGTGTGTCAGGCAGCATCTCTGGAGAACATGTTAGAAAAAAAGACCTAATCTCTGACTTAAAATGGAAAAACTCCCCTGTGTTTTTAAATATTAACCACATTTTTAGATTGCCCTTTGAGTGGAAATATTCCCTCCATATCCACAAGATCCCTCAGGATCTTACATGTTCTAACTAAGTCCGCTCTTACTCTTTGAAACTCAAAATTGCAAGCTTGCCCAAAGTTTCCTTACAAGCCAACTCTGTCCGGTCTGCTACACCTCCTTAGAATCACTTCCGAATCATTAACAACTTCCCTTGAAAAAAGCAGTGAATACATTTGTACGGAGTGCTTCAGATATGATCTCACCAATATCCCAGGCAACTGAACCATAACCACCTAGATTTTGTATTTAATTTCCTTTCCGTAAAAAGTATTGTCAAGAGATTCAAGATTCAAGATTCAAGATACAATTTATTTGTCATTTGGACCCCTTGAGGTCCAAACGAAATGACGTTTCTGCAGCCATACATTACAAACAAATAGACCCAAGACACAACATAATTTACATAAACATCCATCACATCGCTGTGATGGAAGGCCAAAAAAACTTATCTCTCCACTGCACTCCCCCCCCCCCCTCCCCCCGATGTCAGAGTCAAAGTCAAAGCCCCCGGCTGGCGATGGCGATTGTCCAGCGGCCATTAAAGCCACGCCGGGTGGTGCGAGGTCGCACACCGGGTTCTTGGTGTTAGAGCCCCCGGCGTGCGCTCGCAGAGTCCCGCGGCCATTCCGAGCCGCACGGGGCGGTGCTGTAAGGCCCCGCTCCAGGAGCTCTTCGACCCCGCAACTCGGGCGGGAGAAGTCGCCGTTGCGGGAGCCCTGAAAAGCGGTCTCCCCCCAGGGACCCGCGGGCTCCCGGTGCCGCCGTCCGCCAGACCCGCAGTTGCAGCCTCCGAATCTCCGGAGGTCGAGCCGCAGCAGCGCTCCACCACCGCTCCACCCGCTCTGGACTCGGCCAGCACTGCGACGGTGAGGTGAGTCGTCGGCACCAGAGCCCCCGGTCTTCTCCTGTTGGAGGCCGCTCCTCGTTGCAGCCACAACGACAACGGAGACCCGACAAAGAAAAGGTCGGGTCTCCCGTGCAGGGAGAGATTTAAAAGTTACCCCCTCCCTCCCGCCCCCCCCCCCCCACCCCCCACACACACCCCAACAAAAAATAACAAAAACTACATAGAAACATAGACAAAAAAATAATAAAAACGCAGACGGGCTGCAGAGGCCGCTGCTGACGAGAGTCGCGCCGCCTACCGTCCTGTTAATGTACCTGTCCTGTTAATGTTCCTACGTACTCACTCTACCCTGCATTCCCTGCCACTGTACTGGAGCATCAAGATCCCTCTAGTCTCAGAGCACTGGAATCTTTCTCCATTAGGTCAAGAGTTTATTTTCCCTTAGCCAAATGGATAATTGAACATTTTCCAACACGGAAATCCGTTGTCAGAACCTTGGCTGCACACCTAACCTGTCGATATCACAATGCTCTCCGTAAATGTATTTTTATACAGCTGTGGTAATGATGAGAAGTGCAAGTGGATGTGTAAATTAAATATACCGATATTTAAATGAGCATCAAAGTGCTTGTAATAAGGTCACCAACAGTCCATTAGTGAGAAGATTGCAGGCAAACTGCTGGCCTGTGTCCAGAAACCTTCACACAAAATGCTGGAGCAGCTCGATGGGTCAGGCAGCATCCGGGTGTTTGTATAGCCTCCGAAATGTCGGGTGAATTTTCTGCACGGTTCCTGCATTGTGTATATTTATTACTTGAATAAAGTCTATTTTTAAATTATATTTAAAAAAAAAGGTTCTCCCAGGACGAGGCTATCCCATTGCACTTTGGGTGTGCTGACACCTGCAATGTCCCCAAATGCAGGATACACACCTGCAACATTTGTGGTAGTGGGGGACTGTGTTCGTGCTCTCCCCTGATCTTCAAACTAAAAACAGAATAAAACGCTTTTATGGGAACAGTCAAATAAAAACCCTGGAGAAAAGGAATATTGTATTGTATTGTATTGTATTCAAATTTATTGTCATTGTCTCAATTAGAGACAACAAAATGAATTTCCCTTACAGTCAGCATCATAAAAATAAATAAATAATGATTTTTAAAACATATTAAAAAAATAAAATAGAATTTAAAAAAAAGCACAAACACAGAAAGTCCACGACACAACACAACACAGTGGCACCAAGGTGAGGAAGGCAACATTGTCCTCACCAGGAAACGGCTGAAGGACGGTATCCCCCGCACCGTGCCCTCTTCCCCCACATAAAGACATTAAAAAAATCATAAAAAACACACATCAACATAACTAAAAAAACAAAGTTGAATAGTTGACGTTTTGAGTAGAGACCCTTCCTTGGTTCAGTATTTTGCCTGCACCATCCGGCTAATTGCTGGCACAGTAGTGAGGATGACCCACCTGCTGCCTCTCAGAGCCAGGGATCCAGGTTCGATCTGGGGTGATATCTGTGTACAGTTTGCATCTTCTCCCTGTGACCGTGTAACTTCTACAGGTGCACAGTAGAGAGCATGCTGGCCGGTTGCATCGTGGCTTGGTTTGGCAACTTGAGCGCCCTGGCGAGGAAAAGACTACAAAAAGTAGTAAACACTGCCCAGTCCATCATCGGCTCTGACCTCCCTTCCATCGAGGGGATTTATCGCAGTCGCTGCTTCAAAAAGGCTGGCAGCATCATCAAAGACCCACACCATCCTGGCCACACACTCATCTCCCTGCTACCTTCAGGTAGAAGGCACAGGAGCTTGAAGACTGTAACCAGGTTCGGGAATAGCTACTTCCCCACAGCCATCAGGCTATTAAACCTGGCTCGGACAAAACTCTGAACATTAATAGCCCATTATCTGTTATTTGCACTTCATCAGTTGATTTATTCATGTGTGTATTTACGTATATAATGGTATGTGGACACACTGATCTGTTTTGTAGTCAATGCCTACTAGGTTCCGTGTGCTGAAGCAAAGCAAGAATTTCATTGTCCTATCAGGGACACATGACAATAACTCTTGACTTGACTTGGTTTAACTGACACATCTCAACCATGTGAGTGTTTGTAGGTTAGTTATCCTCTGTAAGAATAGCGCCTAAAATGCATGCGTACGTAAGTGGTCTAACATAGAACTAGTATGATCCATGATCCATGGTCGGCATGGACTCGGTGGGCCGGAAGTCCTGTTTCCATGCCGTATCTCTCAAACTTAAAACGAAAACTAACGACTGTGCAGAATCGTGAGGCCAGCGAACTGAATAAACAAGAATTTATGATCAAAACTCTGGGCTTCAGTAACCGTGCAGATGATTTAAATGTGACTTGAAGCCAGAGGAATCGAATTAAGATAGAGAAGTGTTGGGTTCCCCTTCAGATCCTGCGTGTAAAACCATCAAAGTCTGCGTCCACGGATCACAATGTCTCCCGTCACTAAACCTGCTACATTCAATCCCTTGTATCAGTTACTGTCTTCTGTGCTCTCACAAAGAACCTTTGACCAGAGGACATAGGTTTAAGGTTTAAGGTGAAGGGAAAACGATTTAATAGGAATCCGAGGGGTTAACTATTTCTCACAACAGGTGGTGGGTGTATGCAACGAGCTGCCAGAGGAGGTAGTTGAGGCTGGGAGCATCCCAACATTTATGAAACACTTAGACAGGCACATGGATAGGACAGGTTTGGAGAGACAGGCTGGCAGGTGGGACTAGTGTAGCTGGGACGTGTTGGCCAGTGTGGGCAAGTTGGGCCGAAGGGCCTGTTCCACAGACAGTCTCGAAAACAAGACCAGAAAAACGATTTGATCCCCATCATGTGGTGGGAATATTTAAAATTGTGTTTATGCTCTGTTGTTGTTATGTGAGGTGTGGTGTTGCTAGGGAATTGAAATATAATCTTCCTTTTGACATTCATTTGTGTGCTTATTACTCCAAGGACATGATCTACAGTTTAACACTGTCTGTCTTGCAGCTGCAAAGTATATTAGTCCTCATATTTGATAGGAATAACCTGAATTTAAAATGTGTATTCAAATTTGTAATAAAAAAAACATTTTTAATTTTTAAATGCTAATTTCAGGATGTCCCTTTGGGTCCTTCTCAATCCTGGGGTTTCCAAAATCGATGGGGAGTTATGGGCAGAAGGCAGGAGAATGGGGGAAAGATAGATCAGCCATGATTGAATGGCGGAGTAGACTTGATGGGCTGAATGGCCTAATTCTGCTCCAATCGCTTATGAATTTATGGCTGCAATGAGTGAGAGGAGAATCGGACTATCCCGTAGCGAATGGCTGGGACATAACTATCATTTTGCATTTAGTGGTTCAATTCAATTCAATTCAATTCAACTTTAATGTCATTGCACAAATACAAGTATGGGTACAATGAAATGCAGTTTAGCGTCAGTCCGTAGTATAGTGCAATATAGAAATAAAAATAAAAATACAGAATAATTAAACAATAATCGAACAATGTGGACGGAGAGACTGGAGAAATCTATCGGCGGGACTCCGAGTTCAGCAATGTGATGGTATTATTGTAGAAGCTGTTCCTCATCCTACTAGTACGAGACCTGAGGCTCCTGTACCGCCTCCCTGATGGGAGGAGGGCAAACAGTCCATGGTTGGGGTGTGAGGGGTCTTTAATGATCTTCCCGGCCCGTCTCAGACACCGTTTTCGGTGGAGGGCATCCATGGCAGGGAGCGGGGCACCGATGATATACTGAGCGGTTTTCACCACCCGTTGTAGTGCTTTCCTGTCCGCAGCAGTGCAGCTGCTGTACCATACCGTGAAGCAGGTGGTCAGGATGCTTTCGATGGTACAGCGGTAAAAGTTGGTCAGGATCTGGGGGGACAGGTGAGCTTTCTTGAGCCTCCTCAGGAAGTAAAGGCGCTGCTGCACCTTTTTGATCAGCTTGGAGGTGTTGAGGGACCAGGACAGATCCTCCGAGATGTGTACCCCGAGGAATTTGTAGTTGGAGACGCGCTCCACCTCAGTCCCGTTTATATGGATGGGGGTATGTCTGCCCCCTCTGTTCTTCCTGAAGTCAACAATAATTTCCTTCGTCTTCTTGGAGTTGAGGACGAGGTTATTGTTGGCACACCAGGTTGTCAGGTGCTGGACCTCCTCCCTGTAGGCTGACTCGTCGTTGTCACTGATCAGTCCCACCACCGTGGTGTCGTCGGCAAATTTAATAATGGCGTTGGAGCCATTCTTAGGGATGCAGTCATGGGTGAAGAGGGAGTAGAGGAGAGGGCTGAACACACAGTCCTGTGGTGAGCTCAGCCCTCTGAGCACCGTTCTGAGCACCGTGAAGGTACGGTGCTCAGAACCAACCTCGAGGAAACCCTCCCACAAAGACTGTGGCCTGGATTTCCTGCCACTAATTACCAGCTATTAGGGGGTCTGTGAATTTCAGTGATGGCGATTTCATCGTTGGAGCAGTCCCGAACATTTTGAAGAGCGTGCAATGAAAGCCTCCATTGTCAACTTGCTTCTCAAGAGTGCATTACCGACAGAAATGTCTGCACCCCTCTGCATCTCGGTACATTGGCCATCAAGTTTCCACTGAAAACATTCAGAACCTCAAAGCAAGAAACCTGCTGTCGCTGGAAACACTAAAGAAAGTCTGCAAATGATGGTAATATTAAGGGGTCAGACAACATCTGTGCAGAAGGAACACGTCAATCTCTCAGGTCAATGAACAGCATAATTATCCTACAAATTCCTGGCCATTAATTTTATGCCGTTGGTTGGAATGCCCTTTGCAGCTTTGTTACTTTCTGGATCAGCAGAAGATTCAGATTCAGATTCAGATTCAGATTCAGATTCAATTTTAATTGTCATTGTCAGTGTACAGTACAGAGACAACGAAATGCATTTAGCATCTCCCTGGAAGAGCGACATAGCAAACGATTTGAATAAAAAATAATAAGTGTCCGAGGGGGGGGGGGGGGGTGGTGATTGGCAGTCACCGAGGTACGTTGTTGAGTAGAGTGACAGCCGCCGGAAAGAAGCTGTTCCTCGACCTGCTGGTTCGGCAACAGAGAGACCTGTAGCGCCTCCCGGATGGTAGGAGGGTAAACAGTCCATGGTTGGGGTGAGAGCAGTCCTTGGCGATGCTGAGCGCCCTCCGCAGACAGCGCTTGCTTTGGACAGACTCAATGGAGGGGAGCGAGGAACCGGTGATGCGTTGGGCAATTTTCACCACCCTCTGCAATGCCTTCCGGTCGGAGACAGAGCAGTTGCCGTACCATACTGTGATGCAGTTGGTAAGGATGCTCTCGATGGTGCAGCGGTAGAAAACAAGACCAGAAAAACGATTTGATCCCCATCATGTGGTGGGAATATTTAAAATTGTGTTTATGCTCTGTTGAACGTTCAAATGTAGTCGTAGTGATGCTTCACATGTGCTGTCCTTCAAATTGGATTTCTCTGTGTCCTTTCATGGACTGAATATAGATCATACAACATTGCAGCTTAGGATCATGTCCTTAGGACCACAATGTTTGTGTTAAAGTTGGTGCCAAGTTAAACCGATCTCATCTGACTGTACATGATCCATATCCTTCTATTACATAGAAACATAGAAATTAGGTGCAGGAGTAGGCCATTCGGCCCTTCGAGCCTGCACCGCCATTCAATATGATCATGGCTGATCATCCAACTCAGTATCCCGTACCTGCCTTCTCTCCATACCCTCTGATCCCCTTAGCCACAAGGGCCACATCTAACTCCCTCTTAAATATAGCCAATGAACTGGCCTTGACTACCCTCTGTGGCAGAGAGTTCCAGAGATTCACCACTCTCTGTGTGAAAAAAGTTATTCTCATCTCAGTTTTAAAGGATTTCCCCCTTATCCTTAAGCTGTGACCCCTTGTCCTGGACTTCCCCAACATCGGGAGCAATCTTCCTGCATCTAGCCTGTCCAACCCCTTAAGAATTTTGTAAGTTCATAAGGTCATAAGGAATAAGAGTCGAATTAGGCCATTCAGCCCACCAATTCTACTCCACCATTCAATAACCATATAACCATATAACCATATAACAATTACAGCACAGAAACAGGCCATCTCGGCCCTACAAGTCCGTGCCGTCACAACTTCTTTTCCCTTAGTCCCACCTGCCTGCACTCATACCATAACCCTCCATTCCCTTCTCATCCATATGCCTATCCAATTTATTTTTAAATGATACCAACGAACCTGCCTCCACCACTTCCACTGGAAGCTCATTCCACACTGCTACCACTCTCTGAGTAAAGAAGTTCCCCCTCATGTTACCCCTAAACTTCTGTCCCTTAATTCCGAAGTCATGTCCTCTTGTTTGAATCGTCCCTATTCTCAAAGGGAAAAGCTTGTCCACAATCATGGCTGATCTATCTCTCCTTCCTAACCCATTCTCCTGCCTTCTCCCCATTGTCTCTGACACCCGTACTCATCAAGAATCTATCTAGCTCAGCCTTAAACATATCTACTGACTTGGCCTCCACAGCCTTCTGTGGCAGATAATTCCACAGGTTCACCACCCTCTGACTAAAGACATTTCTCCTCGTCTCCTTCCTAAAAGAACATCCTTTAATTCTGAAGCTCTGACTTCTAGTTCTCGACTCTCCCAATGATGGAAACATCCTCTCCACATCCAACTCCAATCTCCATTCCTTTCACAAGTGTATCTAAAAGCCTCTTAAACACCACTATTGTATCAGACTCCACCTCCACCACCACTCCTGGCTAGCCATTCCAGGTCCCACCATTCTCTGTGTAAAAAAAAAATCTTGCTCCACACATTTCCATTAAACTTTCCCCCTCTAACTTTATAGCTTTTCCCGCTAGCATTGGACATTTCGGCCCTGGAGAAAAAGGTTCTGAATACCTATCCTATCTATGCCTCATAATTATTATATACATCTATCGTGCCATTCAACCCGAGGGCTTCTCTCTACACTGGATGGACCATAGGCATCTTCGGGCCAGGTTACATGTGGTGGGGTGTGTTTTCTAATCAATACCTCGTGGTGCACAGACGTGGCGCTTCTGGCAAGCTCAAAAACTGTTCGATGCTGGCCTGCCAACACTGATAGCATCGTACGCGACTGCTTTGAGTCAGTGGACTGGTCCATATTCAGGGATTCTGCAGCAAAACGTGAATGATGAAGCCGCCACTGTGACAGACTTCATCAACAAGTGCATGATGACTGTGTGCTGAAGAAGACAATCTGAGTGTTCCTCAAACGGTAGCCATGATGGACTGTGATGTACAAGGACAGGTCCTTTCCACGTAAGTCAAACGATCCTGAGGGGTACAGAAAGCTTGCTTTGATCTTTGCAAAGCCAGCAAGAATGCCAAGAGATAATACTGGGACAAGCCTCAGCCTCAGCCCCAGCATAATCATTCGGACACCCACAGACTGTGGCAAAGTCTGAATGCTATACTGGCTGCAAAGCAGTCAGACAATATTGCTGGTGATAGTGCGGCCCTACCTATTATATAACCATACAACAATTACAGCACGGAAACAGGCCATCTCGGCCCTTCTAGTCCGTGCCGAACACTTACTCTCACCTAGTCCCATCTACCTGCACTCAGACCATAACCCTCCATTCCTTTCCCGTCCATATACCTATTCAAAGCTGCCACAGTCAGACATAAAAACAGCTTTTTTCCACGAGTAGTTGCTATACTCAATAACCAAAAATCTGTAGCCTCCCTTTGCTCTAGTATTTAATTTAATTCACATGTTTAATCTATAATGTTTTATTATTAATGTTTAATGTTTTATGTATCATTCTTCATTTTTGCTGTATGTCATGTTGTCATGTGGGTGGAGCACCAAGGCAAATTCCTTGTATGTGAATACTTGGCCAATAAACATTCATTCAATCATTCATTCATTCATTCATTCATTCATTCATTCAGTGGCCTTGACAACCACCATCGTGAAGTGTCTTCAGATGCCGGTTATGGAACGCATTAAATCCAGTCTACCAAGCAACCTTGACCCACTGCAGTTTGTCTACCACCACGTCTGGTGACATCTCCCAAATGATCCACAACCACCCAAACTTTGAGGGAGTGGAAAATGTTCATGCTGTTGAGGTCAACTGGTTTCTTAATGGGAGGGGTTGTGACTGTGATGTGGTCATAGCCTCAGTCACGGTAAACCAACAATCTCCGAGATGCCACCTGTTCATTACTGTAATGGAACTATGACTTATTCATAGAAGGTCTGGATTCTGTCTGGGTTCAAGGGTACCGGCATCAGGAGAGGTTGGACAAACGTCGTTTGTTTTCTCTTGAGTATCGGAGGTTGCGGAGAGACCTAATAAGAAGTATATAAAATTATGAGTGGCATCGATAAGGTAGATATCAGAAGCTTTTTAACAGGGCAAAAATTCTCAAGACTAGAGGGGATATCGTTAAGGTGAAAGGTGTGCAGGTGAGGTTTTTTTTCACACAGATGGTGGAGGGGCCTGGAACACTCTGCAAGGTGTGGTGGTGGAAGCAGATGATAGTGTTGGTGAAGAGGTTTTAGATAGGCACATGAAAATGGGGGGAATGGAGGAATACAGGGTCTTGGTGAGACCACACCTGGAGTATTGCGTACAGATTTGGTCTCCTAATCTGAGGAAGGACTTTATTGCCATAGAGGGAGTGCAGAGACGGTTCACCAGACTGATTCCTGGGATGTCAGGACTGTCTTATGAAGAAAGACTGGATAGGCTTGGTTTATACTCTCTAGAATTTAGGAAATTGAGAGGGGATCTTATAGAAACTTACAAAATTCTTAAGGGGTTGGACAGGCTAGATGCAGGAAGATTGCTCCCGATGTTAGGGAAGTCCAGGACAAGGGGTCACAGCTTAAGGATAAGGGGGAAATCCTTTAAAACCGAGATGAGAAGAACTTTTTTCACACAGAGAGTGGTGAATCTCTGGAACTCTCTGCCGCAGAGGGTAGTCGAGGCCAGTTCATTGGCTATATTTAAGAGGGAGTTAGACGTGGCCCTTGTGGCTAAGGGGATCAGAGGGTATGGAGAGAAGGCAGGTACGGGATACTGAGTTGGATGATCAGCCATGATCATATTAAATGGCGGTGCAGGCTCGAAGGGCTGAATGGCCTACTCCTGCACCTAATTTCTATGTTTCTATGTGGACTATGTGCAGGCAGGTAAGATTGGTTTATCTTGCTATTGTGTTCAGTACAGACATTGAAGGCCAAAGGGCCTGCATGGTGCTGAACTGTTCTATGTAGAGCTACACAATGTACTCCTGCTTAGACTATGGGTGTGTAATAAAAGTCCTAGGCTGCACCCATGCACCCACTAACTCCAACGCCAGCTCCGAACCCACAGACCAATACAGGCCTCACAACATCATTTACAGATGACCAATCTGCAGGGGTGGAAGATTGCAACCTTCACGTGGTCTGCCATGTTTCGACTAATGCAATCAACTCGACGTGCACAAGCGGAAGATCAAATAGAACAAGTTGGCCAACAACTTTATCCTGTGCACGCCACACGAAAGAAGAAGAACAATCTGCAATTGTTTGACACAATGATCTTCTAAATGCAAGGGATCTCGATGTATCTGCTCTCTGTGGTTCTAATAGGACAGCAAATTGGTGTTGGGTGTCGGGGACATGGTGGAAAGCTACTGTCCTTTGGGAAGTGTCTTTCTGCACAGTGCTGGCTGGCTGCAGAAAATATCTGGCACTTCTCTCTCTAAAGATCAATGGCCCTGTGCACTTCCAGAACGTGTTGGAAATCAGAAATTCTCCCATCGATCCACAACCACCTGAACTTTGAGGGAGTGGAAAATGTTGAAGTCAAGTGTTTTTTTTTTTAATGGGAGGGGTTGTAACTGTGATGCTGTTACAGTAAACCAACAATCTTCGAGATGCCACCTGCTCCTTACGGTAATGGAAATATGACCTCATGCCTGCAGAAATAGCATCTGGCTGCCTCACTAGTTCTCGGGCGAGAAGCAAAGTTTAAAACATTGCAGAGATCTCTTGCAGCCACTTGGAATGATCCTTTGGCAGGGAAGTTCAGCGTCAATGTGGCTTTGACCTGGTGGTGAGAGCAATCCAGGCATGAGAGCATAGTTGAGTGTTTTCCCACAGCCTTTCGCATACCATTGCGATGACTGCCTTAGAAAACAGACCTCTTGGTCTGTAGAATAGGTTGTTCATCAAAGTGCGGTGTGTTGCCCCGGAAGGTCCTGTTGGAATAGTCTCGTCACAGCTGGACAATCCCAAGATCCCCAACCCATCCAAGCATTGTTCTACCAACAATTTCAATGCTCGAATTGGTGCCAACCGTGTCACCAAATGAGTATCTGGAAATAGCACGTTCGGCTAGCCTGAGTGCGCATCATGACATGTGGAAGGTGTTTAAGCAGGCGGTAGTCACTCTGATATTGGAAGAGTGTACACTTAAATATATACATATGAAAGTAGTAGTCCCAGTGGTATTTCTTCTTCTTGCGTATGGCGTGCACAGTCTAAAGTTGTAGGACAACTTGTTCTATTTGATCTTATTTGATTGTGCACCGCCGGGTTGATTGCATTCGTCGAAACAGGGCTGGCCACGTGAAGGTTGCAATCTCCCACCCACCCAACCAGTGGTACTGATGCTGGGGGAGTGGTGGGTCGGTGGTTGACGCCAGGAAATATTGCACCATGGTAAAGTCTCATTTTCTCGTTGTGTGCAGTTTCACCCAGGAATGGCCACTGGCATTCTCCGCCCTTGGTTAAATTGCCTCGATGAACAATCTACCCATGAAAAATGGATACAAATGGATCTGATTTCCAAACAGCGGTGGCGGGGGGGCACGGTGGCGCAAGGGCCGTCGCAGTGGCGCAGCGGTAGAGTAAAGTTTGTAGGTTGCAATCATAGAAGAAACATAGGTGCAGGGGGATGCCATTCGGCCCTTCGAGCCAGCACCTCGATTCATTGTGATCATGGCTGATCGTCCCCTATCAATAACCCGTGCCTGCCTTCTCCCCATATCCCTTGACTCCACTAGCCCCTAGAGCTCTATCTAACTCTCTCGTAAATCCATCCATTGACTTGGCCTCCACTGCCCTCTGTGGCAGGGAATTCCACAAATTCACAACTCTCTGGTTGAAAAAGTTTTTTCTCACCTCAGTCTTAAATGACCTCCCCTTTATTCTAAGACTGTGGCCCCTGGTTCTGGATTTGCCCAACATTGGGAACATTTTTCCTGCACCTAGCTTGTCCAGTCCTTTTATAATTTTATATGTTTCTATAAGATCCCCCCCTCATCCTTCTAAACTCCAGTGAATACAAGCCTAGTCTTTTCAATCTTTCCTCATATGACAGTCCCGCCATCCCAGGGATCAATCTCGTGAACCTACGCTGCACTGCCTCAATCATAAGGATGTCCTTCCTCAAATTAGGAGACCAAAACTGTACATAATACTCCAGATGTGGTCTCACCAGAGCCCTATACAACTGCAGAAGAACCTCTTTAGTCCTATACTGAAATCCTCTTGTTATAAATCAGATGCTCCAATTTATGATTGTAAGTAAATAAGCAAGAAATTCGCAACTAACCTGCATTGATCGATATAAAAAGCTGGAGTAAACCAACGGGTCAAGAAACATCTCTGGAGAAAAGGAATAGGTGACGTTTCGGGACTGGTTTGTTGATTGTCACGTGTACCGAGGTACAGTGAAAAGCTTTTGCTTTGTGCTAACGAGTCAGCGGAAAAAAAATACATGATTACAATTGAACCATTCACAGTACTGATCCATGATCAAGGGAATAACGTGAATGACATTCAGTGCAAGAGAAAGCCAGTAGAGTCTGATCAAAGATAGTCCGAGGTTCTCCCATGAGGTAGATAGTAGTTCAGGACTGCTCTCTAGCTGTGGTAGGATGGTTCAGCAGCCTGTTTACAGCTGGATTGAAACTGATCCTGAATCTTTAGGTGTGCGTTTTCACACTTCTGTCCCTTTTGCCTAGTGGGAGAGGGGAGAGGAGGGAGTGACCAGGGGTGCAACAGTGATTGTGCCACTGAGCCTTGCTGGGGTAGTGTGAGGTATAAATGGAAGGGAGGTTGGTTTGTGTGATCAACAGTTCAACTCCCCCTCCAGATCCCACACTGACCTTTCTGTCCTGGGCCTCCTCCATTGTCAGAGTGAGGCCCAACTCAAATTGGAGGAACAGCACCTCATATTTCGCTTGGGTAGCTTACACCCCAGTGGTATGAACATTGACCTCTCTAACTTCACATAGCCCTTGTTTTCTCTCTCTCTCCATCCCCTCCCCCTTCCCAGTTCTCCCACCAGTCTTACTGTCTCTGACTACATTCTATCTCTGTACCACCCACTCCCCTCACATCAGTCTGTAGAAGGGTCTCAATCTGAAACGTCACCCATTCCTTCTCTCCTAAGATGCTGCCTGTCCCGCTGAGTTACTCCAGCATTTTGTGTCTGCCTTCAATTTAAACCAGCATCTGCAGTTCTTTCCTACACATTGGTTTGTGTGATGGTCTCGGCCATGTCCACAATTCTCTGCAAGACCCTTCTTTAGACTGAGAGTCAGGGGAAAGAGAAACACGAGATATAGATGGTGATATAGAAAGATACATAGAACATATATCTACATGATATAGATATAGAACAAATGATTGAAAGATAGGCAAAAAGTAACGATGATCAAAAATTGCCACATTGATAGGTGAGTGGCTGATGTCAGTAAATATTGCACCATGGCCAATTGTCTAATTTTTCCATTGTGTGCAATTGCACCCAGGAATGGCCATCGAATGCGTTCTCCACCCGTAGCTAAATTGCCTGTGAACAATCTAACCATTAAAAATGGATACAAATGGATCTGATTTTCAAGCAGTATTTCCTTCAGCCAAATGAAAAAAATTACCCGCTGAAGTGAGGTGTACCCAGTCATTTAAGATCCAACCGTGTTTCCTAGAGCCAACTTAATTACAGTGTCATTGGAATTAATCTGCCTTGTTGAGACGGCCATTATTTACCCAGAACTGGGGAACTCATTAAATCATCAAAATCCTTCAAATATTTGGCAGTGCTGCTGGTTAGAAGTGATTTAAATCTCTTTGAGTATGGGTCGGGCATAGCACAGTACAGCATTTTAAGATCTGTTAACAGCACAGCATGGATGCTTTTTTGTTGGATATTGTAATGATGACATTTGACCTGTTAATTGCCTGTAAGCATTTAAACTTGTAATCACAGAATATGCTGCCAATGAAATATCTCTTCATTCCGCTGTAACTTGGTTTGTAATTGGCAAAAAATGTTGCTCTATTTTAATAGATCTATACTTTCGAATGGATTATTTAAATCAAAGCAAAATATATTTGTAATGTTAATCATTACAGTACTTACATTTCAGAAATGTCAGAATTATGTTTCTGCACGATAAAACATTTAACATTTTAATTTGAAATGATCTGATTATCCACAGTACAGCTGGCAGAACAGCTGCCTCACAGCACCAGAGACCCGGGTTTGATCCTAACCTCGGGTGCTTTCTGTGTGGAGTTTGCGTGTTCTCTCTTTGACCACGTGGGTTTCCTCCAGGTGCCCTGGTTTCCTCCCGCTTCCAAAAGCGTATGGATTTGTGGATTAAATGTGTCGTAAAGGTTCTGCAGATCCTGGTTTACACCAAAGGTAGATACAAAATGCTGGAGTCACTCAGCAGGTCAGGCAACATCTCTTTTGGAAAGGAATAGGTGACGTTTCGGGTCGGGACCTTTCTTCAGACTGTTATTTTCCTTTCCTAGTCCTTTTCTCCAGAGATGCTGCCTGACCCGCTGAGTAAGTCCAGCATTTCATGTCTATCTTGGGTTTGTAGGTTAATTGGCCTCAGAAGGTTGCCCCCAGTGTGTGAAAGTGGGATAACACAGGAGAAGTGTGCAGAGGTGATCAACGGTCGGTACGGACTTGGTGGGCCGAAGGGCCTGTGTCCGTGCTGTATGTCGAAACTAAATTAAGACTCAGGATCCGGCCTGCAGGTGTGCAGCAATACCACCACCTGCAGGATCCTAAACAGGCCGCACATCATCCTGACTGCAAAATATATCACTGGACATCCAGCTCTGAGTCTCTTTCCAGGAACTACTTCTTATGAGTCTACATTGCAGGAGGACTTTCAACTGGGTTGTAGGAGTTGAATGAAAAATAGCTCATCGCCATTTTCCCATGGGCCATGAGGGAAAGGCAATAAATGGGGCTTTGCTGGTGACAACTACTTTCTGAAAACGAAATGTTTTAAAAAAGAGTTGGCGTACAATTTACAGTGAATAATGCATTATTCAATCCTAAAAATATAGGGCTAAATTACTATTAAAAACACAAAGTACGTGCTATAAAACCAGGATAAACGCTCAACCAAGCAAACTGAGCCCAATGCTGAAGTAGTATCAAAATTACTTATACACACACATGCTAAGGACAGTAACTAACTCCATGGCTACATCTCCTTGTTAACAAGCACAGAAAAACTAATCATGTAGATGCAAGTGTATCATTGGGATTATCAAATGGGCATCTCCATTCACTGGCGTTTCGTTGCGTTAGGCCCACGACACATCGGGAAGGTCCAACAGTTAGTACTAGCGTCCCAGAACCACCACCCCCTCAATAGCTGCTCTCACCACCTATTCATTTAAATGGAATTGTTTTAACATTAAATGTTCTGTTACAGCAGGCAAACAGACCCTTCGGCCCAACTTGCCCCAGCTACACTAGTCCCACCTGCCTGCGTTTGGCCCATGTCCCTCAAAACATAGAAAATAGGTGCAGGAGTAGGCCATTTGGCACTTCGAGCCAGCACCGCCATTCATTATGATCATGGCTGATCATCCAAAATCAGTGCCCTGTTCCTGCTTTCTCCCCATATCCCATGATTCTGTTAGCCCTAAGAGCAATATCAAACTCTTTCTTGAATACATCATGAACGCATGAATAAACCTGTTCTAAATGTTTCTTAAACATTGCAATAGTACCTGCCTCAACTACCTCCTCCCTGCAGATCATTCCACACACCCCCCCTACCCTTTGTGTGAAGAGGTTACCCATCAGGTTGCAATTTAATCTTTCCCCCCTCCCCTTAATCCCATGTCCCCTGTTTCCTGATTCCCTGACTCTGCGCAAGAGCGCCTGTGCACTCACCCGATCGATTCCTCTCATGATTAGTTTTAGAGAGAGAGTTGTATTCATCATCATTTGTACTTTTGATGAAGCCTCTTCCATCCACGTGGAATGGAAAGACAAATTGGGATCAGGCTACACAGATGAGAAGCTGTGCTAGGGAGAGCCATGAAAGTGTTTACGTCAGATGCAGTTAACTTGTATTACCATGGCTTGTTGTTCATGCGTTAATGAGGTGTTTCTGGAACTAATGAGTGGTGCCATATTCTATTACTTTCCCCTATGATAAATGCGTGTGACAAAGCCACTGGGATTATGACCTACATTACACCGTCAATAGCAATCTAGTCTCACCACGGCCCTGCCCCGACTGTGGTTACATAGCGATAACTGTTAGCAACAATGTCTAAGATTCATTTAAATGGAATTGTTTTAACATTAAACGTTCTGTTACAGCATGCAAACAGGCCCTTCGGCCCAACTTGTCCCATCTACAAGGCTCGAAATTAATGGTTGCCCGGGTGCCAATGGCCACCTAAAGTCCCGCCGGGCAACCAAAAAGCCGCTTGGCAAGCACACGGGACACCTGCTGTACAATTCAGAGCGGGCCCCACTCTCTATCTCCCTCTCTTTGTCACTCTCCGTCTCCGCACGCCATCCGTGTCCGGGCCGCCGGGTCTCCACTATCCGGCCGCCTTGCACAAGCGCGCTGCCACGGGCTGCACATCCTCCCCCTGCACATGCGCACAACCACGGCCAGCACATTATGGGCCCTGCACATGCGCGCTGCCATGGCAAATGCTCAGCGCCTGGGCACTTTCTCCCTCCCTTTGCATTGTGGGAGATCTGGCCGCCATTGCTGTCCAGTCGCCAACTCACCTCGACCGCTGAAAACCAACGCAGAATCACTTTATGGAGCTGGAGTAACTCCCTGAATTAAAACATACAGTAGCTGTAAAGGGCGACAGAACGTCACTTAGAGATTTAAAACTGAAAATGGATAGTTTCTTTTTTTAGTAACAAAAGATATCAACGTATAATTTTTTGTGTGGTGGAAACAAAATATAGTGGCACAGCTGGTAGATATGCTGCCTCACACACCAGGGATCTGTGTTCGATCCTGTCCTCGGGCACTGTCTGTGTGGAATTTGCACATTCTCTCTGCAAGCGTGAGGGTTTCCTCCCACATCCCAAAGATGCATTGGCTTTGTAGGTTAACTTGTCTCTGTAAAATTGCCCCTAATGTGCAGGGAGTGGGTGAGGAAAGTGGGATAACAGAACTTGGGTGAATGGGTGGTTGACAAAAATGCTGGAGAAACTCAGCAGGTGAGGCAGCATCTATGGAGCGAAGGAATTGGTCGAGACAGGTCAAGACCCTTCTTCAGATTGATGTCGGGGGGGGGGGGGGGGGGGGGGGGGGGGAAAGGAGGAGGCAGAGACAGTAGGCTGTGGGAGAGCTGGGAATGGGAGGGAAAGGAGGGAGAAAGCAAGGACTACCTGAAATTGGAGAAGCCAATGTTGATACCCCTGGGATGTAAACTACCCAAGCGAAATGTGAGGTGCTGCTCCTCCAATATGCAGTGGGCCTCACTCTGGCAATGGAGAAGGCCCAGGACAGAAAGGTCGGATTCGGAATGGGAGGGGGAGTTGAAGTGCTGAGCCACCGGGAGATCAGGTCGGTTAGTGCAAACCGAGTGGAGGTGTTGTGCGAAGCGATCGCCAAGCCTGCGCTTGGTCTCACCGAGGTTGATCAAACGCTGAATAATCCAACCACATTTTTGTTTGGAATTAGAAAGAAATAATAGAAATTGCATTAATTGCAACGTGTAAAAAGAGTTGAGATACTGTATACACTATATTGTAATTTAGCTGCATGTCATTGTGGTATATATCATTTCTTGATTAGTGGATATGTTTAGTTTGTGACTTTATTTGAAGCAGAAATAATATGTGAATGCTTCATTGAGTATAGTTCCGACTGGTAACTAACTACACACTTCGTCCGAACACATTATCGGAAGCGTCATGCAAGAAGTCTTAAATGACCACCGAAACTGTCATTTGGCAACCTAAAAAGCTGCCTAGGTTGCCCGGCTGGAAACAGAGAAAAAAAGTTAAGTGAGAGCCCTGCATTTACACTAGTCCCACCTGCCTGCGTTTGGCCCATATCTCTCTAAACCTGTCCTATCCATGTACCTGTCTAAACTTTGCGATAATACCTGCCTCAACTAGGGCGACAGGTGGCGCAATGGGCTAAGTGTTCGGCTGGTGACCGGAAGGTAGCCGGTTCGAATCCCGCTTGGAGTGCATACTGTCGTTGTGTCCTTGGGCAAGATACTTCACCCACCTTTGCCTGCGTGTGAATGTGTGTGAATGTGTGTGAGTGATTGGTGGTGGTCGGAGGGGCCGTAGGCGCAGATTAGCAGCCACGCTTCCGTCAGTCTGCCCCAGGGCAGCTGTGGCTACAGAAGTAGCTCACCACCACCGAGTGTGACTGAGGAGTGAATGAATAATGCGATGTAAAGCGCCTTGAGTATCTAGAAAGGCGCTATATAAATCCCATCCATTATTACCTCCTCCAGCAGCTCATTAAACTAGTTACCGCTAACTGTTAGACACAACTTGCACAGAGATAGTCACAGAGATAGTCACAGAGTGATACAGTGTGGAAACAGGCCCTCCGCCCACACCAGCCAACATGTCTCAGCTACACTAGTCCCACCTGCCTGCGTTTGGTCCATATCCCCCCAAACATTGATGCTGCATTCAAGAATGGTAGATTTACAGTCAGTGGTCAAAGCCAGAGAATGGAAACAGATGATGAAATAAAGGTGGGGAGATTAGTGCTTGATTGCATTTATCATTATCTGAGGAAGGACATTATTGCCATAGAGGGAGTGCAGAGAAGGTTCATCAGACTGATTCCTGGGATGTCAGGGCTGTCTTATGAAGAAAAACTGGATAGACTTGGTTTATACTCTCTAGAATTTAGGAGATTGAGAGGGGATCTTATAGAAACTTACAAAATTCTTAAGGGGTTGGACAGGCTAGATGCAGGAAGTTGCTCCCGATGTTTGGGGAAGTCCAGGACAAGGGGTCACAGCTTAAGGATAAGGGGGAAATCCTTTAAAACCGAGATGAGGAGAACTTTTTTCACACAGAGAGTGGTGAATCTCTGGAACTCTCTGCCACAGAGGGTAGTTGAGGCCAGTTCATTGGCTATATTTAAGAGGGAGTTAGATGTGGCCCTTGTGGCTAAGGGGATCAGAGGGTATGGAGAGAAGGCAGGTACGGGATACTGAGTTGGATGATCAGCCATGATCATATTGAATGGCGGTGCAGGCTCGAAGGGCCGAATGGCCTACTCCTGCACCTAATTTCTATGTTTCTATGTTTCTATTATTGGAGCACAACCCTGCAGGAATACACAGTAACTGACAGGCACCCAGGAGGCCAATACTTGTTACCATAACTGACATGGAAGGTGTACACAGTGGAACTGTACTGATACACTCATAGCCTCAGAATTAAAGGGCACTCTTTTACAAAGGAGGTGAGGAGGATCTTCTTTAGTTAGAGCGTAGTTAATCTGTGGAACTCATTGCCACAGAGTGCAGTGGAGGCCAGGTCAGTGGATATATTTAAGGCAGAGATAGACAAATTCTTGATTAGAACGGGTGTCAAGGGTTTTGGGGAGAAGGCAGGAAAATGGGATTAGGAGGCAGAGATGGCTGCATGATTGAATGGCAGAGAATCTGAATCTGAGGAGGCAGAGATGGTTGCATGATTGAATGGCAGAGGAGACTCGATGGGCTGAATGGCCTAATTCTACTACTACAACTAGATCACCGTGTCAAACTTCAACCGGAATTTATTTTGCGCTCAGTGAGCAGGCTGCTATGGACAACATCAATGAATCAGTGTATAATTACCCTTAAACATCAAGCATTGTAATTAGATAATACTGTTATAGTATTTTGTGCCTACAATGTACCAGCAGAATTACTTTTAAGTGCTGTGCTGTTAGAAGCATATTTTGGCATCAAGTTTCTAATTAAAAGAAAGTTTGGTTGTTATGCAAAAATAATTAATTTCATCGTGATCAAAGAAATCGCGCTGTGCTCAATGCCGATTGGGTCATTAGCTCTCCCATCAACTGCTGATAAGTGCAAATGGTTTGGCAATCCTATAACAGATAAGAGACCCTTAAGAATTATGGAGACTAGGATTTTATATCAAACAGCATCAGGCGGCAAATCTAATGATGACTTTGACCTTTTGTATAAAAGCAGGCTGCAACAAGCAATGTGGCGTTAATAATTTATAAAGTCTGATATCAGCTGCATGCTGATGCACCAGCTCATTGCTCTTTAGATATTGATGTATCTCACAGATAGTAGATGGAAGCTCTTTCTGGTTGATTATAATTTTATGAGGTATTTTACTGATGGTGCAGGATCGCTCTGGAGAAGGGTTTCTATGGGTGCCAACTGCTCTCTGGTACTTTAGCCAAGTAACCCAGACATAGAAGGGAGTGTTGGCAGGCTATCAGTCTGCAGGAGGAGTGCAATGATTCAAAGCCAAGCTAATTCCTGTCCATGTCTCCATGCATGTGCACTTTTTCCCAGTTAATGGATAACAATCATGAGACACAGCTCAGACTACCTTGGTTTATCTCATAACAAAGATACAGTTTCCTATCAGGGACACATGACAATAAACTCTCTTGACTCCAGTCTGAAGAAGGGTTTCGGCCCGAAACGTCGCCTATTTCCTTCGCTCCATAGATGCTGCTGCACCCGCTGAGTTTCTCCAGCAGTTTTGTGTACCTTCTCTTGACTCTTAGCTTGACAGTGCTGGAGTGACTCAGCGGGCCAGGCAACATCTCTGGAGAACAAGTTAAGGCAATGTTCAGTCTAAAGAAGGGCACCGATCCAAAACATTATATTCCCCATGTTCTCCAAAGATGCTGTCTGACCTGCCGAGTTACTCCAGCACTTTGTGTCTTTTTTTGGGATAAAACTAAATACTGGAGTAACTCAGTGGGTCAGGAAGCATTTCTGGAGAACGTGTTAAGATGATGTTCTGTCTGAAGAAGGATCCCAACCCGAAACGTCACCTGTCCATGTTCTCCAGAGGTGCTACACGATCCGCTGAGTTATTTCAGCAATTTGTGTTTAACAAAGAACTGCAGATGCTGGAAAAATCGAAGGTAGACAAAAATGTTGGAGAAACTCAGCGGGTGTGGCAGCATCTATGGAGAGGTCGCCCCTGAGCTTATGCCGAGACCGCGGGATGTTCAGCAACCCCAAGTCGACCGATCTGAGGGGCCTGGACGTGGTGTGGTGGATAAGCAGACTTTTAATGTAGGTGGGGGCAAGCCCATTGAGGGCTTTGTAGATAAGACAGGAGCTCTCTGAGAAACACCGGTACAGTTTCCATCAGGCCATCCGCTGTCCACATCAGCCAAGCTTTCCTTTGCTTGTCAAGCCGGGCAAAATGACACGGCTTTTAGGTTGCCCGGCGGGACGTTAGGTGGCCATTGGCACCCGGGCAACAGTTAATTTCGAGCCTTGTGTAAGGATATTTGTATAGAAGACTGTTTGTGTTCATACTTGCAAAGTGGACAAAAAGTATACTGTTTCAGTCTTAAAAGAACTGAGCTTCCATGTAATGTACAAGTGAGTACGGGAGGACGAATTCCTCCTTTTAACCAAGACTTCCTTCACTGAATCCCCTATGAATTTGACTATCCTTGAAGCAATAATAAGCACAATGTTGTACACACATAGATACACAGGGTCCGGTGTCAAGAGCTCTATAAGGCACTGGTCAGGCCACATTTGGAGGATCATGAGCAAAGTTGGACACCATATCTGAGGAAAGGTGTGCTGGCTCTGGAGAGGGTTCAGCGGAGATGTACAACAATTATTCCACGAATGAATGGGTTAGCATACGATGAGCACTTGACAGCACTCGGCATCTACTCGTTGGGGTTTAGAAGGTTGAGGGGAAACCTCATTGAAACTTACAGAATAATGAAAGGCACAGGTGGAGTGGATGTGGAGAGGATGTTTCCACTGGTGGGAGAATCTAGGAGCACAGGTCACAGCCTCAGAATTAAAGGCCGCTCTTTTAGAAAGGAGGTGAGGTTGAACATCTTTAGTCTGAGGGTAGTTAATCCGTGGAACTCATTGCCACAGGGGGCTGTGGAGGCAAAGTCAGTGGATATTTTTAAGGCAGAGATAGACAAGTTCTTCATTAGAACAATTGTCAAAGGTCATGGGGAGAAGGCAGGAAAATGGGATTAGGAGATCAGAGATCAGCCATGGCAAAGTAGACTCGATGGGCCTAATTCTTCTTGTATAACTTGTAAACTTGTGAGCTGTTTCCTCAGGGCTTTTAGAAATGTGAACAGGCAACAGCACACTGTTAAATTAAGGTTTATCGCAGAGAAAAAAAGGCAATATTAAACATCTTATTCACCACTGTACAAAGTTTGTCTTAGCTTAATTATACTAGTTTTCATAGAAACATAGAAAATAGGTGCAGGAGGCCATTCAGCCCTTCGAGCCAGCATCGCCATTCATTGTGATCATGGCTGATCGTCCCCAATCGATAACCCGTGCCTGCCTTCTCCCCATATCCCTTGACCCCACTAGCCCCGAGAGCTCTATCTAACTCTCTCTTAAATCCATCCAGTGATTTGGCTTCCACTGCCCTCTGTGGCAGGGAATTCCACAAATTCACAACTCTCTGGGTGAAAAGGTTTTTTTCTCACCTCAGTCTTAAATGGCCTCTCCTTTAGTCTAAGACTGTGGCCCCTGGCTCTGGACTCGCCCAACATTGGGAACATTTTTCCTGCATCTAGCTTGTCCAGTCCTTTTATAATTTCATATGTTTCCATAAGATCCCCCTCATCCTTCTAAAGTCCAGTGAATACAAGCCTAGTCTTTTCAATCTTTCCTCATATGACAGTCCCGACATCCCAGGGATCAATCTCGTGAACTGAAAGAACACTTTAGTTGGGCAAACGAGCAATAGATGTGCATAAGAACAGAGAGCAGAACTGGGAAGTTTATAGTGTGTTTATTTCTACACTTGCAATATATCCCTATGTAAATACTATAGGGATTTCATTCCATTGAACCAGTTATTTTTCCAGTGAGGTTGAATGAAGTAACAAATACAATCTTAAGGGTTTAAGAAGGAACTGCAGATGCTGGAAAATCGAAGGTACACAAAAAAGCTGGAGTTTCTCCAGCTTTTTTGTGTACCTACAATCTTAAGGGGTTGGACAGGCTAGATGCAGGAAGATTGTTCCCGATGTTGGGGAAGTCCAGGACAAGGGGTCACAGTTTAAGGATAAAGGGGAAATCCTTTGGGACCGAGATGAGAAAAGCATTATTCACACAGAGAGTGGTGAATCTCTGGAACTCTCTGCCACAGAAGATAGTTGAGGTCAGTTCATTTGGCTATATTTAAGAGGGAGTTAGATGTGGCCCTTGTGGCTAAAGGGATCGGGGGTATGGAGAGAAGGCAGGTACAGGATACTGAGTTGGATGATCAGCCATGATCATATTAAATGGCGGTGCAGGCTTGAAGGACTGAATGGCCTACTCCTGCACCTATTTTCTATGATTCTATGAATTCCATTGTAGTTGTTCGAGTCATGTTCGAGCACCTGGAATCCAATTCCGAAATGATGGCTTTGTAGTATTAAAAACTGTATCAAACAGTTGATGCAGATGCCATGACGGGAAGAGAGGAAAAGTACGAGGGCTAATTGCTCAGGACCGCGAGAGTGGAACTCAATCTTAGATCAAAAATGCTAGAGAAACTCAGCGGGTGCAGCAGCATCTATGGAGCAAAGGAAATAGGCAACGTTTCGGGACAAAACCCTTCAGGAAGGAAATAGGCAACTTTTCGGGACAAAACCCTTCAGGAAGGAAATAGGTAACGTTTCGGGCCGAAACCCTTTCAGGGTTTCGACCCGAAACGTTGCCTATTTCCTTCGCTCCATAGATGCTGCTGCACCCGCTGAGTTTCTCCAGCATTTTTGTGTACCTTCTGTCAATGATTCATCACCTGATTCTGGGATGGTTGAGAGTATACACCAAGTCAACGTGTCACATCGAGAACTAAAGAGAAAGGAAGGGTATCCCAGTGTATGTGGTTACTTTAAGTTTTCATTTCTGAACCTCAAGTAATTCGCCATAGATATTAAGGAATCCTTAAACTGAGAAAATCTTAGTCAGGATTTCTGCCCAGCTGAGTAATTTAATTACTGTTCCATCGCAAGAAGTGGTAGGGACTGAAGTAGATAGAAATGATGTTCTCAGTTAAAACATCTCCCAGCTGTCAGCCTGACGGGCATATCTGTGCTTGACACACATCAGTTGAGTTGAATGTTTAATCCATTACCTCCCTGAGTCAGGTGTCATCAATTTGCTCTTCATGTCTTTGACATCCATCAATGTGCAATAGTCCCTACGCTTGCAGATTGCCACTTTGCGACTTCTATTACCCATAACGTAATAACAGAGAACATTAAACTGCCCAAGCGATATATGAGGTGCTGCTCTTCCAATTTACAGCGGGCCTCACCCTGGCCATGGAGGAGGCCCAGGACAGAAAGGTCGGATTTGGAATGGGAGGGGGAGGTGAAGTGCTGAGCCACCGGGAGATCAGGTTGGTTAGTGCGGACCGAGCGGAGGTGTTGGGAGAAGCGATCGCCAAGCCTACGCTTGGTCTCACCGATGTAGAGCAGCTGACACCTAGAGCAGCGGATGCAATAGATGAGGTTGGAGGAGGTTTAAGTGAGCCTCTGCCGCACCTGGAATGACTGCTTGGGTCCTTGAATGGAGTCGAGGGGGGAGGTAAAACGACAAGTGTAGCATTCCCTGCGGTTGCAATGGAAAGTGCCCGAGGGGGGGTGTGGGTGGGAAGGGACAAATTGACCAGGGAGTTACGGAGGGAGCGGTCTCTGCGGAAAGCAGACAGGGGAGGAGATGGGAAGGTGTGGCCAGTGGTGGGATCCCATTGGAGGTGGTGAAAATGACGGAGGATTATCTGTTGTACGTGACGGCTGGTAGGGTGGAAGGTGAGGACAAGGGGGACTCTGCCCTTGTTACGAGTGAGGGGATGGGGAGTAAAAGCAGAGTCACGGGGTATGGAAGAGACCCTGGTGAGAGCCTCAGCTATAGTAGAAGAGGCTGAAGAATGAGGACATCTCTGATGCCTTGGTGTGGAACACCTCATCCTGGGCGTAGATGGAAGAATTGGGAGTAGGGGATGGAGTCCTTGCAGGAAGCAGGGAGGGAAGAAGTGTAGTCCAGATAGCCATGGGAGTCAGTGGGTTTATAGTAGACGTCGGTCAGTAGTCTATCACCTGCGATGGAGATAGTGAGATCTAGAAATGGTAGGGAGATGTCAGAAATGGCCCAGGTGTATTTGAGTGCCGGGTTTGAGAGAAAAACGATGATTTCTTTCCAAGCCAGCCTGGGGAACTTACAGTTGGTGTTGGTGAAGATAAACACAAAATACAGGAGTAACTCAGCGCGTCAGGCATCATCTCTGGAGAAAAGGAATAGGTGACATTTAGGGATAAGATCGAGACTGATGTTGATGTTCCTGGTGAAGATGGTGTTCCTGAACTCCTTGATCCTTAATTCTTAATTAGGTCCTTTACTCTTAACTTTGGGAATACCTGGTCTAGTGAACACAGGAATAACAGGTGGTTTTATGGTAACCAACCCCTGCTGAGATGACACACTGGGATAGCTGGACCCTGATTCAATCCTGACCATTGGTGCTGTCTGTACGGAGCTTGTACATTCTCCCTGTGGGATTTTCCTGGGTGCTCTGGTTACCTCCTACATTCCAAAGACGTATAGGTTAGTAGGTCCACAAAATTGCTGGAGAAACTCAGCGGGTGCAGCAGCATCTATGGAGCGAAGGAAATAGGCAACATTTCGGGCCGAAACCCTTCTTCAGACTGGCTAGTAGGTCATTTGTCTTTGGTAAAAGAATGTAAATTGTCCCTTATGTGTAGACTAGTGTTAGTTTCCGGGGTGATTGCTGGTCGGCTTGGACTCAGTGGGTCGATGGGCCTGTTTCCGCACTGTATCTCTAAAGTCTAAAGGAAGCACATTTGTAAAGACATCAGCACAGCGGTGCTTGAGTTCAGATGAAGCAATCCCAGAATACCACAAGGGTAAATATTTGGTGATCCTCAGCAGAATTAGTTTCAGTACGCAAGGAGCTATGATTTACCAATGTCCAGTGCCTTCAGAAGCAATGGAAGACAGGAATGAATAACTTCCACTGACCAAACAAGTTTGCACAATTGGGACTTCTTGCACTAGAGCAGCCAGCCAGAATTTTTTTCACAATTGAGAGGTTTGACAGAATTAATTTTGACAGAATTAATCCTATAATTTTTTTTTCCACTGGCAGATTTGTGAGGAGAAATCTTATCAATGTTGTCAATAGAACGGTGATCAAATATCTTATTTTTAGCTGGAGACTATCATTTGCTTTCTCAAATCCGCCTTTGAGAAGGTAGCAACGAGTTGGTTCCATGCACTGTGTAGGAAGGAACTGCAGATGCTGGTTTAAACTGAAGAGAGACACAAAAAGCTGGAGTAACTCAGGCGGTGAGTTAGGTTGAAGGTTTATCATTCATGCTGTTCAATAGGACATTTTAGGATTCGAGCCAGCGGTGAAAGAAGGAACACGAGTTCGTAACTAGTTCATTTAGACAATAGACAATAGGTGCAAGAATAAGCCATTTGGCCCTTCGAGCCAGCACCGCCATTCAATGTGATCATGGCTGATCATCCCCAATCAGTCCCCTGCTCCTGCCTTCTCCCCATATCCCCTGACTCCGCTATTTGCATTTACAACTCCCATTTTAAAATGGTGTAAAACATTTTTTTTTTTAAGAGATTATTTCTATTTAAGAATGTAACAGCATTTAACGGCATTTCGACCACGTAACGTACACATGGACAGGTACACAGATAGGGAAGGTTTAGAGGGGTATCGGTCAAATGGAGGCAAATGGGACTAGTGTAAATAGGGTAGATAGACACAAAGTGTTGGAGTAATTTCATACTTTCAGTTTTTAAGAAAATGACCCAACCCTTTCCCTCCAGAAATACTGCATGACCCGCTGTGTTACTCCAGCCCTTTGTGTCTATCAGCGGTGTAAACCAGCACCTGCGGCTCCTTTCTACACAGTGTAAACAGGGTATCCTGGTTGACTTTTTTGGTCGCCCAATTATAGGAAGGATGTCAACAAAAATAGAGAGAGTACAGAGGAGATTTACTAGAATGTTGCCTGGGTTTCAACAACTAAGTTACAGCGATAGGTTGAATAAGTTAAGTCTTTATTCTCTGGAGCGCAGAAGGTTAAGAGGGGACTTGATAGAGGTCTTTAAAATGATGAGTGGGATAGACAGAGTTGATGTGGACAAGCTTTTCCCTTTGAGAATAGGGAAGATTCAAACAAGAGGACATGACTTCAGAATTAAGGGACAGAAGTTTAGGGGTAATATGAGGGGGAACTTCTTTACTCGGAGAGTGGTAGCGGTGTGGAATGAGCTTCCAGTGGAAGTGGTGGAGGCAGGTTCGTTGGTATCATTTAAAAATAAATTGGATAGGCATATGGATGAGAAGGGAATGGAGGGTTATGGTATGAGTGCAGGCAGGTGGGACTAAGGGAAAAAAAGTTGTGTCGGCACGGACTTGTAGGGCCGAGATGGCCTGTTTCTGTGCTGTAATTGTTATATGGTTATATGGTTATATGGCATGGACGGGTTTGGCTGAAGGGCCCATTTCTATGCTGTATGTAGGTATGTTACAAAACCTACCTGAATCGTGGCTGAGCATCTGCCCCACCCCTTGTGTGTGATTTTGGCGCTGTTTGGAGGGGGCGGGTTTAAAACGCGATTTTTACTAGGCTGTTCCAATCGCAGATGTTCAGCCTAGTAAATCATTAACGGAGAATCGCTGCAAGACCCGGTCGCAAAAGCTATTATTAGTTTTATAGGCCTCGATAATATAGATATAATAGTTTTAAAATTACTGTCTCATTCCGCAACCTCTCGCAGCCCCAGGGTTTTATAGAGCAAACAATTAAAGGTATGTACCTTATTTTTACATTAAATGGGGCATATATATAACCCTGTATATCAAGTTATCTATAGCGAGTAGTTCATTTTGGGCTTTTTATATCCCGCAGTATTTTTCTCGGCATTTGAGGGCACTAATCCAGCGCGATGTCAACGTTCTAAACCAGCGCGTTCCACATGAACCCACTAGAAAGCCGATTTAAATGGGCATTTATTTACAGCAATTGAACACTAAATTCTTTCCATTTGGCCTATAAATTAATGTAAATTAGATATAAAAATCATGTTATATTGTGAATTATTTGTGAATAATCTTTGGACACTTAGGCTATTTAAAAATGTTAATCTTTCCTTAAGAAATGGGCTTTTGACTATCCAAGATCACAGCTTTTTTGTAATGTCCATTGAAAATCAATAGGGAACAAGATGCTAATTTCCGAGTATGAAAATGGCCATAACTTTTTTAATACTTGAGATATGAAAGTGAATTTGGTGTCAAATTAAACTTATTGTTATGCTTTATCTGATGGGATAAATTGCAGACTTGATTTTTAAAATCTCAAAATTTTGTAACATTGCTACTGTATGATTCTGTGGGAACTAACTTGAGAACTTGCACGTGCATTAAGTTTTGTATTAAGTTTTGGATTTCATTATCCAGCGTTCTAACATTTTGTCTTTGTGCTTCTGTTCCTTCAGCTGAGCCATTGCCTTTAATGGACATGTGCAGAAGATCCATTCGCCTTTCTCTAGGCAGGGAGCGACTGCTGGAGATAGAAACTCTACCAATGCCAGCTACTCTGAAGAATTATTTACAATACCAGTGATGAATAAACTGGTACTATACTAACAAAAATATCAATGCAAAGCGATGGAAAGATGCAGTTTACATGATATTTTAATCTGTGGAGGACACCATAGTTGTTTGAAATAGTGACTTCCAAATAGACTCTATTTAGCAGAACCAGAATTAGGAGATAACATTAAGAGAATTATTTGCAGTGTTTAAGAAAAAACTAAAACCCTATTTTAACAGTCAAACAGTAACTCATGATATCCTCTTCATCCATGAATCCTCTTTATATCCGTAAGTAATTTAGCTTATTGCCCCTTTCGATCTACAGTGTTCAAATGCATTGTGTCAAATTAGCCGGGTAATCACGAGGATATCTTCTTGGTATTGTTTCTGTTTACAATTGAAACCGAATGTGCAACTCGGAGAGATCCTTGAAGTCAATGATCAGACGATGCACATGATCAAAAGGGGCTGTTAGACAACAGCTAACTGCAGATATTGGCATGAAAATGTTTACTAGTGTGCTATTGATTTTAGCATGACTGATTTGGGATCTCGCTGTTCAGGTACAGTGACAATGTATGCCCATGACCCTGTCTGTATGCAAGAGCTTCTAGTGGCAAATTCCCTCAGGAAGCTTTGCATGTATTTTGAAACACTACTGGAAGGTCACACAATATTCAATCTTACAATGCTCAAGTCACTTTTTTAAATGGAACAAAGTTTTACAAAAGCTTTCACTTCATTCAGGCTTGTAAACTTTGTACATCGCAATGTACTGTTTTGTGTCGGGTAGTTTGTGCAGAATCAGTGAGACTGCAACTCCAGCCCTTTCACATGATGGGAGTCCAGTCATTTAACTTCTGCTCAGACCAGACCTTTTTAAAGATGCTGCTGCTTAATTTTCTTTGACCTGTTTTTTCATAGTGTCTGCCTGATCAATTTATTTAGTTTTAAAACTGGAAGTTGTTGCAGTTGTAGGGTGTCGAATGTAAGGACAGTGTTGCCTTCAGAGTTTTAAATGTGAATTCACTGAATGACAAAGTTTCTAATAAAGTTTACTGTCCAAATGAAGTTGTTCCAATTCATGCTTTGCTGTGTGTGTGTGTGTGTTTCTGTGTGTGTGTGTGTGTGTGTGTGTGTGTGTGTGTGTGTCTGTGTGTGTGTGTGTGTGTGTGTGTGTGTGTCTCTGTGTGTGTGTGTGTGTGTGTGTGTGTGTCTGTGTGTGTGTCTGTGTGTGTGTGTCTGTGTGTGTGTGTGTGTGTGTGTGTGTGTGTGTGTGTGTGTGTGTGTGTGTGTGTGTGTGTGTGTGTGTGTGTGTGTGTGTGTGTGTGTGTGTGTGTGTGTGTGTGTGTGTGTGTCTGTGTGTGTGTGTGTGTGTGTGTGTGTGTGTGTGTGTGTGTGTGTGTGTGTGTGTGTGTGTGTGTGTGTGTGTGTGTGTGTCTGTGTGTGTGTGTGTGTGTGTGTGTGTGTGTGTGTGTGTGTGTGTGTGTGTGTGTGTCTGTGTGTGTGTCTGTGTGTGTGTGTGTGTGTGTGTGTGTGTGTGTGTGTGTGTGTGTGCATGTGTGTGTGTGTGTGTGTGTGTGTGTCTGTGTGTGTCTGTGTGTGTGTGTGTGTGTCTGTGTGTCTGTGTGCGTGCCTGTGTGTCACAACTGGTGAGGCCTGTACTCGCTGGATTTTCGAAGAATGAGTGGGGGCCTCATTGAAACATACAGAATACTACAAGGCCTGGATAGAGTGGATGTGGACAGGATGTTTCTACTAGTAGGAGAGTCTAGGACTCGAGGTCATAGCCTCAGAATTAAAGGGCGTTATTTTAGGAAGGAGGAAGAATTTCTTTAGCCAGAATGTGGCAAATTTATGGAATTTTTTGCCACAGAGCTGTGGAGATAAAGTCAGTAGATATATTTAATGCAGAGATTTTTTAATTTTTTTTTTTGAGATTGCAAGATTCTTGATTAGTACGTGTGTCAGAGGTTATGGGGAGAAGGCAACAGATTGGGGTTAGGAGGGAGGGATAGATCAGCCATGATTGAATGGTGGAGTTGACTAGATGGGCCGAATGGCTTAATTCTACTCCAGATCTTATGATCTTATGAAGGCACCAGAAAGCGACATATTCATTGAAGTCAACTGTGTTCTCGACCAGTTGGCAATAAGGTTTGCAAGATATATATGAAAGGGGAAGGACGTTATAGTCATCTTATCTTGCCTATCCAGAAATGCATACATTACACCCTTTCCCTTCTAACTTCACCATAGGTAACAATGTCTTAACTGGTTTCAAGAATATAAAGGTTCAAAGGTCAGTTTATTGTCACATGTATCAATTAATAGAAACATAGAAATTAGGTGCAGGAGTAGGCCATTCGGCCCTTCGAGCCAGCACCGCCATTCAATATGATCATAGAAACATAGAAAATAGGTGCAGGAGGAGGCCATTCGGCCCTTCGAGCCTGCACCGCCATTCAATATGATCATGGCTGATCATCCAACTCAGTATCCCGTACCTGCCTTCTCTCCATACCCTCTGATCCCCTTAGCCACAAGGGCCACATCTAACTCCCGTCTTAAATATAGCCAATGAACTGGCCTCGACTACCCTCTGCGGCAGGGAGTTCCAGAGATTCACCACTCTCTGTGTGAAAAAAGTTCTTTTCATCTCGGTTTCAAAGGATTTCGCCCTTATCCTTAAGCTGTGACCCCTTGTCCTGGACTTCCCCAACATCGGGAACAATCTTCCTGCATCTAGCCTGTCCAACCCCTTCATTGTGATCATGGCTGATTGTCCCCTATCAATAACCCGTGCCTGCCTTCACCCCATATCCCTTGACTCCACTAACCCCTAGAGCTCTATCTAACTCTCTCTTAAATCCATCCAGTGACTTGGCCCCCACTGCCCTCTGCGGCAGGGAATTCCACAAATTCACAACTCTCTGGGTGAAAAGGTTTTTTTCTCACCTCAGTCTTAAATGACCTCCCCTTTATTTTAAGAATGTCCAGTGAAATTCGATTTGCCATACTAACATACAGCCATACCACTAGCGATGCTGTCTGTGTTTTCAATTATCCCTTGTTATATAGGAATAGGAACTTTTTAAAATCCCTTCACACCCATTGAAAACGCTGAATTCTTCCATGCCTCCAATCCTGGAACTCTGAACACCTGGTTCTCCGAACCTATTCCCATTTGCCTCATCATACTAGTTGACTGGGCGAATATTCCGGAATTGCCTGCTGGAATTCCCTCACTTGGTTTCAGTTTCCTCTCAAAAGAATTCCTTAAAATTCAAGCTTCTGATGAACCCGTATATCAGACTCTCTGGGTAGCAGACTTATCACAATGCTCCTGGTTTACATGGGAACCTCCTGGAAATGTATAGGCATTTCTCACCTCCACCTCTGCCCCATCCTCATATGTCTCACTCGTGCTGTAATTTCGATAACTCTGTGAAAGCCCTCCTTTATTGGGTCTGTGCCCAACTAGTTCTTTATATAGAACAGAATTGAGAGCTATGTGTTGTGCAAGAGATTCCCTAAACCTGAGCCATCAGCCTTTTGCGCAACTCCTTGAGTAGATTCATTTGATCCTAGTTTAATTTAGAGTCACAGCACGGAAACAAGCCCTTCAGGCCACCGACTCTGCACCGACCAGTGATCACAGTACACCAGCTCTATCCTACACATACTAGGGACAATTTACAGTTTTTACCGATGCCAATTAACCTACAATCCCCGCACACCTCTTTGGAGTGTGGGATGAAACCGGAGCAACCAGAGGAAATTCACGGGGAGAACGTACAAACTCCATACAGGCAGCGTCCATTGTCAGGATCGAACTCGGGTCTCTGGCGCTGTAAGGCAGCAACTCCTATGCTGCGCCACTGTGCCACCCTGAAGTACATGGTTCGTGTATATTAAGTCCAAGGTTGACTCTGACTGAGGATCCAAGACTAGAGATGTTCACTTTCAGATGACCAAGGAGGACTGACATGATAGAATTGTCACCAAATGGGAAGCGTGGCTGGATCTTCTATTGTCCTGTCCTTTCAGGATGAATATCAGCAAATTGCAGGGACAATGGACAAGGAAGGTTTCGATGAGTATGAGCCAAAAGCGGGGAAATGGGACTAGCTGGGTTGGGGCTTCTTGGAAGAATTGGACCAAAGGTCCTGCTTCCGTGATGTACGACTTTGTGATTCTCAATTCAATACACTGGTTAATGGTGAAATTAAAGAAGAACCTTGCGATTCTGAATCTGAAATTCCTTCCCTCCCAGCTCCACAAACAATCTCTAATTTCCTTTTCCCCACTTCAGTGCTCTCCCATTTCATTCTTTACCTACCATTTGTCCTGCAATCCATGATCTAATTCTAAAAAAGAGTTACCCAATTAAATCTACTTGTCTGTTCAACATTCCCCTTGATATTTGCCATTCAAAATATATATTCATTTTTTGCTAATTATTATTGAAGCCGCTTCCAATAATCTTTCAGTTTGTAAAAAAATACTTAGTGGCCAGTATCAATTTTCACATCTATCACAATAAGGTCATCGTGCAATTATTCTCAACTGAGGGTCTAAAGGAACTACCTATTTATTGACAGTAAGTGGGGAGCTGCCTTTATCCTGTTTTGTTACTTCATTATTGTTAAAATGTGCATTTGTACTTGTGATATATTTGTATTGTGAAAACATTAGCTGCCAAGGAGTGTCTAGGGAGGTGGGTAAGGGTTATTTTGTTCTATATAAAAAACAAAATGGAGGGAAATGTAATGCAATACGTCAGATGTATTGTAATTTATTTTTCCTCCAATAAAAAATAAATATAATTCGACAAATTGTTTAAAAAAAAAAAATAATATTAATTCTCAACTATGGGATAGGCTGAAGATAGACACAAAATGCTGGAGTAACTCAGCGGGTCAGGCAGCATCTCTGGAGAGAAGGAATAAGTGACGTTTAGGATCGGACATTGTATGATTGGTCACGATCTGTTTTAACCTCCAGTAATTCCTCCAATTCAAGCCAATGTGAGTAAGTGCCCATTTTCATAGCATGATGCCACTGTAAAGAGAATTTAAATTATTCTGTGTAGGAAGGAACTGTGGATGCTGGTTTTCGCCAAAGATAGACACAAAATGCTGGAGTAACTCAACGGGAAGGGCAGCATCTCGGCATAGAAGCAATTGGTGACGTTTCGGGTTGAGACCTTTCTGTTATGTTAAAAAGGTTTTATAAAAACCCCATATTAGTTGTAAAATTGCCAGTTGCCTGTTTCTTTCTTTATTTTTTTAAATATTTTATTTTATTAGAAGTAAGTACAGTCATATGGCACCAAAGTGCCTAATATTATTTTTTCATAATACATTTTATGAATACATACACAAAAAGATTAGAATAAGAAAAAGAAGTTAGATAGAAAAGGATATAAAGATGTGAAATATATAGTGTTTGAAGAAAGAAAACGAGTAAATGAAGAAAGTTGAGAGAGAAAATAGAGAAAAGAAAAGAAAAAAAAAGGAGATCATTATTTATAATCTTGACCAACCCTCGTCCAGTCCTGAAACAGTTCTTTTACAATTGTGTTGCACCATATGATTCCAAAAAAACGACGAATGGAGACCAACTCGTTATGAATTGGTCTGATTTATCCATTAGGAGGAATTGCATTTCCTCAAGATTAGCGGTGTCCAACATACTTGCAATCCACATTTTAAGCGTTGGTATTGATGTACCCTTCCAAAATTTAAGTATTAATTTTTTTGCTATTATTAAACCATAGTTAAGGAATAGATTTTGAGATGTGTTCAATTTATTCCCAACTTCCATTACACCAAATATAATCATTTCAGTATTAGGTTCCATTCTTGTCTTGAATAATTTTGTAAATATTTCAAAAATATAATTCCAAAATCTATAAAGTTTTATGCAGGAAACTAAGGAGTGTGTTATAGTTGCCTGTTTAAATACTTTATTGAAAAATTGATACAACTCAGAGCTCTGTAAGACAATAATTTCCTCCGCTCTAGAAGTGCTGCCAGAAACCAAGAAGCAACAGGTAAAAAATCGATGATGCCTCTGAGATGAAATATAGGGGTCTGTATGTTATTTTATTTCAAACTTAAATCTTCTGTAGAGTTGATGGTTATGGCCTAGTTCAATTTATTCTCTCTTGTTGTTGGCCATTGCATGTCTTGGATGATAAATTATCAGACATTGGAGCACTCTTTGTTTAAATGGTTTGGCAGTTAACCAGAAAAAAAGATGCATTCGTAGGATTTTTAGAAGCATTTAAGCAGGAATTCAATCAAGACATTGGAGGAACAGCACCTCATACAACACCGGAAATTGGAGGAACAGCACTTCATATTCCGCCTGGGCAGCTTGCATCCTGATGCTCTACAACACTACCCAACCATTTAGTGTAGGTCCTGCTCTTGTTCAATGTACCAAAATGCAACACTTCACACTTCTCTGAATTAAATTCCATCAGCCATTCCTCTGCCCACCAGGCCAATCGATCCAGATCCTGCTGCAATCCTTCACAACCATCTTCACTATCTGCAAAACCACTCACTTTTGTATCAACAGCAAACTTGCTAACCTTGCCCTGTCTGTTCTCATCCAAATCATTGATGTAGATGACAAACAGTAACGGTCCCAGCACCGAACCCTGAGGCCCACCACTAGTCACAGGCCTCCAGTCCGAGAAGCAACATTCCACCATCACCCTCCATGGAGCCAATTTGCTATCCATTCAGCTACCTCTCCATGGATCCCATGCGATCTAACCTAGAGCAGCCTACCATGTGGAACCTTGTTGAATGCCTTACTGAAATCCATCTGCAGCTCTGCCCTCGTCGACCTTTTTGGCCACGTCTTCAAATAAATCAGTCAGATTTGTGAGACACGACCTCCCACATACAAAACCATGCTGACTGTCCCTAATCAGCCCTTGCCCACCCGAATGCCCATATAACCTATCCCTCAGAATACTCTCTAGGAACTTTCCAACTACAGATGTTAAGCCCACCGGCCTATAGTTCCCAGCATTTTCCCTGCAGCCCTTCGCGAAAAAAGCGCAACATTTGCCACCCTCCAGTCTTCCGGCAACTCTCCTGTATTTAAGGACGATCCATAAATTTCAACCAGGGCTCCCGCAATTTCCTCTCTAGTTTCCCACAATGTCCTTGGATATATCTGATCAGGCCCTGGAGATTTGTCTACCTTCATAGACGACAGTACCTTCAGTACTTCATCAACAGTAACACTGACTGTTCTCAAGACACTTCCATTGCCTGCCCCAAGTTCCTCCGTCCTACTGTCTTTCCCCTCGGTAAATACAGAGGAGAAATACTTATTTACGACCTTGCCCATCTCCTGTGGCTCCACACAGAGGTGACCGCCTTTGATTCCCGAGAGGTCCCACTCTCTCTCATAGAAACATAGAAACATAGAAATTAGGTGCAGGAGTAGGCCATTCGGCCCTTCGAGCCTGCACCGCCATTCAATATGATCATGGCAGATCATCCAACTCAGTATCCCGTACCTGCCTTCTCTCCATACCCCCTGATCCCCTTAGCCCCAAGGGCCACATCTAACTCCCTCTTAAATATAGCCAATGAACTGTGGCCTCAACTACCCTCTGTGGCAGAGAGTTCCAGAGATTCACCACTCTCTGTGTGAAAAAAGTTCTTCTCATCTCGGTTTTAAAGGATTTCCCCCTTATCCTTTAGCTGTGACCCCTTGTCCTGGACTTTCCCCAACATCGGGAACAATCTTCCTGCATCTAGCCTGTCCAACCCCTTAAGACCCCTCTCGAGTTACCCTTTTCCCCCTTATGTATTTTTACAATATTTTGGGATTGTCCTTAATGCTACCCATCAGAGCTATATCCTGGCCCTTCTGATCTCCTTTTTCAGTTTACTCCTTAGTTCCCGAAACTCCTCCAAGGATGCACTTGATGTCCCTGGTGCTGCCTATACCTGCCCCATGCATCCTTCTTGTTCCCTAGTGGCCAGTCTTCCAAGTGCCTTTAAGTAGTTTAGTTTAGAGACAGAAACATAGAAACATAGAAAATAGGTGCAGGAGTAGGCCATTCGACCCTTCGAGCCTGCACCGCCATTCAATATGATCATGGCTGATCATCCAACTCAGTATCCTGTACCTGCCTTCTCTCCATACCCCCTGATCCCTTTAGCCACAAGGACCACATCTAACTCCCTCTTAAATATAGCCAAATGAACTGGCGTCAACTACATTCTGTGGCAGAGAATTCCAGAGATTCACCACTCTCGGTGTGAAAAATGTTTTCCTCATCTTGGTCCTAAAAGATTTCCCCCTTATTCTTAAACTGTGACCCCTTGTTCTGGACTTTCCCAACATCGGGAACAATCTTCCTGCATCTAGCCTGTCCAACCCCTTATGAATTTTGTAAGTTTCTGTAAGATCCCCCCTCAATCTTGTAAATTCTAGCGAGTACAAGCCGAGTCTATCCAGTCTTTCTTCATAAGACAGTCCTGCCATCCCAGGAATCAGTCTGGTGAACCTTCTCTGTACTCTCTCTATGGCAAGAATGTCTTTCCTCAGATTTGGAGACCAAAACTGTACGCAATACTCCAGGTGTGGTCTCACCAAGACCCTGTACAACTGCAGTAGAACCTCTCTGCTCCTATACTCAGATCCTTTTGCTATGAATGCTAACATACCATTCGCTTTCTTCACTGCCTGCTGCACCTGCATGCCTACTTTCAATGACAGGTGGACCATGACACCCAGGTCTCGTTGCATCTCCCCTTTTCCTAATCGGCCACCACAGCTTGGCCCACTGAGTTCACACCGACTATTGATCACCCGTCCATTCCAGTCGTACGTTATCCCACTTTCTCATCCACTTCCTGCGCGCTTAAGCGATAATTCTATAGCGGCCAATTAGTTTACTAAACCGCACCTTTGTGATGTGGGAGGAAACCTGAGGACCCAGAGGGAACCCACACGGTCACAGGAAGAACGTGCAAACTGCACAAAAACAGCGCCCCAGGTCAAGATCGAACCCGGGGGCTTGGGGGCTGACGTTTCTTCGCGGACCGATTCCAGTCGCTATACAAGTCTGATGGAAGGCTGCTGATATTCAGTAGACGACGGCACAGTGGCACAGCGGTAAAGTTGCTGCCTTACAGCACCAGAGACCCGCATTTGATCCAGACAAGGATGCTTGTCTACGCAGAGTTTGCACGTTCTCCCAGTGACCTGCGTGGATTTTCCCCAGAAGCTCCACAGTTTCCTCCCGCACTCCAAAGACGCACAGGTTCATAGCCAAAGGATTTGAGTATAGGAGCAGGGAGGTTCTACTGCAGTTGTACAGGGTCTTGGTGAGACCACACCTGGAGTATTGTGTACAGTTTTGGTCTCCTAATCTGAGGAAAGACATTCTTGCCATAGAGGGAGTACAGAGAAGGTTCACCAGACTGATTCCTGGGATGGCAGGGCTTTCATATGAAGAAAGACTGGGTAGACTTGGCTTGTACTCGCTAGAATTTAGAAGATTAAGTGGGGATCTTATAGAAACTTACAAAACTCTTAAGGGGTTGGACAGGCTAGATGCAAGAAGATTGTTCCCGATGCTGGGAAAGTCCAGAACAAGGGGTCACAGCTTAAGGATAAGGGGGAAGTCTTTTAGAAACAAGATGAGAAAAAAAATTCACTCAGAGGGTGGTGAATCTGTGGAACTCTCTGCCACAGAAAGTAGTTGAGGCCACAGTTCATTGGATATATTTAAGAAGGAGTTAGATGTGGCCCTTGTGGCTAAAGGGATCATTGGGGTATGGAGAGAAGGCAGGAACAGGATACTGAGTTGGATGATCAGCCATGATCATATTAAATGGCGGTGCAGGCTCGAAGGGCCGAATGGCCTACTCCTGCACCTATTTTCTATGTTTCTATGTTTGTAGGTTAATCGGCTTGGTAAAATTGTAAATTGTATCCTAGTGTGTGTAGGGTTCTGTTACTGTTCGGGGATCGCCAGTCGGGCCTGTTTCCACGCTGTATCTCTAAACTAAAACTAAGCTAGAAGAGAGAGATTGGAAGTAGCTCTGCAGTACAATTTTAAACAAGTCCGGGTCCCAGAAGGAGCAGTTTCAGGCTGCACGATCATTTACTGTAGATTGCTGCAATAGAGAACAGATTGGTGCATTGCTACAATATTGTCCAAACATCTTTCCACACTGCAATCCATAACCATGATGACAGCAGCCTGAGTTTCCAGTGGAGAACACATACTGCAGTGAACGACTCCTTATGGTGTAATAAACCGGTGACAAACAGTGTTGTCTCCAGTTAATCTACTCAACACATCAACTCCAAGGAATAATGATTCAACTCCATTTTCTCTGATGTACCATGTAATACTTTACTCTATTTCAATATTCTGATCTCCGTGAGGCTTAGCAATCAGAAATTCGGTGCAAGATTTAAATTGGATATTCTACTAATTTGGCTTGATATGTATTTTCTCTCTCTACCCCCAAACTTTGGCAGAAGGATAGGTGGCTTTTCGGGTGGGAAAGCTTGGCTTCTTCAGGCTGTAAGTGGAGGTCGGGCGGGGATGGGAACTAAAGTAGAGGGGAGAAAAAGGCCAGCGCAGAGGGGGAGCAGTGAGAGAGGGTGTTGCAGGATTCCCGTCGGAGAGAGGAGGAGAACTTCTTCAAAGTGGTCATACATTGAGGAGATTTCGCAGTGGAGCAGCCAAATTGTGCAGGAGAGAAGGAGGCTTCCGACCTGAAACGTCACCGACTCCCTTTCTCCAGAGACGCTGCCTGACTGCTGACTTACACCAGCATTGTGTGCCGAGCTCCCCCCATACTCTGGAGTGGCACGGTGGCGCAGTGGTAGAGTTGCTGCTTTACAGCGCTTACAGCACCGGAGACCCGGGTTCGATCCCGACTACGGGTGCTGTCTGCGCAGAGTTTGTACCTTCTCCCCGTGACCTGCGTGGGTTTTCTCCAAGATATTCGGTTTCCTCCACCACTCCAAAGACGTACAGGTTTGTAGGTTAATTGGCTAGGTATAAATGTAAATTGTTCCTCATGTGTGTAGGATGGTGTTAGTGTACAGGGATCGCTGGTCGGTGCGGACTCGGTGAGCCAAAGGGCCTGTTTCCACGCTGTATCTCTGAACTAAACTAAAACATTCATTCTTCCGCATTCCCCACCTCGTAACATAATTAATGTGGGAAATACCCAATGTATTTTGCTTCAGTGATTTCCATAAAGAACAGCTTGGTCTTCAAAATTAAATTGTCTTAAATAAATTGATTCATATCTCAATTTTGGGTATCAACTGTTGAGTTTTAAATCTGTGAAAGATAAAATGTTCAATCAGTGAAATTTGCTCTTTGGAGAGCATTTATTTATAGCATAGTTAGAGTTCTTAAGGATAGCGGAGTTAAGGGATATGGGGAGAGAAACATAGAAACATAGAAATTAGGTGCAGGAGTAGGCCATTCGGCCCTTCGAGACTGCACCGCCTTCATTTAATATGATCATGGCTGATCATCCAACTCAGTATCCCGTACCTGCCTTCTCTCCATACCCTCTGATCCCCTTAGCCACAAGGGCCACATCTAACTCCCTCTTAAATATAGCCAATGAACTGGCCTCAACTACCCTCTGTGGCAGAGAGTTCCAGAGATTCACCACTCTCTGTGTGAAAAAAGTTCTCCTCATCTCGGTTTTAAAGGATTCCCCCTTATCCTTAAGCTGTGACCCCTTGTCCTGGACTTCCCCAACATCGGGAACAATCTTCCTGCATCTAGCCTGTCCAACCCCTTAAGAATTTTGTAAGTTTCTATAAGATCCCCTCTCAATCTCCTAAATTCTAGAGAGTATAAACCAAGTCTATCCAGTCTTTCTTCATAAGACAGTCCTGACATCCCAGCAATCAGTCTGGTGAACCTTCTCTGCACTCCCTCTATGGCAATAATGTCCTTCCTCAGATTTGGAGACCAAAACTGCACGCAATACTCCAGGTGTGGTCTCACCAAGACCCTATACAACTGCAGTAGAACCTCCCTGCTCCTATACTCAAATCCTCTTGCTATGAAAGCCAACATGCCATTCGCTTTCTTTACTGCCTGCTGCACCTGCATGCCTACCTTCAATGACTGGTGTACCATGACACCCAGGTCTCGCTGCATCTCCCCCTTTCCCAATCGGCCACCGTTTAGATAATAATCTGCTTTCCCGTGTTTGCCACCAAAATGGATAACCTCACATTTATCCACATTAAACTGCATCTGCCAAACATTTGCCCACTCACCCAGCCTATCCAAGTCACCTTGCAGTCTCCTAGCATCCTCCTCACACCTAACACTGCCCCCCAGCTTAGTGTCATCCGCAAACTTGGAGATATTGCCTTCAATTCCCTCATCCAGATCATTAATATATATTGTAAATAGCTGGGGTCCCAGTACTGAGCCTTGCGGTACCCCACTAGTCACTGCCTGCCATTGTGAAAAGGACCCGTTTACTCCTACTCTTTGCTTCCTGTTTGCCAGCCAGTTCTCTATCCACATCAATACTGAACCCACAATGCCATGTGCTTTAAGTTTGTATACTAATCTCTTATGTGGGACCTTGTCGAAAGCCTTCTGGAAGTCCAGATACACCACATCCACTGGTTCTCCCCTATCCACGCTACTAGTTACATCCTCGAAAAATTCTATAAAATTCGTCAGACATGATTTACCTTTCGTAAATCCATGCTGACTTTGTCCAATGATTTCACCACTTTCCAAATGTGCTGCTATCCCATCTTTAATAACTGACTCTAGCAGTTTCCCCACTACCGATGTTAGGCTAACTGGTCTGTAATTCCCCGTTTTCTCTCTCCCTCCCTTCTTAAAAAGTGGGGTTACGTTTGCTACCCGCCAATCCTCTGGAACTACTCCAGAATCTAAAGAGTTTTGAAAGATTATTACTAATGCATCCACTATTTCTGGAGCTACTTCCTTAAGTACTCTGGGATGCAGCCTATCTGGCCCTGGGGATTTATCGGCCTTTAATCCATTCAATTTACCCAACACCACTTCCCGACTAACCTGGATTTCACTCAATTCCTCCACCTCCTTTGACCCGCGGGCCCCTGCTATTTCCGGCAGATCATTTATGTCTTCCTTAGTGAAGACGGAACCAAAGTAGTTATTCAATTGGTCCGCCATATCCTGGTTCCCCATGATCAACTCACCTGTTTCTGACTGCAAGGGACCTACATTTGTTTTAACTAATCTCTTTCTTTTCACATATCTATAAAAACTTTTGCAGTCAGTTTTTATGTTCACTGCCAGTTTTCTTTCATAATCCATTTTTCCTTTTCTAATTAAGCCCTTCGTCCTCCTCTGCTGGTCTCTGAATTTCTCCCAGTCTTCCGGTATGCTGCTTTTTCTGGCTAGTTTGTACGCATCATCCTTTGCTTTGATACTATCCCTGATTTCCCTTGTTATCCATGGATGCACTACCTTCCCTGATTTATTCTTTTGCCAAACTGGGATGAACAATTTTTGTAGTTCATCCATGCAGTCTTTAAATGCCTTCCATTGCATATCCACCGTCAACCCTTTTAGAATTAATTGCCAGTCAATCTTGGCCAATTCACGTCTCATACCCTCAAAGTTACCTTTCTTTAAGTTCAAAACCATTGTTTCTGAATTAACAATGTCACTCTCCATCCTAATGAAGAACTCAATCATATTATGGTCACTCTTGCCCAAGGGGCCACGCATAACAAGACTACTAACTAACCCTTCCTCATTACTCAATACCCAGTCTAAAATAGCCAGCTCTCTCGTTGGTTCCTCTACATGTTGGTTTAGATAACTATCCCGCATACATTCCAAGAAATCCTCTTCCTCAGCACCCCTGCCAGTTTGATTCACCCAATCTATATGTAGATTGAAGTCACCCATTATAACTGCTTTGCCATTGTCGCAAGCATTTCTAATTTCCTGTTTGATACCATCTCCAACTTCACTACTACTGTTAGGTGGCCTGTACACAACACCCACCAGCGTTTTCTGCCCCTTATTGTTTCGCAGCTCTACCCATACCGATTCCACATCCTCCAAACTAATGTCCTTCCTTTCCATGAGAAGGCAGGAACGGGTACTGATTGGGGATGATCAGCCATGATCACATTGAATGGCGGTGCTGGCTCGATGGGCAGAATAGCCTGCTCCTGCACCTCAAGTTCAAGTTTAAGTGAGTTTATTGTCATGTGTCCCTGATAGGACAATGGAATTCTTGCTTTGCTTCAGCACACAGAACATAGTAGGCATTGACTACAAAACAGATCAGTGTGTCCATATACCGTAATATAATCTAAATATATACACCTATTGTCTATTGGCTTTAATCATTAGCTGAATTTAGTTTCATGAGAAAAGTGATTAACTCAGTTCATAATGGCAGGTCGTGGAAAAAAACGTGCAAACTCCGTACAGACAGCACCCGTAATCAGGGTGAAACCCAGGTGAATGGCGCTGTAAAGCAGCAACTCTACCACCGCGTCACTGTGCCGCCCCAACTTCCTCGAGGAAAACTAAAACCATGTGTAAAATGTAACACTTCAGCGAGTGCTGAAACACACAATATTTGACGTTGTAATATCAGATTGCTTTCTTCACCTTTACAACAGATCATCCATCCATGATGTTAAAATCAATCAGTCTTGTAGCTGAAGAACACAGATCCATTCGTTCTCGGAAATAAACTGCTGGGGAGGAAATTATACAGAATTATCCTGTCCTTAGAATAAATGCTGAGCCAGTGGGGCCATTCATTACAATCCCGTGTATTGACGAGGCTGCAGGATTGTTTTTAGTCGAGGGTAGACAAAACAAGGAATATTATTGTGGTCAAGACATGGTTTTGCAGCAGTAGAGTTGCTGCCTTACAGTGCCAAAGACCCGGGTTCAATGTCGACACTGGGTGCAGTCTGTACAGACTTTGTACATTCTCCCCCTAACCTGTGTGTGTTTTCACCGGGAGCTCCGGTTTACTCACTCATTCCTAAGACGTACAGATTTGTAGGTTAATTGGCTTGCTAACATTGTAAATCACCCCGAGTGTGTGTAGGATAGTGCTAGCGTGCAGGGATCGCTGGTCAGCGCAGACTCGGTGGGCCGAAGGGCCTGTTTCCCCACTGTATCTCTAAACTAAACTAAACTAATTTCTATCCTTATGGCATGGATTGTTTATTGTGCAACACTGAGGACTATTGCAGGTGAAGTAAAACACTTCTGCTTGCCCTTTTTGAAATTTATCACCACACTTTTCTCTAAAGAAGTTGATTTGTCACCCAACCATTCCTCTTCTTCTTATAAATATCCAGCAACAGCAGACAATAAATATCTGTATAAGCCATGCACGCTTGCTTCTATCCCTTAATATGATGCTGGATGATTCGTAAAATAGACGAATGACTTGGCACAGCTTATCAAAGTGTGTACATGAAACAGAAAACATTTACTCTTTGAGTGCCAAATGATACCTCAAATCAAGTCAAGTCAAGTTTATTCGTCACGTACACATACGAGATGTGCAGTGAAATGAAAAGTGGCAATGCTCGCGGACTTTGTGGAAAAAGACAAACAAACAAACAAACTACAAACACAACCACATATTCTTTTGCATATTAAATATTGTGGGCGGAAGTAAAAACGTTCAGTAGAGTTAGTCCCTGGTGAGATAGGAGTTTACAGTCCGAATGGCCTCTGAGAAGAAACTCCTTCTCAACCTCTCCGTTCTCACCGCATGGCAACGGAGGCGTTTGCCTGACCGTAGCAGCTGGAACAGTCCGTTGCAGGGGTGGAAGGGGTCTCCCATGATCTTATTGGCTCTGGAGTTGCACCTTCTGATGTATAGTTCCTGCAGAGGGGCGAGTGAAGTTCCCATAGTGCGTTCGGCCGAACGCACTACTCTCTGCAGAGCCTTCTTGTCCTGGGCAGAGCAATTCCCAAACCAAATCATGATATTTCCTCTTTGAATAATTATGGGGGAGAAAAAAACTGGGGAGGTAAATTAAAACCTGAACAAATCTCTTACTTTAATTTTAAAATGTTTTTGCCATTCCCCAACCCAAAACATGAAATATGGTTTTTGGGTGAACACATACAATTATTTCTGACAGAAACAGAATTCTATTATAATTTTCTCTCACCTGGAATACCCTGACGTTCCATCAAACCCAAATGAAGACTCCATACTTTAGCTTACTTAGTGAGAATACACGGCCAGCATCTGAGTACATTTCATTCATTGGAGGAGCCATTCAATAGAAATGTGCTTGCAATTGTTTGTCTTATCCCATTCCCCTAACCCATGGGATTGTCGGCTTCTTAATCATCTGTTGAAGTGGCTATAATGCCTACAAAAAGCTTCATGGAATAATCCTCATGGTTAGTTTTACAGCTCTCCAACAGTTATTGTTACGTCAGCTAACAGCATTTCCTCCGTTGCCATGCGGTGAGAACGGAGAGGTTGAGAAGGAGTTTCTTCCCAGAGGCAATTCGGACTGTAAACGCCTATCTCACCAGGGACTAACTCTACAGAACGTTTTTCCTTCCATTATTTATTATGTAAAAGAATATGTGTGTTATGATTGTGTTTATAATTTGTTTGGTTGTTTTGTTGTTTGTCTTTTGCACAAAAGTCCGCGAGCATTGCCACTTTCATTTCACTGCACATCTCGTATGTGTATGTGACAAATAAACTTGACTTGACTTGACTTTCCAAGTTAAGAAATCCCTCAGCCTCATGAAGGGTCTCAACCCAATTCCTTGTCTCCGGAGATGCTGCCTGCCCCGCTGAGTGACTCCAGCATTTTGTATCCAACTTCAGTGTAAATCAGCATCTATAGTTCCTTCCTATTTCAAAGCAAGCAGGAATTCTCCATTGTGTCTTGCTAGTACATACCTACCTCCGACACATAAGAAAAGACTTTGTTCGGTCTACCGTTTCTCCCTCGTAATTCCTCAAGGTTATGACAATAAACCAGAGCAAGTTCTGGACAGATTTCAAGCCCAACTAATCCCAAAAATGGTGTAACTGAAGTTCCATATTGTGTACAATTCAAATAACCAAGCACATAGAAACATAGAAACATAGAAACATAGAAATTAGGTGCAGGAGTAGAGGCCATTCGGCCCTTCGAGCCTGCACCGCCATTCAATATGATCATGGCTGATCATCCAACTCAGTATCCCATCCCTGCCTTCTCTCCATACCCCCTGATCTCCTTAGCCACAAGGGCCACATCTAACTCCCTCTTAAATATAACATCTCAACCTGCTAACTTCCTTTTCCTCCTAGTTATTTATTTCCAAATCCATGTTCCAATTTATAAAACCTTTTTTTGCCTGACCCTTCAGAGCACTGTAACACTGGCCGGTCCTGTGAAAACAGACCACTGTGCAGCCCTGTTTTGTATTGTGGCTAAGTTCCGGAAAGTCACTATTCATTTCCCTCAATCCCTTTGCCTCCATGACCTTCTCCACGGTAAACATATATGAGAAATACTCATGCCTATCTCCTGTGGCTACACACAGAGACAACTGCATTGATCCTTCAGGTCACCTATTATCTCCCCAGTTATCCACATGCTCCTAATATACTCAGGATTTTCCTTTATTTGTTCTGCCAAAGCTACCTCAGTTCTTTGCATCCGCTTATATTGCTACATGTTCATATTATTACACCTATCTGATTTTTTTTAATGACGATACTGACATTACATGTGTGAGAAGGAACTGCAAATGCTGGTTTAAACCGAAGATAGACACAAGAAGCTGGAGTAATTCAGCGGGACAGGCAGCACCTCTGGAATGGGTGGCGTTTATCATCGTTACTTTTTTGCATAACATTCATTCATTACTCTTTATCTCTCTACAACATCGTCTATATCTCTCGTTTCACTTTCCCCTGACTAGTCTCGACCCGAAACGTCACCCATTCCTTCTCTCCAGAGATGCTGCCTGTCCCACTGAGTTACTCCAGCTTTTTGTGTCTATCTGACATATAACCATATAACCATATAACAATTCCAGCACGGAAACAGGCCATCTCGGCCCTACAAGTCCGTGCCGAACAACTTTTTTTCCCTTAGTCCCACCTGCCTGCACTCATACCATAACCCTCCATTCCCTTCTCATCCATATGCCTATCCAATTTATTTTTAAATGATACCAACGAACCAGCCTCCACCACTTCCACTGGAAGCTCATTCCACACCGCTACCACTCTCTGAGTAAAGAAGTTCCCCCTCATATTACCCCTAAACTTCTGTCCCTTAATTCTGAAGTCATGTCCTCTTGTTTGAATCTTCCCTATTCTCAAAGGGAAAAGCTTGTCCACATCAACTCTGTCTATCCCTCTCATCATTTTAAAGACCTCTATCAAGTCCCCCCTTAACCTTCTGCGCTCCAGAGAATAAAGACCTAACTTATTCAACCTATCTCTGTAACTTAGTTGTTGAAACCCAGGCAACATTCTAGGAAATCTCCTCTGTACTCTCTCTATTTTGTTGACATCCTTCCTATAATTGGGCGACGAAAAATGGACACCATACTCCAGATTTGGTCTCACCAATGCCTTGTACAATTTTAACATTACATCCCAGCTTCTATACTCAATGCTCTGATTTATAAAGGGCAGCACACCAAAAGCTTTCTTTACCACCCTATCTATATGAGATTCCACCTTCAAGGAACTATGCACGGTTATTCCCAGATCCCTCTGTTCAACTGTATTCTTCAATGCCCTACCATTTACCATGTACGTCCTATTTGTGATCTACTTTTGCTTGCCAGTATTGCCTTACAATGGTAACTAATACTCTCAGCTGATACAGATCATTAATAATTAACAACACCAAACACTTCTGTTTCCTGCAGCTCTTCATGAGGAAGGTTGCCGTGCAGTAATGTGGTGTTTAAGAGGTTCTTAGATAGGCTCATAGATATACAGGAATGGACAGATATAGATCACACGATGAAGCGGAGATTAGTTTGACTTGGTGTCATATCTGTCCCAGATATTGCGGACCATAACTGTTCCTCTGATGTTATGTTCTATGTTCTATGTTTGGCGTCCACTTCAGAGCAGAGTAAGTTACGAGGAGGTTCCAAGATTTATTCCAAATCATGGGAATTTATTGTGAAACAAGGGAATTTATTTGAGGACAATGGAGAAATAGTAAGGATTTATTGAAGAGCTCTACCAAAGAGCCAACACAGACATGTGTAGGAAGGAACTGCAGGTGCTGGTTTACACTGGAGTAATTCGGCGGGATGGTCAGCATCCCTGGAGAGAAGGAATGGGTGATGTTTCGGGTCGAGACCCTCACACCTCACCCTTCCATATCTCTATGTCTCCCTCTCTCCTGACTCTGTCCGAAGAAGGGTTTCCACCCGAAACATCATCCATTTCTTCTCTCCAGAGATGCTGCCTGTCCCGTTGAGTTATTCCAACATGTTGTATCTAACTTCAATTCTCAGGCCATCACAGACATGTCGGGCCGAAGGGCTGCCTCCTCGCTATCACCTTTTAGACTCCCAAATGAATAGGATAGTCAATTGATGTCGCAGCTGTGAATATTATACGGATGGGTCTTGTACGACTTTCAGACTAACTTCCATTATTCATTTGTTGATTTATTTTACTGTAAGAAGCACAGCAGATAAATTTAGAAAAAATCAAAACCTGAGAGGATTTCGATCTAGGGATCAATAATCATTAATCACTAAGTGCCGAATGGACATGAAAAATATGTGTTCTGCAATATTTATATGTGTTTTAGTTTGGCAGAGATTCCCTTTAGACTTATATAATAAAAGATCACCGCTTGCCCAATGTCATTAACCCTTCGTAAATCAAAGCCAAACACTGAGCAGATCAGCCTGACCTGGATTCGATGGGCTGAAGGGCCTGTCTCCATGCTGTATCTATAAACTAACAACCGTAGGAAGGAGCTGGTTTAAACCAAAGATAGACACAAAATGTTGGAGTAACTCAGCGGGACAGGCAACATCTCTGCATGGAAGGGATTGAAACATAGAAGCATAGAAAATGGTTGTAGGAGGAGGCCATTCAGCCCTTCCAGCTAGCACAGTCATTCAATGTGGTCATGGTTGATCATCCACAATCAGTACCACCTCCTCCCTTCTTCCCATATCCTTTGATTCTGCTCTCCCTAAGAGCTTGATCTAACTCTCTTTTGATGGTATCCAGTGAATCGGCCTCCACTGCATTCTGAGGCAGCGAATTCCACTAATTCACAACTCCCTGGATGAAAAGGTTTTTCCTCATCTCAGTTCTAAATGGCCTACCCCTTATTCTTAAACTGTAGCCCCTAGTTCTGGACTCCCCCAGCATCCGGAACATGTTTCCTGCATCTAGCTGGTCCAATTCCTTAATCATTTTATATGTTTCTATAAGATCCCCTCTCGTCCTTTTAAATTCCACTGAATACAAGCCCAGTCTTCCCATTTGTTCATCATATGACACTCCCGCCATCCCGGGAATTAACCTTGTGAGCCTACGCTGCATTCCCTCAATAGCAAGAATGTCCTTCCTCAAATTAGGAGACCAAAACTGCACACAATACTCCAGATGTGATCTCACCAGGGCTCTGTACAACTTCAGAAGGACCTCTTTGCTTCTATACTCAAATCCTCTCGTTATGAAGGCCAACATGCCATTAGCTTTCTTCACTGCCTGCTGTACCTGCATGCATACTTTCAGTGAATTTGCCTTATTGTTTTTTTTTTGCCACCAAAGTGGATAACCTCACATTTATCCACATTATACTGCATCTGCCATGCATCTACCCACTCACCCAGCCTATCCATCACCCTGCAGCCTCATAGCATCCTCCTCATAGTTCACACTGCCACCCAGCTTTGTATCATCTGCAAATTTTCTAATGTTACTTTTTGTTCCTTCATCTAAATCAGTAATTTATATTGTAAATTTCTCCAGTCCCAGCACCGAGCCTTGTGGCACTCCACTAGTCAGATTCAGATTCAGATTGTAGTTCTACGCAAGACAAAGCATTTCACTGAACATGTCACAATAAAGTGTCATTGAATTGAACCCTTGAGAAGTTGAGTTAATATTTCAAGTTGTAGAATCTTTGGTAAATTTATTAAGGAGCAATAAACAACTTCACATTGTGTTATGGAGAAGGTGAGGACTGGTTGATAGGATTAAGGGGATGTCTGTGATAGGGTGAGGCCAGGATTGTGTTCGGGACAAACTGTTGATGAGTTATCTGACTACAGATTAATGAGAGCAGTTGGAGAATGAATGGAGGAGCCAAAGGAATGTGAAAGTTGTGAAATGCAGTGGTGTGGGAAATGCCCTATCGCCAGGCTATGCAACGAGAGAAAAAATGTCCCAACGTGGCCTGGATAAGTCTTCATTTACGCTTATAGCTTGACACCACAACCAACAATATTTCAGTTTTATTAGGAGATTTTAATAACTGATGCATGACTCACAAAATATTTGACACTGACACAGATAACTAAATGTTTTTTTTATTTGGTGTTTTCCATTTAAAACCCCCTCAACTGAACAATAACATTTTACAAGTAATCAAATCTAAGGTTAAAAATATTTTCTTTCATAGCAAGACCGACAAATAAAATGGGGTTAACTTTTACCCCTAACTGTGAAGTTAATATAAACAACATTATTCATCTAATGAACACAGTTGGATAAAATATTAAATATATTTAGTCCACTTTTGCTGAAACTTCAACATGGCTCCTCAATTTATTGTATAAATAAACTTTAAGAACTTTCCTCTCCTGCTGTTAAATATTCCATTTCTTTTCATTCTGACAGGAAATCTCTAAGATGTCCATCATATGAGTCCATCATATGAGTATAGAAGCTGGGATGTAATTTTAAAATTGTACAAGGCATTGGTGAGACCAAATCTGGAGTATGGTGTACAATTTTGGTCGCCCAATTATAGGAAGGATGTCAACAAAATAGAGAGAGTACAGAGGAGATTTACTAGAATGTGGCCTGGGTTTCAACAACTAAGTTACAGAGATAGGTTGAATAAGTTAGGTCTTTATTCTCTGGAGCGCAAAGGTTAAGGGGGGAGTTGATAGAGGTCTTTAAAATGATGAGAGGGATAGATAGAGTTGACATGGACAAGCTTTTCGCATTGAGAGTAGGGAAGATTCAAACAAGAGGACATGACTTCAGAATTAAGGAACAGAAGTTTAGGGGTAATATGAGGGGGAACTTCTTTACTCAGAGAGTGGTAGCGGTGTGGAATGAGCTTCCAGTGGAAGTGGTGGAGGCAGGTTCATTGGTATCATTTAAAAATAAATTGGATAGGCATATGGATGAGAAGAGAATGGAGGGTTATGGTATGAGTAGCAGGCAGGTGGGACTAAGGGAAAAAAAGTTGTTCGGCACGGACTTGTAGGGCCGAGATGGCCTGTTTCAGTGCTGTGATTGTTATATGGTTATATTCTTTTATAAATATATCATGGAAATATGTAATATTAAGTGGGTTTGAAGCGATGAACTCCAAGTCTGCATGGCTTGTGCCCATTTCCCCATTTGGCATTATCAGTTCCAACAGAGTGTCTTCTGCCCAGTCTGTAATTACAAGGCAATTGCTCCTCGCGATAAACTAGTTCATCTGCATATTTAGCACAAAAAGCCGCAGAGGCTGGTTTACTAAAAGCTGGGAGTAACTCCGTGGGTCAGGCGGCATATCTGGAGAAGTTTCCGGTCGGGAAGAAAAGGTCTAATGAAGAATCCCGACCCAAAACGTTGCCTATCCATGACCCATCCGTTGAGTTACTTCAGCATTTTGTGTCTTCATGTGTTTTTTAGCAAAAGATAGGAAAAGGAAATTGAATCTTGTCATACCTGCCATTGTCATTGTTAAACAGCAGAACAAATCACAGGTTAATTTCTGAAGATGATTAATCTCAGATTGTCTCCCCTATATTTCTCTCTCAGCTGATATTTGACCAGTTAAGCATTTCAATAGTCAATAGTCAATAGTCAATAGTCAATTTAATTGTCATTTGGACCCCTGGAGGTCCAAACGAAATGCCATTTCTGCAGCCATACATTACACACAAATAGACCCCAGACACAACATAATTTACATTTTACATAAACATCCATCACATTGCTGTGATGGAAGGCCAAAAAAACTTATCTCTCACGTTATTTCTCACGTTACATGTTTTTGTAACCGTTCCCTGACCACCAAGAAAGGCAATCATGTACAGTTATCCTGTCTGCCAAATTTGGCGACTCCTTGAATAAAAAGATGGATGTTATCCATATAATTTGTATGAACTCATCTCAATTCACATTTTAGAAGAAATTGCCCATCTTTTGTTAGGGACTTTTGCTGACATTTTGATTTTCAATGCAATGTGATAGTGTTTAAAGAGTAAATTGATATATTACTAAAGGATTTACTACAATTCACCCTCTGCCCCATCTGCTTGTAACATTGTCAATAAATGCTGTTAAATAGTCCTGCAGGTATAGAGTCATACGGCACAGAAACAGGCCCTTCGGCCCAACTTGCCCATGCCGACCAAGATGCCCATCTACACTGGTCCCACCTGCCTGCGTTGGTCCCATATCCCTCTGAACCTATCCTACCCATGGACCTGTCAGTAGGCACAAAATGCTGGAGTACCTCAGCAGGACAGGCAGCATCTCTGGATGGAAGGAATGGGTCAAGACCCTTCTTCAGACCCAAAACCGTGCCCATTCCTTCGCTCTAGAAATGTTGTTACTCCTGCATTTTGTTTCCATCGTCCGTGTAAACCAGCATCTGCAGTTCCTTCCTACACATGTACATGTCCAAATGTCTTTTAAATGTTATAGTATTTACCTTAACTACCTCCTCTGGCAGCTTGTTCCAAATACCCACCACACTGCATGAAAAGTTTGCCCCTCAGGTTCCTATCTTTCCCCTCTCACTTAAGATCTATGCCTTCTGTTTCTTGATTTTCCCCTTTTCCCCGTAAAAGACGCTGTGTATCTACCCTACCTGCAGCGTTGCTACAGCTGTAGCTATAGTGTCTAAGGGACGCTGCACTGGCAGCAGCCTCTACCTACAGCCTGCCTGTTATTTCTATCTTTTTTTATTATTTTTAGTTAGTCTAAAGTCTTGTGTTGGTGGAAACTTTTACTTTTCTATGTGGGGGAGGGGGGCAGGGTAAGGGGGAAACCGTCTCCCAGTCTCTTCCGGGCGGGGACGCGACTATTTCTCCGAGTCGCGTCCTCGCCCCCCACCTCGCGGCCTACCAGCTGGATCGGAGCGGCCTTTCCTGCTGGGGACCGGGAACCGGACCGGGGCTGCTACAGCGGCGGCGCAGCGCTGGAGTCACTGCGGAGCGGGCGATGCCGACCTGGGTCGCCGTTTGGAGCTCCGGAGCGTTGAGCCGTTGCTCCAACATCGTGGAGCTCTGGTGCGGAGAGCTTCCAACGCGGGCGGCGCTGACGGCCATCGTGAAGTCCTGGAGCGCCTTGTAGAGGGCCTACAGCAGCAGTCTCCACCCAGCGCGGCCTGCGGACTTTGGAAGCCGCCGACTCCGGTAGGGGTGGCCGACTCTGGTGTCCACGCCACTGAGGACGTCCCGCAGCCCCGACGTCGGACTTACAACACCCCGGCGAGCGGTCCTGAACATCGGGTCGCCCATAGCGGCAATTGCGGAGGGCACGGGGAGGCCCTGACCACGGGGAACAATGGACGAAGAGACTGACTTTGGTGCCTTCCCACACAGTGGGAAACTTTGATTCTGCTGTGTGGGGATGTTTTATGTCAAACCCTATAGTGTGGTGTGTCCCTTATTTTTATTGTATGGCTGTATGGGAATTTCATTTCACTGTGCCATCTGGCACATGTGATGAATAAATCTATCTTGTATCTTGTATCTTGTAAGAAATAGGAGCAGGAATAAGTCGCCTAGTGTCGGTCACAGTGGTGCAGCGGTAGAGTTGCTGCCTTACAGTGAATGCAGCGCTGGAGATCCTGGTTCGATCCCGACTACGGGCGCTGCCTGTACGGAGTTTGTACGTTCTCCCCGTAACTGCGTGGGTTTTCTCCGAGATCTTCGGTTCCCTCCCACACTCCAAAGACACACAGGTTTGTAGGTTAATTAGCTTTTCCCTAGTGGGTGCAGGATAGTGTTAATGTACGGGGATCGCTGGAATGCGCGGACCTGGTGGGCCGAAGGGCCTGTTTCCCTGAACTAAAAACCCTTTAAGTCTGTTTTGTAATTCAACCAATCTTAGCGGATCTGATCTTGGCCACCACTTTCCTCCAGATACCCATAATCCCCATCTTACCCTCAGGTTAAAAATTGAATTTAACCATGAATATATGTATTAATTCAGCTTCCACAGCTCTCAATACAATACAATACAATACAATACAATACAATTTTATTTGTCATTTGAACCCCATTGAGGTTCAAATGAAATGTTGTTTCTGCAGTCATACACACATGAAAAAAAGACCCAAGACACAACACAATTTACACAGACATCCATCACAGCGCATCTCCTCCTCGCTGTGATGGAAGGCAAAAACTTATCCCTCCCCTGCACTCCCCATTCCCCTCCCGATGTCAGTCAAAGCCCCCGGCAGGCGATGGCAATTGTCCCGCGGCCATTAATGCCGCGCCGGGCGATGCAAGGCCGCGCTCCGGGTCTTGTTGTTGGAGCCCCCGGCGGGCGCTAGCAAAGTCCCGCAGCCGTTCAAAGCCGCGCCGGGCGATGGTAAGTGTCCCCGCTCCAGGTACTCTTCAACCCCGCAACTCGGGCGGGTGAAGTCGCCGTTGCGGAAGCCCCGAAAAGCGGTCTCCCAGCAGGGACCCGCGGGCTCCCGGTGTTTCTGTCTCCGAATCTTTGGGGGTCGGGTCGCAGCCGAGCGCCACCACAGCTCCACCCGCTCCGAACTCGGCCAGCTCTGCGATGGTGAGTAGGTCCACAGGCTCCGCGACTGGAGCCCCAGGTCGTTCCTGCTGGAGGCCGCTCCACGTTGCAGCCCCAACGACAACGGAGAACCGACAGAGAAAAGGTCGGGTTCTCCGTGCAGGGGAAAGATTTTAAAAGTTTCCCCACCTCCCCCCCCCCCCCCCCCCCCCCACACACACACACACACCACGTCAAAAAAAAATAAAAACTACATTGAAACGAGACAAAAAATAATAATAAGACAGATGGACGGTAGAAGCCGCTGCGACGTGAGTCGCGCCGCCCACCCTCTGGTGGAAATTCAAAAATATTCACAACTCGTCCAGAGAAGACATTTATTCTTGCCTACATGGGTGACCTTATTTCCCTGATGGATTGTCCCTTACTTTTAGACTTTTCCACCAGTGAAAACTTTCCTCTGAGTCAACTTTGTGGAGTCCTTCCGTAGCCTATTTGAAAAGTGCTTATTTGAATTTTTCAGTTTATAATTAAACCTTGATTAGTTAGGGTGTCAGGGGTAATGGGGTGAAGGCAGGAGAATGGAGTTGAGAGCCATTATGGAGTTCCCAAAGGCCATTAGGACGGTAAACTCCAATCTCTCCAGGGACTAACTTTAATGTACCATTCTACTGTTGTGTGGTGTCTTTTTAAAATTGCTGTATTTTTTCTTTTTCATCCCCCCCTCCCACAAATATGTAATATGTGAATATGTGATTCTGTTCCATTCTGTTTGTAGTTTGGTTTTTTTTTGCACAAAGTCCGCGAGCATCGCCACTTTTCATTTCACTGCACATCTCGTATGTGTACGTGGCGAATAAACCTGACTTGACTTGAGAGCCAACCATGATTGAATGGCGGAGTAGACCTGATGGGCCGAATGGCCTAATACTACTCCCAGAACTTATAACAAGATACAAGATACAAGATACAAGATACATTTAATTGTCATTTGGACCCCTTGAGGTCCAAACGAAATGCCGTTTCTGCAGCCATACATTACAAACACATAGACCCAAGACACAACAACACAACATAATTTACATAAACATCCATCACATCGCTGTGATGGAAGGCCAAATAAACTTATCTCTCCACTGCACTCCCCCCCCCCCGATGTCAGAGTCAAAGTCAAAGCCCCCGGCTGGCGATGGCGATCGTTCCGCGGCCATTAAAGCCACGCCGGGTGGTGCGAGGTCGCACACCGGGTCTTGGTGTTAGAGCCCCCGGCGTGCGCTCGCAGAGTCCCGTGGCCATTCCAAGCTGCGCGGAGCGGTGATGTAGGCCCCGCTCCAGGAGCTCTTCGACCCCGCAACTCGGGCGGGAGAAGTCGCCGTTGCAAGAGCCCTGAAAAGCGGTCTCCCTCCAGGGAGCCGCGGGCTCCCAGTGCCGCCGTCCACAGACCTGCCGTTGGAGCCTCCGACTCTCCGGTCGGGCCGCAGCAGCAGCAGCGCTCCACCACCGCTCCACCCGCTCCGGACTCGGCCAGCCCCGCGACGGCGACGGTGAGTCGTCAGCACCAGAGTCCCTGGTCTCTTCCTGTTGGAGGCCGCTCCTCGTTGCGGCCCCAACGACAACGGAAACCCGACGAGAAAAGGTCGGGTCTCCCGTGCAGGGAGAGATTTAAAAAGTTTCCCACCCCCGCCCCCCCACACACACACCCCAACAAAAAATAACAAAAACTACATAGAAACACAGACAGAAAATAATAAAACGCGGACAGGCTGCAGAGGCCGCTGCTGACCAGAGTCGCGCCGCCCACCGGATTCATAGAGATGTATGTACCAGTTGTTTAAACTTAAAAAAATATATATTTTCTAAGGATGTAATTGTTTACTGAGTTTCAAACTGGTCATGTATTGCAACAACTGGTACATACATCTCTATGAATTGGAAACACTAACCATACATAGAGTCATACAGCACAGAAACAGGCCCTACAGACCATCTTGTCGCTGCTGCCCAAGATCGAAACTAGACACTATCGAAACTAGTCCTATTTGCCAGCATTTTATCCACATCCCTTTAAACCTTAGATAGGAGCAAAAGGCTGGAGTAACTCAGTGGGTCAGGCAGCATCTCTGGAGAAAAGGAATAGGTGAGGCTTTGGGTTGTTATTATTATGTAAAAGAATATGTGTGTTATGATTGTGTTTATAATTTGTTTGGTTGTTTTGTTGTTTGTCTTTTGCACAAAAGTCCGCGAGCATTGCCACTTTCATTTCACTGCACATCTCGTATGTGTATGTGACAAATAAACTTGACTTGACTTGACTTGGGTTGTGACACTTCTTCAGACTCAGAGTTGCTCCAGCTGTTGTGTCTATCTTCAGTGTGAACCAGCATCTGCAGTTCCTTCCTACACATTCCCTCTAAACCTTTCCAATCCCTGCACCTGCCTGTGTTTTAAATGTGTTATTGTAGCATCCTCTGGCAGCTCTTTGCACCTACCCACCGCCCTCTGAGTGAAAAAGTTGTCCCTCATGTTCCTATTAAATCTTCCCCATTCTAACCCTGAACCTTTATTGAATATTTCATTGCAAATTAAATATTCAATATTCTGTCAGGCCAATGTCACATATTTGGAATTGATCAATGCTATTTTGTCACTTGAAGTTATGCATTAGTTGTACCAGAGAGAGGTCAATGGTTCTTAAATTAACAATCCAGAGATGACATTAGTTTTTGGATCAGCTACATGACTTGTAAATGGTAAAATACTGTCCCCGACTGTTTTCAGTGATTTATCCAGACATTTTTAATGTTTTAATTGAAAAAAGAACTTTAAAAAAATTATGATCCTTTTCTCAGCCCATTAAATGGCCATGGGATTAAAAGAAAACTGTAAAGTTATGCTTAGGAAACCTCTGGAGACTTTGTGCCCCACCCAAGGTTTCCACACAGTTCCCGGAGGTTGCAGGTAGTGGAAGCAGGTAGGGAGACTGACAAAAACCTCCGGGAACCGCACAGAAACCTTGGGTGGGGCGCAAAGTCTCCAGATGTTTCCGTTCAGGTTTCCTAAGTGGGACAGGGGCATTATTAGAATAAATCTGTTCTACAAAACTGTTCCAGCTGGCTAGCTGGCAAATAACCATATAACCATATAACAATTACAGCACGGAAACAGGCCATCTCGACCCTTCTAGTCCGTGCCGAAAACATAATCTCCCCTAGTCCCATATACTGCGCTCAGACCATAACCCTCCATTCCCTTCCCATCCATATAACTATCCAATTTATTTTTAAATGATAAAAAGAAACTTGCCTCCACCACCTTCACTGGAAGCTCATTCCACACAGCCACCACTCTCTGAGTAAAGAGGTTCCCCCTCATGTTACCCCTAAACTTCTGTCCCTTAATTCTAAAGTCATGTCCCCTTGTTTGAATCTTCCCTACTCTCAGTGGGAAAAGCTTTTCCACGTCAACTCTGTCTATCCCTCTCATCATTTTAAAAACCTCTATCAAGTCCCCCCTTCACCTTCTGCGCTCCAAAGAATAAAGCCCTAATGTTCAAATCTTTCTCTGTAACAAAATTATGGAGGACAGTTAAATCAGATTTTTCCAAACCTATATTACTAACTTCAAATTATTTATGATTAAAAGATTAGCATTTAGTTTATATACAATTGTTCTGATACCAATGCGTTTCCTTGGTGTAGTGATTTAGTTTTAGTTTAGAGATCCGGCGTGAAAACAGGCCCTTCGGTCCATCGATTCTGTGCAAACCAGTGATCCCCGCACACGAACACTATCCTACACGTACTACTGACAATTCACAATTTTACCAAGCCGATTAGCCCACAAACCTGTACCTCTTTGGAGTGTGGGAGGAAACCGGAGCTCACGGGAAGAACATACAAACTCCATACAGACAGCGCCCGTAGTCAGGATTGAGCCCGGATCTCTGGCGCTGTAAGGCAGCAACTCTACCGCTGCGCCAACATACACAGTTAATTAAGCTGTAAAGTTTAAATGAGCAGAGAATGTATTTGCATCTACTTGGAGAATGAATGCGGGCGATGTCTTATAGAGTTCGGTACAAACACCTTTGTTCTGTATTTGTTAATAATCTAGATGTATCTGCGTGGACAGTGGCCCCCCCAAGCTTGCAGAGTTATCAACAAACACTCCAGGAGTCCAGGTTGAAGATGTCCTGGTTGGGTTGCTCCTGGGCCTGGCCAAGCTGGCCATCCGCGAGTCAAGGCGCCAGGCGGTTCAATTCAATTCAACTTTAATGTCATTGCACAGATACAAGTATGGGTACAACGAAATGCAGTTTAGCGTCAGTCCGTAGTAACAGTGCAATATAGAAATAAAAATACAGAATAAGCAAACAATGTGGACGGAGAGACTGGAGAAATCTATCGGCGGGACTCCGAGTTCAGCAATGTGATGGTGTTGTTGTAGAAGCTGTTCCTCATCCTACTAGTACGTGACCTGAGGCTCCTGTACCACCTCCCTGATGGGAGGAGGGCAAACAGTCCATGGTTGGGGTGTGAGGGGTCTTTGATGATCTTCCCGGCCCGTCTCAGACACCGTTTTCGGTGGAGGGCATCCATGGCAGGGAGCAGGGCACCGATTATGTACTGAGCGGTTTTTCACCACCCGTTGTAGTGCCTTCCTGTCCGCTACGGTGCAACTGCTGTACCATACCGTGAAGCAGGTGGTCAGGATGCTTTCGATGGTACAGCGGTAAAAGTTGGTCAGGATCTGGAGTCCAGGTTGAGGTCTATGTGTTGGAGAATAACCATATAACCATATAACAATTACAGCACGGAAACAGGCCATCTCGGCCCTACAAGTCCGTGCCGAACAACCTTTTTTCCTTAGTCCCACCTGCCTGCACTCATACCATAACCCTCCATTCCCTTCTCATCCATATGCCTATCCAATTTATTTTTAAATGATACCAACGAACCTGCCTCCACCACTTCCACTGGAAGCTCATTCCACACCGCTTCCACTCTCTGAGTAAAGAAGTTCCCCCTCATGTTACCCCTAAACTTCTGTCCCTTAATTCTGAAGTCATCCCCTTGTTTGAATCTTCCCTATTCTCAAAGGGAAAAGCTTGTCCACATCAACTCTGTCTATCCCTCTCATCATTTTAAAGACCTCTATCAAGTCCCCCCTTAACCTTCTGCGCTCCAGAGAATAAAGCCCTAACTTGTTCAACCTTTCTCTGTAAATTAGTTGTTGAAACCCAGGCAACATTCTAGTAAATCTCCTCTGTACTCTCTCTATTTTGTTGACATCCTTCCTATAATTGGGCGACCATGAGCTTGTAATGACCATTTAACTTGGAAAAACGTAGGTCTGATCCTATTTGGGAGTACGAAATAAAAAATGCCAACAAGAAGTGTATGGAGCACCTTTTACAGATAGTTTTGACCACACTCACATACAGGGATTGCCAGTTTCATTTTGCAAACAATTTTCGTTTAGCCGAACATGATGCCAAGTTCAACAGATCTCATCTCCCTATACATAATCCATATCCCTCTGTTCCTTACAGTTCCATGTGCCTATCTAAAAGCCTCTTAAATACCACTGTTGTATTTACCTCCACCCCCACCCCTGGCAATGCGTTCCAGGCCCAGACTGCTCCATGTGTAAAAAAAAACTTGCCCCTCACATCTCCATTAAACTTTTGTTTAAGAATTAACTGCAGATGCTGGAAAATCGAAGGTAGACAAAGGTGCTGGAGAAACTCAGAGGGTGCAGCAGCAGCATCTAAGGAGTGAAGGATGAAGGAAATAGACGACGTTAGGGGCCGAAACCCGTCACAGCTTAAGGATAAAGGGGAAACGTCGCCTATTTCCTTCGATCCTTAGATGCTGCTGCACCCACAGAGAGTTTCTGAACTTCTGTCTACTCTCTGCCAAAGATACTAGAGGAGGCCAGTTAAACTTGGCCCCCTCTAAACTTAGTTAGCTACGCCCTCTAGTGGCGAACATTTCTGCCCTTGGGGGTATTTAGTTTAGGCAGGTGTGGTTTATTATTGTCACGTGAACCGAGATGAAGTGAAAAGCTTTTGTTTGTGTCCAGTCAAAGAAAAGACAAGGCAGGAATACAATCAAGGCATCGACAGTGCACGGATAAATGATAAAGGGTACAGCATTTAGTACAGAGAAATACCAGAAAACAACACCATACACCTCTGCACATGGAGCTGATGTTGGAAAGGGTCAGCAGCGTGAAGTTCCTAGGACTCCACCTGTCAGATGACCTGACATCCACGACCAACACCACAGCACTGGTCAAGAGAGCCCAGCAGCGACTACACCCTCTCCGAAGACTACGTAAAGCAGGTCTCCCCACTACACACCTACGAACTTTTTATAGGGGGACAATCGAGAGCACATTGACCAACAGGCATCACTTCCTGGTTCGGGAGCTGCAAGGCGTACGAACGGCACCAACTTGACAGAATTGTGAAGACCGCCAGCAGGATTATTGGTGCTCCACTCCCTTTCCTGCTAGACATATACAGGAAGAGATGTATCAGCAGAGCCATCTCCATCATCAAAGACCCCTACCACCCATCGCATCACATATTCTCCATCCTGCCATCTGGGAAGAGGTACAGGAGCATTAGCTGCAAAACCAGCAGGATGCTCCTCAGCTTCTTCCCACAGGCTATAAGACTGATAAACGGACTTTGCCCCCTGCCAAAGTATCGCGCACCAACCACCAACCTGGACACACTGCAGCAGAGCCACTGTCGTGCCGCTGCCGATCGGAACGCCTGTTGATGTTTAGTAGAGTGTTAAATTTGTTCATGATATATGTATTTTTATTTCTATTTATTTTTTACTGCACACTGAATGGACACTGGTTGAGCAACGTTTTTTTGTTTCCTCTGGGTATGTGAGTACTCAGGAAAATGACAATAAAGATATACAATACAATACAATACAAATACGATTAAAGATCGGTCAAAGGTCTCCAATGAGGTAGATGGGGGTTCCCGACTGTCAGGGCTGTGGAGTCGATACCCAAAACTACCCGACTCAGACCAACTCCTTGATTCCTTGTGTATCCCACCCCGACTCCAACCCTGACCTGTAGGTACAATAATTCTAAATCTGCTAATGATGACATTACACAAGATGGCATTTCATAAGAACTGCATGAATCATCAGGCTACCTTTTGAACCCCCACGTCATAGAAACATATAAAGATAGAAAATAGGTGCAGGAGGAGGCCATTCGGCCCTTCGAGCCAGCACCCGCCATTCATTGCGATCATGGCTGATCGTCCCCAATCAGTACCCCGTGCCTGCCTTCTCCCCACATCCCTTGACTCCACTAGCCCCTAGAGCTCTATCTAACTCTCTCTCAAATCCATCCAGTGACTTGGCCTCCACTGCCCTCTGCGGCAGGGAATTTCCACAAATTCACAACTCTCTGGGTGGTTAAAATAAGACCACAGCTACATTATTACAAGAACATTTCTCAAGTTCAATAGAAATGAAAACTAAATACATAGGTGGTTAAGTTTGCTACAAAAGTACGTTCTTTAATATTTATTAATAACTTGTAGCGGCACCTGCTGGCGCACGCAGGTATTGAACCCGGCGTTCGGTAGCCGCGGTCACGTGACACGGGAGGGGCTGCTCTTTCTCGCGCGGTTTTGCTTCCGCGCAGCAGTTCAGCGCTGACCACCGTTGTGACCACAGGTGTCGAGAGGAACTGTAAACTTAGAAGTGATTTTCCGAATAAAAATTTGTTGTAAAACTTGCGACTGCCAAAAACTTGTCCTTAGGAACCGAGTTGCTTCTGCCAGCACCTCTTTCGTTGAAGCCCTTAAATCTGATTTATTTATTTTCAGTGTGGAGAATAGTCTTACAGATTATGTAGTCTCTGAAATTAATGTTGGGGTCGGAGTCTGGACTTTTTTACTGACTCTGACTCCAGCAACACCAAACTTGCTCCGACACCGACTCGACAACTCCGACCACAGCCCTGCTGACTGTCTACCCTATCTATGTCTATCATCATTTTATATACTGCTATCCAGTCTCCTCTCAACATAGAAACATAGAAAATAGGTGCAGGAGTAGGCCATTCGGCCCTTCAATATGATCACGGCTGATCATCCAACTCAGTATCCTGTCCCTGCCTTCTCTCCATACCCCCTGATCCCCTTAGCCACAAGGGCCACATCTAACTCCCTCTTAAATATAGCCAATGAACTGTGGCCTCAACTACATTCTGTAGCAGAGAATTCCACAGATTCACCACTCTCTGTGTAAAAAATGATTTTCTCATCTCGGTCCTAAAAGACTTTCCCCTTATCCTTAAACTGTGACTTCTTGTTCTGGACTTCCCCGACATCGGGAACAATCTTCCTGCATCTAGCCTGTCCAACCCATTAAGAATTTTGTAAGTTTATATAAGGTCCCCCCCTCAATCTTCTAAATTCTAGCGAGTACAAGCCGAGTCTATCCAGTCTTTCTTCATATGAAAGTCCTGACACCCCAGGAATCAGTCTGGTGAATCTTCTCTGTACTCCCTCTATGGCAAGAATACCTCCGACATTGCAGAGAAATCGATGTGTTTGACTGTACGCAATTTATTTCTCAGTGTGATCGTAGGTACCCAGCCATATGTGTCAAAAGTAAATAGAAAATCCGTTGCAGAAAATGCTGATTTGAGGGACATCCTGCCTGCTGTTATTCTTAATGCATCAGGTCCAAGATACAACGGCAATTGAGCTGTAAGGACCTTTGCTGGCACGGGCGGAAGCCCAGTTGAACAGAAACAAACACCAGTCAGACGGGAACAGCGAGCCCTTTCAGTCCCCCTCCACTTCTAACCTTTGGTCAGTCGATGTGGCAGATGGAATTCAGCTCAGGGATGTAATCCTGCACCCTGTTTACACAGCACCTCGACCTCAATAGCAAGCCGAGGTCAGGCTGCATCAAGTGACAGTCTGTGTGACATGCTTTGTGATGTACACGGAAATAAAAACCCCCAGTGGGGAACGGACAGGCCATTTCAAATAACTATCAATTGCAGCTGTTTAAACTAGCAACATCTATCTGCGAGTTCTCCACTGATGTGAAGATCAGAGTTAAGGCAACTCACAACAATTGTGCAGAATATCAATTTAATTGCATTCCATTTTATAACCCTTAACCTCCCGATCTTGAATTGATGTTCCTACTTCCTTAAGTCCTGCTACTCAGTGAGTTATCCAATAATAGGAATACAATGAAATGTGGCTTTGCCTTCAGATCTTAACTCCCTCTTACGAGATGCCCAGCCCTTGTTCATCTGCTTTCCATACAGTCCCTGCAGGTATGCATGTTATTGGCAGGAACCAACACAGTGGCACAGCTGGTGGAGCTGCTGCCTAACAACGCCAGAGACCCGGGTTCCATCCTGACCTCGGCTACTGTTTGTGTCGAGTTTGTATACGTTCTCCCTCTGACCGCGCGGGTTTCCTCCAGGAGCTCTGGTTTCCCCCCACATCCCAAAGACATGTGGGATTGCAGGTTAATTGGCCTCTGTAAATTGCCCCTGGGTGTGTAGGGAGCAGAGAAAGTGGGATAACACAGAACCCATTCACGATTGATGGTTAGCATGGACTCGATGGGCCAAAGGGCCATTTTCCACGCTGTATCTCCAAACCCAACCCTGAACTAAACATAAGAGTATAGCACTGCCACCATGTGGAGCTGCATGGTAGTACATAGTATAAGTGTACATAGTGTAGTATACATAGCATAGTATAAAAGGACTGGACAAACAAGATGCAGGAAAAATGTTCCTAATGTTGGGCGAGTCCAGAACCAGGGGCCACAGTCTTAGAATAAAGGGGAGACCATTTAAGACTGAGGTGAGAAAAAAACGTTTTCACCCAGAGAGTTGTGAATTTGTGGAATTCCCTGCCACAGAGGGCTGTGGGGGAAGAGTCTGTGTACCACGTGTACATGGCGTGCGTGAGGCTGCAGCCCCTGTTTGAATATCTAAAGGGGCTGCTCCTTGCCTTCTGGCTGCATTTTTCACCCACCATCCTCATCTTTGGACACCCTGTGCGTAGGGGAGAGGGTAGGGCTGAAGATGTCCTGGTTGGGTTGCTCCTGGGCCTGGCCAAGATGGCCATCCGCGAGTCACGGCGCCAGACGGTGGAGGGCTCTACCCGGGCCAGCTGCCTGCCCCTTTTCCGGGGTTATGTCCGTGCCCGGGTGGGATTAGAAAGGGAATACGCCCTGTCTGTGGGCACCCTGGGGGAGTTTCGGGACCGCTGGGCTCCGCAGGGTGTTGAATGTATCCTCAATAAGGATTGTATCATAATTGTATAATAGTTTATTATGGATATATGTTTGTATTGTATTTATGGTGGTGGGTTCTGGCTTGTTTTATTGTAGTGTAAATATTATTTTTTAATAATTGAATAAATTTTTTGGAAATTAAAAAAAAAAAAAAAAAAAAAAAAAAAACAGAGGGCTGTGGAGGCCAAGTCACTGGATGGATTTAAGGGAGAGTTAGATAGAGCTCTAGGGGCTAGTGCAGTCAAGGGATATGGGGAGAAGGCAGGCACGGGTTATTGATAGGGGACGATCAGCCATGATCACAATGAATGGCGAACGGTGCTGGCTCGAAGGGCCGAATGGCCTACTCCTGCACCTATTTTCTATGTTTCTATGTTTCTACATCTAAATACATACCAATTATATTGTTAACACAAATACACTGACTTTGGGAGTGTGATGGGTATTAAAATTATAGACTTAGACATAATCATAAGAATCTCTTCAGCACCATAGTGAAGCCTGAAGGACTTACCTCTAAGTGACACATTGAATGCTTAGTTTAGTTTAGGGATACAGCTCGGAAACAGGCCCACCACACCGACCAGCGATCCCTGCACACTAACACTATCCTACACACACTTGTGACAATTTACATTTACACCAAGCCAATGAACCTACAAACCTGTACGTCTTTGGAGTGTGGGAGGAAACCGAAGATCTCGGAGAAAACCCGGGCAGTCACGGGGAGAACGTGCAAACTCCGTACAGACAGCGCCCGTAGTCAGTTTGAACCCGGGTCTCTGGCGCTGCAAATGTTGAAAGGCAACAATGCTACTGCTGTGTCACCGGGCCACCTTTAATGTCTTTAAATTGTTCCAAAGACACACACATCCAGCACAATTGAAATGTGTGTATTATTTTCTAGGTATTTGCGGCAACCAAAATATCCATACAAAGCCGGCAAATCAGCAAATTAAATTTAATGTCCACTGAGGATTTGGTGGTTGAATGATGAATATTGATCAGATAGTCTTTGGCAATTCCTATATCCTTCACTTTATGATGCAGGCTTCTTAATGTGGTTGTTAACAGGAGCTGAAGACTCATCTAATCCTAAACTCCTGAGCCTGAGAGGCACTGAAGCTCAGAATCTACTAACTCTGGGACACATGTGCTAACAATGAATCAAAGATAAATCACTAATGCATGATGAATACAACTTTGCAAAGTCGTAGTGTCATAGAGTCATACAGCATGGAAACAGGCCCTTCAGCCCACTTTGCCCATGCTGACAAACATGCCCCATCTACACGAGTCCCACCTCCCTGCGTTAGGCCCATATATCCCTCTAAACCTATCCTATCCATGTACCTGTCTAAATGTTTCTTAAACATTGTGATAGTACCTATCTCAACTGTCCCAGTAACAGGTACAATGAACATCTTGCGGCAGCATTATCACAAGAGGGGTTTCGGCCCGGAACGTTGCCTATTTCCTTCGCTCCATCGATGCTGCTGCACCCGCTGAGTTTCTCCAGCACTTTTGTCTACCTTCACATGGACATAGACAACACTGTACGAAAATTAAACAGGAATTATACATAAATCCTTCATGACGGTGAAAAGAAAAAGACTGCAAAAATAACAAGACACTGTTGTAAGAATACACAATTACAAATCAAATTCATAGCGATGCAAGAGATGTTTTGTTGTGTTTTATTGGAGATGAAGGATTAGAGTGATGCAGGTTAGTTCAAGAACGTGATTCTTGTTCCGCGGAAAGTATCTGTTCCTGAAGTGGGAGTGGCGGCGCCTAACGGCAGCGGCTCGACTACAGTCGTCTGTCTTTTTGTCTTGTTAAATGTATGTCTTGAGTTAGTTTTTATTTTTTTTTTTAGCTGTGTATATGTGGGGGGGGGTGGGGGGTGTGGTGGCAACCGTTTAAACCTCTCCCCTGTGCGGGGACCCGACTATTCCCTGTCGGGTCTCGGATGTCGTTGGGCCTAACATCGTGGAGCCGGCGGTGACCTCCGGCCGGGACTAACCTGAGGGCTCCAGTTGCAGAGCCTGCGGAACGGACATCGCGGAGCTGGCCAACTTCGGAGCGGGGAGAGCTGTGGTGGCGTGCGGCTGCGACCCGACTTGTGGAGTTCGGAGGCACCGGACGCAGACCTGGTGGATGGGAACATCGGGAGCTCGCAGGTCCCTGGTGGGAGACCGCTTTTTGTTGGGCGAGTCCAGAACCAGGGGCCACACACAGTCTTAGAATAAAGGGGAGACCATTTAAGACTGAGGTGAGAAAAAAACTTTTTCACCCAGAGAGTTGTGAATTTGTGGAATTCCCTGCCACAGAGGGCAGTGGAGGCCAAGTCACTGGATGGATTTAAGAGAGAGTTAGATAGAGCTCTAGGGGCTAGTGGAGTCAAGGGATATGGGGAGAAGGCGGGCACGGGTTATTGATAGGGGACGATCAGCCATGATCACAATGAATGGTGGTACTGGCTCGAAGGGCCGAATGGCTTCCTCCTGCACCTATTTTCTATGTTTCTATGTTTCTACATCTAAATACATACCAATTATATTGTTAACACAAATACACTGACTTTGGGAGTGTGATGGGTATTAAAATTATAGACTTAGACATAATCATAAGAATCTCTTCAGCACCATAGTGAAGCCTGAAGGACTTACCTCTAAGTGACACATTGAATGCTTAGTTTAGTTTAGAGATACAGCACGGAAACAGGCCCACCACACCGACCAGCGATCCCTGCACACTAACACTATCCTACACACACTTGTGACAATTTACATTTACAGCAAGCCAATGAACCTACAAGCCTGTACGTCTTTGGAGTGTGGGAGGAAACCGAAGATCTTGGAGAAAACCTGGGCAGTCACGGGGAGAACGTGCAAACTCCGTACAGACAGCACCCGTAGTCAGTTTGAACCCGGGTCTCTGGCGCTGCAAATGTTGAAAGGCAACAATGCTACTGCTGTGTCAACGGGCCACCTTTAATGTCTTTAAATTGTTCCAAAGACACACACATCCAGCACAATTGAAATGCGTGTGTTATTTTCTAGGTATTTGCGGCAACCAAAATATCCATACAAAGCCGGCAAATCAGCAAATTAAATTTAATGTCCACTGAGGATTTGGTGGTTGAATGATGAATATTGATCAGATAGTCTTTGGTAATTCCTATATACTTCACTTTATGATGCAGGCTTCTTAATGTGGTTGTTAACAGTAGCTGAAGACTCATCTAATCCTAAACTCTTGAGCCTGAGAGGCACTGAAGCTCAGAATCTACTAACTCTGGGACACATGTGCTAACAATGAATCAAAGATAAATCACTAATGCATGACAAATACAACTCCCAAAGTCGTAGTGTCATAGAGTCATACAGCATGGAAACAGGCCCTTCAGCCCACTTTGCCCATGCTGACAAACATGCCCCATCTACACGTGTCCCACCTCCCTGCGTTAGGCCCATATATCCCTCTAAACCTATCCTATCCATGTACCTGTCTAAATGTTTCTTAAACATTGTGATAGTACCTATCTCAACTGTCCCAGTAACAGGTACAATGAAAATCTTGCAGCAGCATTATCACAAGAGGGGTTTCGGCCCGGAACGTTGCCTATTTCCTTCGCTCCATCGATGCTGCTGCACCCGCTGAGTTTCTCCAGCACTTTTGTCTACCTTCACATGGACATAGACAACACTGTACGAAAATAAAACAGGAATTATACATAAATCCTTCATGACGGTGAAAAGAAAAAGACTGCAAAAATAACAAGACACTGTTGTAAGAATACACAATTACAAATCAAATTCATAGCGATACAAGAGATGTTTTGTTGTGTTTTATTGGTGATGAAGGATTAGAGTGATGCAGGTTAGTTCAAGAACGTGTTACTTGTTTCTGTTCCTGAAGTTGGCGTAGCGGTGCCTAACGGCAGCGGCTCGACTACAGTTGTCTGTCTTTTCTTATTTTTGTCCTGTTAAATGTATGTCTTGAGTTAGTTTTTATTATTTTTTTTAGTTGTGTATATGTGGGGGGGGTGGGGGGGTGGGGGGGCTGTGGGGAAACCGTTTAAATCTCTTCCCTGTGCGGGGACCCGACTATTCCCTGTCGGGTCTCGGATGTCGTTGGGCCTAACATCGTGGAGCCGGCGGCAACCTCCGGCCGGGACTAACCTGGGGGCTCCGGTTGCAGAGCCTGCGGAACTGACATCGCGGAGCTGGCCAACTTCGGAGCGGGAAGAGCTGTGGTGGCGTGCGGCTGCGACCCGACTTGTGGCGTTCAGAGGCACCGGCCGCAGACCCGGTGGACGGGAACATCGGGAGCTCGCAGGTCCCTGGTGGGAGACCGCTTTTCCGAGCTCCGCAATGGTGACTTCTCCCGCTGGAATCGCGGGTTTAAGGACATGGAGCCGGGGCCTAACATCGCCCGGCGCGGCTTAAACAGCCTCAGGACTTACCATCGCCCGCCGGGGGCTTTAACATCGGAGCCCCAGTTCGCCTCGACACTGCAGTTGGACTGCTGGACCACGGGAGAAGGAACAAAGGGAAGAGATAAAGACTTTGCCTTCCATCACAGTGAGGAGATGTTGGAGACTCACTGTGATGGATGTTTATGTAAACTGTGTTAAGTGTGGGTCCTGGATTGTTTTGTAATGTAAAAAACTATAGAAATGATATTTCGTTCAAACCCAGGTTTGAATGACAATAAATTGCATTCTATTCTATTCTTCTTCTGAACCTGGTGGTGTGGGACTTCAGGCTCCTGTACCTTCTGCCCGATGGTTGCAGTGAGAAAAAATGCATGGCTCGGATGGTGGGTAGATTTGATGATAGAGGATGCCTTCTAGCGGGAGCACCTTATGTAGGGCTGTGCCTGTGATGGACCCGCCTGGGGCCACCTCTTATCTAATATCAGTACATGGTGAATGCGCGAGTGTGATCACGTATCGTCACGTGTCCGCTGGGTGGTTAACACGCAACAAAAGCTTGTTTACTGTACCTCGGTACACGTGACAATAATCTAAACTGAACTGAACCACTCTCTGCAGCCCCTTGTGTTTCTATGCATTGTATAACTGCTGTACCAGGCCACAGTGCAACCAGCCAGGATACTTTCTACCAAAGATCTTATAGCAGAGCAAGATGGGTTACTCTCACACAAACGGGCGGATTCATGGGTAATTATACGACCCATTTTAGCAAACAGTCCCCGCCATCTTGTTCCGCCATCTTGCTCCGCCATCTTGTTCTGCCATCTTGCTTCCGGCCAAAGATCGGATCTTTGTTTCCGCAGCGGGGAGAGGGAGTGTGGGGCAGCGGGGCAGTGGGGCCCGGGGAAAGGGAGTGTGGGGGGGGGAGAGAGAGTGTGGGGCCCGGGGCAGCGGGGAGAGGGAGTGTGCGGCCCGGGGCAGCGGGGAGAGGGGGTGCGCGGCCCGGGGAGAGGGGCATAGGAGGGGGGGGGAGACATTGTAGTGTGGGGGCAGGCGAGGGAGTGCCGGGGGTGAGAGAGAGTATGGGGCACGGGGATAAGGCCTAGTGTGTGTGAAGTTGCGGGGAGGTTCACAATGTTTCTTATTTAATGTCCCTTGTCTAGTCTGAAATAAAGTTCACCATTGGATCAGAAGAAATATAATTGTGTGTGTTATATGATTATATACATTTATATCACATTCATGTATGTCTTTTTGTAAACATTTTACTCTTTAACAAGAATTAACAGAATTATGAACTAACAGAATTATGAATCTAACCCTATATCACACACAAAAACATCCCCCGCAATGTCAATCACCCTGCGAATCGGGTCGGTTCCGTTACTACAAAATCAACTCAAACACAGCATATGAACCTTTTAAAAAGAAATGATTTAAAAAACATTAAAAAAAAGACTATTACCACAGTCAAATGTTATTCTTGACAAGAAGTATGAACACAGAATGATGAATCTAACCCTATATCACACAGACAAACTGTTGCCCCGCAACATTGATTACACTGCGAGTCGGGTCGGGTCAGGTAGGCTCCGGTTACTAAAATGGGCGGGGAAAAATGCCCAGGATCCCCTCCGTAGCTACTACACGTCAGCCCATTGTATTTCGCAGGAGTAGCCCATCTTGTTCTGCTCTAAGATCTTTGCTTTCTACAGAGCATCAGCAGAAATTTGTTAAAGTATTCGGTGACATGCAAAATGTCTTCAAAAGTCCAAGAAAATCGAGGTGCTGATGCACCTTCTTCGTGATTGTATCTACGTGTAGGGTTAACATCCAAAAATCTAAAATTGTTAACACTCTCCACTGCCGACCCTCCAATGAAACCTGTCACCGGTCTCTCATCCTTTCTGAAAACAACGACCTTTGACTTACTTTTGTTGGTTTTGAGGGAGTGATTGTTCTTGTGCCCTGACGCACTGAGATACTCCAGCATTTTGCGTTTATCTTTGGTCTAAACCATCATCTCGTGTTCCTTTTTATTGCATAACACTGGTGTCAACTATAAACTATGGACTGTCATGAATTGTTCCGAAAACATTGTTTCTTTTACATTAGTATTGGTGTTATTGATTTTTATTGAATTCTTCTCTGTTACATATTATCTCGGCATTTGGTGTTTACAGGCCTGTTATGCTGCTGCACGTCAGAATTTCATTGTTCCATTGCAGGTAGCTATGACAGTTACACACTCACAAGCGTTGACTCTTGACAGCATGGCTGTAAATACTGCCTAGCCAATTTGAAAGTGGGAAACGGAATATTGGAATGTGAATCTTGTGAAAACAGGAGATTAAAGCAGAAGCAAATAGTTCAATCACTTATTAAACCAGTATCTGTATTTCCTTCGTACACTTATTCCCAGCAAGTTGTATAGAATAGATCGCAGCAGTTAAATGATGTACGAGTATAGAAGCTGGGATGTAATGTTAAAATTGTACAAGGCATTGGTGAGACCAAATCTGGAGTATGGTGTACAATTTTGGTCGCTCAATTATAGGAAGGATGTCAACAAAATAGAGAGAGTACAGAGGAGATTTACTAGAATGTTGCCTGGGTTTTAACAACTAAGTTACAGAGAAAGGTTGAATAAGTTAGGTCTTTATTCTCTGGAGCGCAGAAGGTTAAGGGGGGGACTTGATAGAGGTCTTTAAAATGATGAGAGGGATAGACAGAGTTGATGTGGACAAGCTTTTCCCTTTGCGAACAGGGAAGATTCAAACAAGGGGACATGACTTCAGAATTAAGGGACAGAAGTTTAGGGGTAACATGAGGGGGAACTTCTTTACTCAGAGAGTGGTAGTGGTGTGGAATGAGCTTCCAGTGGAAGTGGTGGAGGCAGGTTCATTGGTATCATATAAAAATAAATTGGATAGGCATATGGATGAGAAGGGAATAGAGGGTTATGGTATGAGTGCAGGCAGGTGGGACTAAGGAAAAAAAAGTTGTTCAGCACGGACTTGTAGGGCCGAGATGGCCTGTTTCCGTGCTGTAATTGTTATATGGTTTATATGGTTATGAGTGTATTCCAGAAGTTGTAGTGTGCATTTTTTAATTATTTGTTTTATAAAGAGAAGGTGGCGTGTCAAGTTGTTGTATGATGTTTGCGCCCATGCACATTGCATGGAGTTGCATATGCATGTGGTACATTTTCTAACAGTTCTATGTGTCTTTATGTCTCTCCATCTTATCCCCAGTTAACATAATGAGCTGTACATGTCCACATATATTCAAGGTGAGAAAGTGACTGTAGATTGAAAAGCAAATAAATAAGTAGACACAAAATGCTGTTAAACCTCAATGGGTCAGGCAGCATCCCTGGAGAAATGTCTGTCTTTGGAACAGTTTCTTCTTTCAAAGGGTCGAAATCTAGCATAGCCAGGTTGATAAATCTGCCTTTTAGATTTTTAGATAAATCTGGGCATTTTAGGGATACATTAAAATTGGTGATGTTGGTGTGTTGATCATGTGGCTTCTGGTAACTTTCTTACGATGGATTTTAATGCAGCAGTGGTTATCTCACTCTGGTTATCATCAAAGCAGCCAAGTCTTTATAATTTTAAGATCATAAGGTCAAGGAATAGGAGTATAATCAGGCCATTCGGCCCATCAAGTCTACACCGCCATTCAATCATGGCTGATCTATCTCTCCCTCCGACTGTGAGCACTGTGGGCGGCGCGACTCTCGTCAGCAGCGGCCTCTGCAGTCTGTCCGCGGTTATTATTTTTTGTCTGTGTTTTTTTAATGTAATTTTTTTTTCTTGTGTTTTTCTTCAGGGGGGTGGGTGTGGGGGGGGGGGGGGGGGGGGGGGGGGGGGGGGGGAGGGGGGGGGGGGGGGAACTTTTTTTAAATCTCTCCCTGCACTGGAGACCCGACCTTTTGTCGTCGGGTTTCCGTTGTCGTTGGGGCCGCAACGAGGAGCGGCCTCCAACAGGAAGAAGCCGGGGACTCTGGTGCTACGACTCACCGTCGCCGTCGCGGGGCTGGCCGAGTCCGGAGCGGGTGGAGCGGTGGAGGAGCGCTGCTGCTGCTGCTGCTGCTGCTGCTGCTACCGGAGAGTCGGAGGCTCCAACGGCAGGTCTGTGGACGGCGGCACCGGGAGCCCGCGGCTCCCTGGAGGGAGACCGCTTTTCAGGGCTCTCGCAACGGCGACTTCCCCCGCCCGAGTTGCGGGGTTGAAGAGCTCCTGGAGCGGGGCCTTTACAGCACCACCCCGCGAGGCTTGGAATGGCCTCGGGACTCTGCGAGCGCACGCCGGGGGCTCTAACAGCAAGACCCGGTGTGCGACCTCGCACCACCTGGCGTGGCTTTAGTGGCCGCGGGACAATCGCCATCGCCAGCCGGGGGCTTTGACTTTGACTCTGACATCGGGGGGGGGGGGGAGAGGGCAGTGGAGAGATAAGTGTTTTTGGCCTTCCAGCACAGCAATGTGATGGATGTTTATGTAAATTATGTTGTGTTGTTGTGTCTTGGGTCTATTTGTTTGTAATGTATGGCTGCAGAAACGGCATTTCGTTTGGACCTCAAGGGATCCAAATGACAATTAAATATATCTTGTATCTTGTATCTTGTATCTTGTAAACCCATCCCCCTCCCTTCTTCAGGTTATTTTGATCAAATAATCTGATGTAAAATGAATTGTAAGGTACTTTAACACATGAAACCTATGTGTTTGATCATGGTTGCCATCGAGTGACAAAACATGGGAAAATTGTAAATAAATAATTGGATGATTTATATGGATTAGTGTTCTCTTTCCAATTTGCTCTACATCCTGTTTAAGAAGGAACTGCAAATGCTGAAGAAGGGTTTCGGCCCGAAACGTTGCCTATTTCCTTCGCTCCATGGATGCTGCTGCACCCGCTGAGTTTCTCCAGCTTTTTTGTGTACCTTCGTTTTTCCAGCATCTGCAGTTCCTTCTTAAACACTACAAATTCTCCTGGCAGTTTCATAGACATAGGTGTTTAAGAAGGAACTGCAGATGCTGGAAAATCGAAGGTACACAAAAAATCTGGAGAAACTCAGCGGGTGCAGCAGCATCTATGGAGCGAAGGAAATAGGCAACGTTTCGGCCCGAAACCCTTCCGGGTTTCGGCCCGAAACGTTGCCTATTTCCTTCCGGGTTTCGGCCCGAAACGTTGCCTATTTCCTTCCGGGTTTCGGCCCGAAACGTTGCCTATTTCCTTCCGGGTTTCGGCCCGAAACGTTGCCTATTTCCTTCGCTCCATGGATGCTGCTGCACCCGCTGAGTTTCTCCAGCTTTTTGTGTGTACCTTGCTCTACTTCCTTCTCTCCTTGACATGCAGACTCTTTGCTAAGACGCACTTGTGACTATGTTGTATTCTAGCCAAAGTAGCACTTCTTCCTGTGTGAATATTCATGACTGACTTTCAACAGCAGTGAGCTTTACAAGCTACCCCTGCCTCTACTCCCACGGGCTCAATGCCAGTTGAGATTGGATTAGGTAACTTCTTGGTCTGCTTGACTCATCTCACCATTGACTCAACCGTTCAGTGTCTGGGATAGCTTCTGAATTGACAAATAACGTCCTGGTTTATTATTCAATGGCCTTCTTCCCAGATTGGGTCCTGGGATTGAGGTTAGTGTTCCACAAGTTAAATAAATTGTAAAGATGGATTTTGTGGTCAGTGGTTGCATTTGGTTTGTGGACTTATAACCATATAACAATTACAGCATGGAAACAGGCCATCTCTGCCCTACAAGTCCGTGCCGAACAATTTTTTTTTCCCCTTAGTCCCACCTGCCTGCACTCATACCATAACCCTCCATTCCCTTCTCATCCATATGCCTATCCAATTTATTTTTAAATGATACCAATGAACCTGCCTCCACCACTTCCACTGGAAGCTCATTCCACACCGCTACCACTCTCTGAGTAAAGAAGTTCCCCCTCATATTACCCCTAAACTTCTGTCCCTTAATTCTGAAGTCATGTCCTCTTGTTTGAATCTTCCCTATTCTCAAAGGGAAAAGCTTGTCCACATCAACTCTGTCTATCCCTATCATCATTTTAAAGACCTCTATCAGGTCCCCCCTTAACCTTCTGCGCTCCAGAGAATAAAGACCTAACTTATTCAACCTATCTCTGTAACTTAGTTGTTGAAACCCAGGCAACATTCTAGTAAATCTCCTCTGTACTCTCTCTATTTTGTTGACATCCTTCCTATAATTGGGCGACCAAAATTGTACACCATACTCCAGATTTGGTCTCACCAATGCCTTGTGCAATTTTAACATTACATCCCAGCTTCTATACTCAATGCTCTGATTTATAAAGGCTAGCATACCAAAAGCTTTCTTTACCACCCTATCTATATGAGATTCCACCTTCAAGGAACTATGCACGGTTATACCCAGATCCCTCTGTTCAACTGTATTCTTCAATTCCCTACCATTTACCATGTACGTCCTACTTGCATGAGTTCACACAGTGGACACTTCTCTCAAAGTATAGAAACAGGGAACTGCAGATGCTGGTTTACAATTTAAAAAAAACACAAAGCACTGGAGTAGACACAAAATGCTGGAGTAACTCAGCAGGTAATCTGGAGAAATGGAATGGGTGAAGTTTTGGGTCTAGACTCTTCATCACACCTATTCGTCACCTAATGTCACCTATTCCTTTTCTCCAGAGATGCTGCTGAGTTGCTGGAGCATTGTGCGTCCATCTTCAGTGTAAATCAGCATCAACAGTTCCTTCCTACACAGGCACTTGTGTAGCATGGGGTCAGGCAGCATCTCTGGAGATCATGGATAGGTGGCGTTTCAGGTCGGAGCCATTCTTCAGAGTCTTTCTGTGAGCTGGCCATCATTAAAATATCTGCTCCATGCTGGTTTCTGGCATGTGTGAATAGGGCAAAAAACAGTTAGTTTATTCGTTAGTTTGCATGCCACATGGTATAATGACTTGGAACATAGAACAATGCAGATAGACACAAAAAGCTGGAGTAACTCAGCAGAACAGGCAGCATCTCTGGAGAGAAGGAATGGTTGACGTTTCAGGTTGACCCGAAACCTCACCCATTCCTTCTCTCCAGAGATGCTGCCTGACTCGCTGAATTACTCCAGCTTTTTGTGTCTATCTTCGGTTTAAACCAGCACATGCAGTTCCTTCCTACACATAGAACAATGCAGTACAGGAACAGGTTCTTAGACAGGTGATACGTGTGATGAACACGATGTCAAATTAAACTAATCACTTGTTTCACCATTCCCGACGTCCTAAAGCCTCTTAAACATCGCTGTAGTGTCTGCTTGCACCACCATCCAAAAACTCATGAGGTTTATTTATATATTTGATTTGCGTAAATCTCCAATAATAATTCAAACCTAAACATTTGTAAAAAATAATCTTCAATGGCAGAGGTAATGAATAATGATTAGCCTATTTAATCATATTAATAGCCCTGTCTCATGGTACGAGTTCATTCCAAGTGCTCTTCCGAGTTTAAAAAAAAATCAAACTCGTAGAGGGTACGTCGGAGCTCGGGGACGTCTCCTAGCGGCTCGTAACGCTAACGGCAGGTACTCGGGAAGACTTGCTAACAGCAGGTAAGCTCGGGAAGACTCGTGAAGATTTTTCAATGTTGAAACATGTTGAAAAATGTCCACGAGAGCCCCGAGTACCGACGAGTGGCCATTACCGTAAATCTCCGAGTTCGAATCAGGGCAAACTCGGGAGAACTCTTGGAAAGGAACAGGGCCTTAACACTGAAGTGGACAACCCAAATTTTACAAACATTTTTAATTTGTATGGTGGATGGCTGTTTATCGGGTTGGAGGCAGGTGACTAGTGGGGTGCCTCAGGGATCTGTGTTGGGTCCTTTGTTGTTTGTCATGTACATCAATGATCTGGATGAAGGTGTGGTAAATTGGATTAGTAAGTATGCAGATGATACCAAGATAGGGGGTGTTGTGGATAATGAAGAGGATTTCCAAAGTCTACAGAGTGATTTAGGCCATTTGGAAAAATGGGCTGAAAGATGGCAGATGGAGTTTAATGCTGATAAATGTGAGGTGCTACACCTTGGCAGGACAAATCAAAATAGGACGTACATGGTAAATGGTAGGGAATTGAAGAATACAGTTGAACAGAGGGATCTGGGAATAACCGTGCATAGTTCCTTGAAGGTGGAATCTCATATAGATAGGGTGGTAAAGAAAGCTTAAAAATAAATTGGATAGGCATATGGATGAGAAGGGAATGGAGGGTTATGGTATGAGTGCAGGCAGGTGGGACTAAGGGGAAAAAAAATTTGTTCGGCACGGACTTGTAGGGCCAAGATGGCCTGTTTCCATGCTGTAATTGTTATATGGTTATATGGTTATATGGTATGTCTCTGTTAAGTAGAGCAACCGTGCCAATTTATTTTAAACTAAAGCCTCCTAATTTCCAAGCTAAAAATGTTGTTCCACTGGATTATTAAAAGACTCAATCACAATTTCTTACACATTCAATACAAACCTCCCATTTTTATCAGCAAAAATACACAAACCAACTTTACACTGTTGGTATGCCTGGCTCTTCCACTTACATAATTGGCTGTACATTTTCAAGCTGAATGATTGCTTGGAACTTCCGCCTACATGCCTATCGCTCAACAGTAGAGTTGCTGCCTTTCAGCGCCAGAGAGCCGGGTTTGATCCTGACTATGGGTGCTTGTCTGTACGGAGTTTGTACATTCACTGCGTAGGTTTTCTCCATTTTCCTACCACACTCCAAAGACGTCCAGGTTTGTGGGATAATTGGCTTGGAGTAATTGTAAATTGTCCCTGGTGTGTGTAGGACAGCGTTAGTGCGCTGGGATCGCCGGTCGGCTCGGACTGAGTGGGCCAAGGGACCTGTTTCCATGCTGTATCTCTAAATTCTAACTAAACTAAATGTCAAAACACACCAAAATATCAATCAGTGAAATCAGTAATACCAAGCAAAAATTGTAAAGTGCATTCACACTCCTCTTACACTTACACTGTGGCCTCCTCCACACCAGCTAAAACCAAACCTAGATTAGATTGACGGTTTCGCCAAACACCAGTTCGCTGTCCGCCAAGGACAGGTCGGTCAACTCACCGAGTCCCAGCCAACCTGTGATCCCCATACAGTAGTACTACCCTACACACTAGGGACAATTTACAATCTTTACCGAAGCCAATTAACCTCCAAACCTGTTACGTCTTTGGAGCGCGGGAGGAAAGCGGAGCGCCCGGAGAAACCCACGCGGTCACTGGGCGAGCGTACCAACTCCACACAAGCAGCTCTCGTAGTCAGGATCGAACCCACGTCTCTGGCGCTGGACGGCAGCAACTCTACCGCTGCGCCACCGTGCTAACCCTACTGCTGGAACTCTGGTTGATAAACATTTGAACTGCACTTGCCATTCCCCTAATGCCCCCGTCCCACTTAAGGAAAATCTCCAGAGGTTTCCGTTCAGGTTTCCTAAGTGGGACAGGGGGATTAAGCTGTTTATTTGTGAATCTGACCTTGATTGGAAAGTGCTTGACTCCATCCCCTGGCACAATACAAGCTAACCGCCAGTCTCCCGGACTAATACCATCACAAGCCACATGTGTTACTGGTGTGTGTGTGTGTGTGTGTGTGTGTGTGTGTGTGTGTGTGTGTGTGTGTGTGTGTGTGTGTGTGTGTGTGTGTGTGTGCGTGTGTGTGTGTGTGTGTGTGTGTGTGTGTGTGTGTGTGTGTGTGTGTGTGTGTGTGTGTGTGTGTGTGTGTGTGTGTGTGTGTGTGTGTGTGTGTGTGAAGGAACCGCAGGTGCTGGTTTACACTAAAGATAGACACAAAATGTTGGAGTTACTCAACAGGTCAGGAATAGGTGACATTTCGGGTTGAGACCGTTCTTCAGACTGAGAGTCGGGGGGGGTGGGGGGGGGGAGGGAAACTAGAGGTATATAAAGGTACAGAGGTCCCTGTAGAGTTTCCCTCTCCCCTAAATCTCAGTCTGAAGGGTCTCGACCCATAACGTTACCTATTCCTTTTGTCCAGAAATGTTGCCTGACCCGCTGAGTTACTCCAGGCATCGCAGTTTAGTTTAGTTTAGAGATACAGCACGGAAACACGCCCTTCGGCCCACCAAGTCCGCACCGACCAGCAATCCCTGCATGTTAACACCATCTTACACACACACACACACACACAAACGAGGGACAATTTACATTGACACCAAGCCCTTTCAAACCCACCAACCTGTACGTCTTTGGAGTGTGGGAGGAAACTGAAGATCTGGGAGAAATCCCATACAGGTCACATGAAGAACGCACAAACTCTGTACGGTCAAGCACCCATAATCGGGATCGAACCCGGATCTCTGGTGCTGTAAGGCAGCAACTCTACCACAGCGCCCATGAAGTTGATGGAGGAATATTCTTCACAAATCATGTTGGTTTCACAATCTTTTATAAGGGGTTGATGTGTCCATTACAGCCCTCTGCTTAGTCTTTCTACAGCCTACCTGATGCCTCATTTGTGATGTCACAGACACCGTGATACATGTTTCAGCCTTGTGGTGATCATCATTCTGTGATGTTTGCCTCCTTTCGATGATCCATGATGTCACACTCAGGTTCACACCAGTGCGATGGTCTAATCTTGGGCGGGGAGCTGAGAAGCCTCTCGAGGAAAGATTGAAATACCGTGAGCTCATGATGGTTTAAATATTGAGACATTATTGATTGATTGTAATGCAGGTTGGGCTGCCGGGAATCTGATATTACTTTGGAGCACTGGAATAGATTTCCCCAGAGACTTCGCAAGTATTTAACGTTTAAAAGAAGAGAGGCGATACATAACTCTGGCTTCTCGATGAAGCAGTGTGAGTCTTCTGCAGCGTGCCACTTCTTAATTGGCAATGAATTTTAAGCGGAAGAATCCAAGTGGGGTGAAGGAAGAATGGCCTGAGCAGAAGAGAGCCTTGAGTGTAAGCTCAGTGGACAGCAAATTCGGACGGGCCGAGGAACCCGATGACCCAACTTATATAAAGGGGGAGGGGAAGAGCAAGCTTCAAATAGATGTAATCGAGCCGGACCGCACTGGATTTAGCAAAGAGTCATTTGAACAACTGCATGAAGGGGAGAGCATCTTTCCAAACTCAAAAATCAAGTCATCATCAAGTATCAGCAAAGAGGCGAAAAGGGAGGGAAACCAGCAATCAAGAATAAAGAACAAACCGCTACGGAAGGACAGTGCAATTGACTATGTTTGCTGGAAATCCACAGAGGAGGATGACGAAGAAATTTGTTAGTAAGTAATAATTCTTATAGACCAGATATATCAGCATTGTTTAAAGCTGGTCCTATTTTGATTGAAGAAGAAGGATGGAAACAGGGTCTTCGGCAAACCGAGTCTATACCGATCATTCATCACCCACACGCTCACAATATTGTTATATAATCCCACTTGCCCATCCACTTCCCTACACACTAGAGCAATTTACAGGTTACAATTTAAGAATTTCTTATAGAAACTTACAAAATTCTTAAGGGGTTGGACAGGCTAGATGCAGGAAGATTGCTCCCGATGTTGGGGAAGTCCAGGACAAGGGGGTCACAGCTTAAGGATAAGGGGGAAGTCCTTTAAAACCGAGATGAGAAGAACTTTTTTCACACAGAGAGTGGTGAATCTCTGGAACTCTCTGCCGCATAGGGTAGTCGAGGCCAGTTCATTGGCTATATTTAAGAGGGAGTTAGATGTGGCCCTTGTGGCTAAGGGGATCAGAGGGTGTGGAGAGAAGGCAGGTACGGGATACTGTTGGATGATCAGCCATGATCATATTGAATGGCGGTGCAGGCTCGAAGGGCCGAATGGCCTACTCCTGCACCTAATTTCTATGTTTCTATGTTTCTATGTTACAGAGGCCAATTTATCTACAAATGCACACTTTTTTTTGGGGGGGGGGTGGGGTTTATGGGAGGAGAGGGGAGCACCCAGAGGAAATCTTCGCAGTCACGGGGAGAACATGCAAGCTCCACACAGACAGCACCCGAGGTCAGGATCAAACCTGCTTCTCTGATGCTGTGGGGCAGCAGCTCCACCTGCTGTATCCCCATTATTTATCATGAGGTATTTATTACACTATTGAGGTATTTATACACTAATCTGGCCATTGTTAAGGTAACTGGTTTTCATAGAATTCTTTGAAAATGAAGGATATCTCCCAAAGCAGCAAAAAAAAAAATCCTGGAATGTCAGCAACATAAACAAAAGAGTATTTATTGTGAATATGCTTTTTTTATGGGAAAACTGTCCAATTGGGGTGTTAAGGAATAGTCAGTTAGAGTCATGAAGGCATACAGCATGGAAACAGGCCCTTTGGCCCAACTTGCCCACACTGACTAACATGTCCCGTCTACACTAGCCCACCTGCCTGAATTTGGCCCTTTAAACCTATCCTATCCATGTATCTGTCTAAATGTTTCTTAAACCTTGCGATAGCACTTTCCTCTGACAGCTCGTTCCATACATCTACCACCTTTTGCATGATAAAGTTACCCTTTAGATTCCTATTAAATCTTTCTCCCTTCACCTTAAACCTATGTCCTCTGGTTCTCGATTCCCCCACTCTGGGCAAGGGACTCTGTGCGTCTACCTGCTCTATTCCTCTCATGATTTTATACACCCCTATAAGATCACCCCTCATCCTCCTGTGCTCTAAGGAATAGAGTCCTAGCCTGCTCAACCTCTCCCTATAGCTCAAGACCTTGAGTCCTGGCAACATCCTCATAAATCTCCTCTAAATCCTCTCCAGCTTTAATTGTGGATCTCCCTGTCGGTAGTAATGTACAAATTCATTGCCCAAACACGCTTTATGTGACAAGATTGTGCAACATTTTCACAAAGCAGAGTGGTTCATATTTTTCCGCCTGTAGGTATAAAATGGTTCCATAAACTCCAAAGCTTCAGCATTAAAATAGATGAAGAAATTGCACAATGAAGGGCGAGGTGAGGGACATGAGTAAACATTTTATTTGATGTAGGTGATCCATGTGAAGTTACAGTATTCCCATCTAATCCATATGACTCGTAGTAGACCAGTGCTGACTCAAAAATAAAATTGAATTGATGAATATAAAAACAAATTAAGTGTGTGTGTGTGTCCCCTCCCATGCTGACCAACATGTCCCTGTTACACTAGGCCCACCTGCCTGCGTTTGACCCATATCCCTCTAAACCCATTCTATCCATGTACCTGTCCAAATGTTTCTAAATGGTTGTGATAGTGCCTACCACAACAATCTCCACTGGCAGCTCGTTCCATATACTTTCTGCATCACCCTTTGGGTAAAAAAAAAAAGCTTCTTCTCAGATTCCTATCAAATCTCTCCTCCCTCACCGTAAACCAACGTTCCCTGGTTCTTCATTCCTCCACTCTGGGTAAAAGACACTGTGTATTTACGCTAACTATTCCTTTCAAGGTCTTGTATGCCTCTCTAAGATCATCCCGCATTCTCATGCACTCCAAGGAATACAATGCTACCCTGCTTAACTTCTCCCCATAGCTCAGGCCCTCGAGTCCTGGCAACATCCTCGTAAATCTTTTTTACACCGTTTCCAGCTTAACAACACCTTCCCTATAACAAACAGGGTGACCAAAACTGAACACAATACTCTAAACGTGGCCTCACCAAAGTCTTGTACAACTGTAACATGACCTCCCAACTTCTATACTCAATTACTTTACTGAAAGCAAAGAGCAGTACATGGTTTGTGAAAAGCTCCACTGACTAGGTGCCTGATTCAGAAGTATACTCCCAATTATAGCATTGTATAATTTTCCACCTCCTGCAGCTAATACTGTAAACTCCCTTCTGAGCTGCTTCATGGGTGAGATATCTTTCGCTCAGAACCTCGTCTGTGGGCAAAAGTTACGGGTGCCAAAGGTGATAGGGAAACCATGAAGTCTTTTTCATTCCTCATGGTAAAAACTTACATTAAAGATTGTTTCCTTGGCTAGAAAAGTGGACTTCACCGTGTATAAAATCATGGGAGGAATAAATTGGGTGGGCGTCTCTTGTCCAACGTAGGGGAATCGAGGACCAGAGGACATAGGTTTAAGGTGAGGGGGGAAATGTTTAATAAGAAGGTAGGCTATTTAGGACTGAGATGAGGAAAAACATTTTTACCCAGAGAGTTGGGAATCTGTGGAAGCCACAGAAGACAGTGGAGGCCATTCACTAGATGTTTTCAAGAGGGAGTTAGATACAGCTCTTAGGGCTAACGGAATCAAGGGATATGGGAGAAAGCTAGGTACACAAAAAAGCTGGAGAAACTCAGCGGGTGCAGCAGCATCTATGGAGCGATGGAAATAGGCAACGTTTCGGGCCGAAACCCTTCTTCAGGCTGATCGGGGGTGGGGGTGGGCGGGGACAAGAAAGGAAAAAGGAGGAGGAGCCCGAAGGCTGGGGGATGGGAGGAGACAGCAGGGGGACTGAGGAAGGGGAGGAGACAGCAAGGACTAACAAAATTGGGAGAATTCGATGTTCATGCCCCCAGGATGCAGACTCCCCAAACGGAATATGAGGTGCTGTTCCTCCAATTTCCGGTGCTGCTCGCTGTGGACATGGAGGAGACGCAGGACAGAGAGGTCGTAGACGGAGTGGGAGGGGGAGTTGAAGTGCTGAGCCACCGGGAGGTCAGCTTATCCGCTGGGAGAAAGCTAGAATGGGATACTGATTTTGGATGATCAGCTATGATCATATTGAATGGTGGCGCTGGCTCAAAAGCCTGGACGGTCATTCCTGCACCTATGCACCATTTTCTATGTTTCTATAGATGGATGTGTATGAGCAGGAGGAGGCCATTCGGCCCTTGCACCGCCATTCAATGTGATCATGGCTGATCATCCCCAATGAGTAACCCATTCCTGCCTTCTTCCCATATTCTCCGACTCTGCTATCTTTTAGAGCCCTATCTAGCTCTCTCTTGAAAGGCAGGATGGGCAGATGAGATCTGTTGAACAGATCCATGCATTCCAGTGCTGTGCTGTTCTATGTTGATAGAATGAATGTTCTGAATCAGTTTTTCTTTTCGTTTTTCAGCCCTAGTAGTTCATTGCCGGCCAGCAGTACAAATGTAAAAAATAAGAAGAAAACCACTAAAGAACCAATATATGATGAGCTGACTTGTCCATCCTGTTCGAAGACATATAACAACCCTGTATTGCTACCTTGCGATCACTGCATATGTGAATCATGCATTCCAAAGCAGAAAGATGTAACCAGAATAGGCTCCAAGAAGCACGCTGTGATTACGTGCCCGACCTGCCAAGAGAAAAATTATTTTACCAGCTCTGAAAAAGTCAAATTCCCGAATAACTTTCTGCTCGACGATGTGATAAATAAGATTGAAATGCGGAAAAAGAAAGGTTTGAAGAAGTCGTTGAGCAAATATCAACCTAGTTGTCAACTCTGCGAAAAGAAAAATAAGCAGGCTGCAGTCAAGTGTGAAAACTGCGATCTAAATTTCTGCAAAGACTGCCTCAAACAGCACGACAAAACCTACACCAACCACAGCTTTGTTCTGCCTTCAACCGGAGAGGATAAAAATAACTGCTTTTACCATCCTGACACACTCCTGACATTGTTTTGTCTGGTTGACAAGATTCCCATATGCGAGGAAGGCCTCAAAGACAAACATAAAGGCCATGCTACAGTTTCCATACAAACTGCTTTCAAGGACCAATCCATTCATCTATTACAGTCTATTGGAAAATACGGCAAAGGTAGGTACTAGTGCTACCTGTATCTGGGGGCGGGGGGGGGGGGAAGGCGTTTGTAGATCTTACCCCAAAGTGGAGAATTCAACATTCACACTGTTGTGTTGTAAGCTACCCAAGCAAAATATGAGGTGCGTTCCTCAAAGTTGCATGTGGCCACCTTCTGGCAATGGCGGGAGCCCAGGCCAGGAATGATCAGTGTGGGAATGGGAAGGGGAGTTAAAGTGGTTAGCAACTAATAGATCCAGGAGGCTTTAACACTGTGCCAAGGTGCCACCGTTCTTTGTTAGCACATGTGCACACGGTGATAAGACAAGCAGCGTAGGTGAATCGAGGACCAGAAGACATAGGTTTAAGGTGAATGGAAAATGATTTAATAGGAATCTGAGCGGTAACTTTTTAACACCAAGGGTGGTGGGTTTATGGAGCAAGCTGCCATAGGAGGTAGTTGAGCCTGGGACTATCCCAACGTTTAAGAAACAGTTAGACAGGTACATGGTTGATGTGGACAGAGTTGATGTGGACAAGCTTTTCCCTTTGAGAATAGGGAAGATTCAAACAAGAGGACATGACTTCAGAATTAAGGGACAGAAGTTTAGGGGTAACATGAGGGGGGACTTCTTTACTCAGAGAGTGGCAGCGGTGTGGAATGAGCTTCCAGTGGAAGTGGTGGAGGCAGGTTCATTGATATAATTTTAAAATAAATTGGATAGGCATATGGATGAGAAGGGAATGGAGGGTTATGGTATGAGTGCAGGCAGGTGGGACTAAGGGAAAAAAGTTGTTCGGCACGGACTTGTAGGGCCGAGATGGCCTGTTTCTGTGCTGTAATTGTTATATGGTTATATGGTTATATGGATAGGACAGGTTTGGAGGGATATGGACCAAGCACAGGCAGGTGGAACTAAGATAGCTGGACATGTTGGCCAGTGTGGGCAAGTTGGGCCGAAGGGCCTGTTTCCACTCTGTATCACTTTATAACTCTATGAGAAAGTGGTTAAAAAGTATAAGGGATCTGGGGATACGTGGAGATGGAGTGAGAAAACAAAATCTCACTGATATCCTGTTGTAATGAGCAGGAAAACGTCAAAGATAATTCAGGGTAAATTATCTCAAGCCCAAAACACCCTGGTCCTGCTGTGTTTAAGAAGGAACTGCAGATGCTGGAGAATCGAAGGTACACAAAAAAGCTGGAGAAACTCAGCGGGTGCAGCAGCATCTATGGAGCGAAGGAAATAGGCAACGTTTCGGGCCGAAACGTTGCCTATTTCCTTCGCTCCATAGATGCTGCTGCACCTCCTGATCCTGCTGTACCTGGACATCCCATTAATTTCTGGAACTGTATTTTAGTTGTAATACGAGATCATTGACTCATTGCCCGAAACAATGTGGTTACAGGCCCTTTGGCCCTTTAAGTCAATGCCGATCATCGATCACTCATTCGCCCTAACTCTATGCTATCCCACTTTTATCATCCACTCCCAACACACTAGGGACAACCTATAAAGGCAAATTAATCTATATTCCTGCACGTCCTTGGGATGTGAGAGGAAGCCCATTTGCTCACAGGGAGAACGGGCTAACTCTGCGCAAAACAGCGCCCAAGAGCCCAGGTCTCAGATGCGCTTGGAGCAGCAGCTCTACCAGCTGTTCCAGAGGGTATAAAAGGTTTACTAGAAAGGTCCTAGACATGAATGCCAAGAGTCATCTAGATCGACTGAAGATCGAGTGATTGCTCACAATGTAGAAGGGATAGGACAGAAGTGAGTGGGTTAATTGTAGCAAACTCAATGAGCAGCAATTTATGAAGGACCTTTAGAAAGTCCTTCTCCCTGGAATGTTCTGGAATGTTCATTGGCATACTTTCAGAGCAAAAATATAGAAATATGGCAATGAATAAAAATTCATCATCTATAATTTCATCATCTATAATCATCTACCTTAGTGATGTTCAGACACTGTTTTCACAACATGTTATGGCTGGATACACACATTCCCAATTCTGCTTGTTTACCTACTTACAGCAGCATTATCAAGGAAGAGTTGCACCCTGGCCACTCTCTCTTCTCCCCTCTCCTATCAGCCAAAAGGTATGAGAAGTGTGAAAACATGCACCTCCAGACACCTTCAGGGACAGTTTCTTCCCAGCTGATATCAGGCAACTGAATCATCCTTATGCCTACCACAACCAGGGAACAATGCTGAATCTCTGGAACTACTATCTGAGGCCACCTCTTTGATGATGTGGCCCTTGTGGCTATCAGGGGGTATTGATTGGATGATTGCGGACTTTACCTTGCACTAAACGAATGGCCTACTCCTGCACCTAATTTCTATGTTTCTTGTTTCATGTCACGCAATTAAAATTGAATCTATTGGTGCTGAACTACTATCTCCCTCTTTCCTGACCCTGGACTATCCTTATTGGACTTTGCACTTTACCTTGAACTAAACGTTCTTCTCTTGTCATGTCACGCCAGCAGGATTATTGGTGCTCCACTCCCTTTCCTGCTGGACATATACAGGAAGAGATGTATCAGCAGAGCCATCTCCATCATCAAAGACCCCTACCACCCATCGCATCACATATTCTCCATCCTGCCATCTGGGAAGAGGTACAGGAGCATTAGCTGCAAAACCAGCAGGATGCTCCTCAGCTTCTTCCCGCAGGCTATAAGACTGATAAACCGACTTTGCCCCCTGCCAAAGTATCGCGCACCAACCACCAACCTGGACACACTGCAGCAGAGCCACTATCGTGCCGCTGCCGATCGGAACGCCTGTTGATGTTTAGTAGAGTGTTAAATTTGTTCATGATATATGTATTTTTATTTCTATTTATTTTTTAATGCACACTGAATGGACACTGGTTGAGCAACGTTTTTTTTGTTTCCTCTGGGTATGTGAGTACTCAGGAAATGACAATAAAGATATACAATGTCTCCGTGCACAGTAAACGGCTCGATTGTGATCAGGCACTGTCTTTCTGCCGACTGGTTAGCATGCAACAAAAGCTTTTCACTGTAACTCGGCATACATGACAATAAATAAACTGTAACTGTAAATTCATGTCTTCCAGTTAAAGATGAGAGTGAGAATGACCTGCTGAGACTGAGTATTTTTAAATCCCAGCTGAAAGAGAATAAAGACAAGTTTCATAAGCAGGTGAGCTCTGAGTTTGAATCGTTGCACAACCAACTGAGGGTGAAGGAAAAAGAGGTGAAAGCAATACACGACAGCGAGTTGAATATGAAGTTGACCAACATCAACAACTTTATGGACGACACAGCTAAGCACATCGCAGGGGCAGAAGGTTTAGTTCAATACGCCAAGCAAGCAGCGAGGGAAACTGACGAGCTTGTGCTCCTGCAAACCGTCAACCACCTGACTCAGAAGCTGAAGGAAAAAACAAAAGGCATTCACTTGTCCGATAAAGAACTCATGACAACTCCTGTGGACGTCAATGCTTTTGACTTTGGGCACATGTCGCAGCAAATCAACGACGTTTTCCAACCTATTACAGACAAATATGAATTGGTGAAAGGCACCAAGGTCTCGACTATCCTGAAGAAGAAAGCATCCGACCCTGTGGCAGTGCAACCAGAGAGGGTGGAGTCAAAAACGGCAGATGCAGAACCAGGGATAAAGACCCCTGAAGTCGAGACCCCTGAAGTCAGGACCCCTCGAGCTGAGACACCTGAAGTCGAGACCCCTGAAGCTAAGAGTCCTGAAGTCAGGACCCCTGAATTAAAGAGTCCCAAGAGTCCTGTAGCCAAGAGTCCTGAAGCAAAGACCCCTGAAGCAAAGACCCCTGAAGCCAAGAGTCCTGAAGTCAGGACCCCTGAAGTCAAGAGTCCTAAAGCCAAGACCCCTAAAGCCAAGAGTCCTGAAACCAAGAGTGAAGTCAGGATCCCTGAAGCCATGGAATCAGAAGAAAGCATAGCCTCGTCAGTAATTTCTCAGGAACACATTTTTGAGACTCATCTGGAGCGTGATGAAAGCATTGAGGGCTTTCGCAATATATCTCGTTTAGGAGTGGATAATCAGAAAAAAACCAGCGAACTGCATACAAAAATGGATACTCCTGTGCCACCAACTATCTACCACCACATCGTGTCTGGAACGTCAGCCAAGGTATGTTGAAAAAGCTTCTTTTTTTTAGAATGTTGTGAATTTAAGGAACCATTTCCTCCATTACTTCTTAGCTCCAGGCACTAGGTTTTGATCGAAGATAGACGCAAAATGCTGGAGTAACTCAGCGAGACAGGCAGTATCTCGTGAGTGAAGGAATGGGTGGTGTTTCAGGCGGAGATCCTTACGTCACCCATCCCCTTCTCTCCAGAGATGCTGCCTGTCCCGCTGAGTTACTCCAGCATTTTGTGTCTAGCTTTGGTGTAAACCAGCACCTGCAGTTCCTTCCCACATACACACTTGGTTTTGACCTTGTTTCCGTTGCATGTTTTCTCTCTCGATGATCTCGTAGTCTTCCAATGGGTGCTCCAATTTCCTCCTGTATTGTAAAGGCGTGTTAGCAGTTTAAAGTTAACAGCAATAAGAAATAAGGGGGAGTTAATGGGCCCGTCTGAGGCACAGTCAAGTTGCAGGATGTGGGATCACTGAATCCTCAATGATTTGCTGATTTCAGTAGTAAATTGTAACGTTTTTTATTCAAGCACAATGGTCATGCAATATCAGAGCAAACAATAAAACCTCTGCAGACCTTAACTAAAAACTGAACATGTCATAACTGACAAAACAAAGGAACTATGGAATTGTAACTCAAGGGTGGCATGGTGGCATAGGGGTAGAGTTGCTGCCTGGCAGTGCCAAAGACCCCGGTTCGATCCTGACTACGGGTGCTGTCTGCACAGAGCGTGTACATTCTCCCCCTGACCGCGTGGGTTTTCCCCGGGTGCTCTGGTTTCCTCCCACACTCCAAAGGCGTACAGGTTTGTAGGTTAATTGGCTTAGGTAAAAATGGCAAATTAGTACTAGTGTGTAGGACAGTGTTAGTGTGTCACTGATCGGCATGGACTCAGTGGGCTGAAGGGCCTGTTTCTGCGCTGTAGCCCTAAACTAAACTAAGACTGAAGACTGACCTGCTGAGTTCCTCCATCACGTTGTGTTTTGCTCAAGATTCCAGCATTTGCAGTCTCGTGTGTTTCTGTGGTAATCTACAATTGACACCAAAACATCACTTTGAAAATCTACTCTCTAATTATTGTGTCTTTTTTTAAAAATCCGTTCTGATGAATGATAGCCCTTGAATCTATTGAACAGTAGTTAGTGGTAAAGCAGCCACATGGTTAATTAAAAGTCATTATTAATTAAACATCCAACGATTCCCTGATCCCACTTAATGTCCCTTTAGAATCCTTGATCCACTAAACACAGAACAACTATGTTGTTGCTTGATTAACAGATTGATTGCATTGATCAGTGAATGAGGGAACAGGTTAAAAGCTTCAACATATTTTAATTTGCTGCAGAAGCCTTAATGGCTGCAAATAAAACATGAATGCATCAGTTCAAAACAATAATTCAGACATTGGCTATTGGTCTAAGTAGTAACTTACTTAAATATTCTATAGTGAGAGTCACATTTCCATACTGAATGTGATTCATGCCAATTTAGTTCTATGGTAACCATTTCTCAGCAATAATGTGGACAAGCTTTTCCCTTTGCGAATAGGGAAGATTCAAACAAGAGGACATGACTTCAGAATTAAGGGACAGAAGTTTAGGGGTAACATGAGGGGGAACTTCTTTACTCAGAGAGTGGCAGCGGTGTGGAATGAGCTTCCAGTGGAAGTGGTGGAGGCAGGTTTGTTGGTATCATTTAAAAATAAATTGGATAGGCATATGGATGAGAAGAGAATGGAGGGTTATGGTATGAGTGCAGGCAGGTGGGACTAAGGGAAAAAAGTTGTTCGGCACGGACTTGTAGGGCCGAGATGGCCTGTTTCCGTGCTGTAATTGATGTATGGTTAAATATGGTTAAATATGGTTTTAATTGCAAACAAGACAATGAGGCCAACTCAGATGACCAAGTAAGTAAACATTGGTTCTGCTGGATTGGCAACATTGCATTTTTGACACTGCATTTCTCACACCAAATGAATTAACTCAGAAGAGTATAGTTTTTTTAAAACAAAGAGAGATTAGGTGCATTTGATGAAATATGGGGTACATTGCACAAATGAGCAGTAATTATCCCCTTGGCGTGTATGGCATTGTTGTTCTGTTTTCTGGCCTTTTCCCTTTAAGTGTTATTTCATTTCATCAAGTGTGTGGGGAAAAAAAAGTTCCAATTCTCAAGTGCAGGGAAGAAAAAAGGTGCTGGACAATTAACGACCGTGTGGTCTGTTGTGCAAACCATTAATGTTTTTATTCACTTTGTTTATAATAATAATAATAATAATAATAATTTTATTTATAGAGCACTTTAAAAACAAACATAGTTGCAACAAAGTGCTGTACATCACTAATCATTGACAAAAAAGTTAATACACACCAAAAATACCAATCAAAAGAAATAGTAGGAAAAGACAAGTAAAATAAAGAAACATCAAAAACACCAAAAACAGAAGCAAAGTCTCAGGCATGTTCAAAAGCCAGGGAGTACAAATGTGTTTTAACACTGGATTTGAAGTTAAAAGTAACACCTGTTCTATGTTGTACATAGGGATTTTATTTAAGATGATCATGGAAAGTTTTTAAGCTATGAAATGCTGACATTAAAGTTGAGTGAATGACAAAGGAATTTTTTTAATGTTTGAGGATAGTAAAATATCTGGAACTGGCAGCCAATCTGTCCAGTGCAATTATGTGACTAAGAAAATGTCCCCGCGTGGTCTATGGTGATTTTCTTTGAATGTGAAATGAAATTATTTTTGGATGGATATAGATGTGAAACACATTGTGTTGGTGGTAGGAAGTCCAACAACATAATTTGTATTCTTGGTTTCTTGGCCCTCCAAAATATTCCAAATGGAATTTAAACTGGAGGTGGTGGAGGGAGGACTTAAGCCAGAAAGGGTTATTGGGAAGAAAGAGCTACTTTAAATTTAGTTGCATCTGGTTGGTTAACTATAGTTGGGTGGAGATTATTCCATGCTTTAATTGTGTGTGCGGGGGAAGAACGAATTGCTGTACACATCTGTAGCTGGGATCACAAATTGGATCGAATGCCCTCGTCTGCTCCTAATTGGTTTGGGTTTGGTGTAGGTCTTGTAATCTATGTCGAGCTGACCATTTAACATTTTGTAAAAACAGGTCAAACGGTGAGCTTCACGTCTGTCTTGGAGAGGGTTCCACCCCAGAGAATTCAGAAGTTTGGTGACACTCGCTTCTCTCTCATAGGTGTTAGTAACAAATCAAGCTGCCTGTCTTTGCACACGTTTCTATTTATACTTTCTGGTGACAAGTGACAAGTGACCAGCCTTTGTTGGTATTTGTGTTCTGAAGCGGATTGAATCAAATGTTAGGCTATCCTTTTTTTGAAATTTACTCTGTATATACATTTTCAGGACAGGATGGTTGATAGTTATCTTGTGTGTTGAGAACTTAACCTGACCATTTATTATATGAAAGGTTTTTTTTTCCCTACAATTTGCATTGGAATTTAATTGTCTGGAACTAATAATGAGCCATGGTTGGCCACCATTTTTAAATCGTAAAATGTCAACCCAGGTTTCTCTAGTTTCTTCCCCCAAGATCTTGGATTTTCAAGTTGACTTTGCAGAAAAGTCCAATACACTCTGGTTAGGAAATCAGACAACCAGTACAAATCAAGTTAAGGTATTATTCATAAGGTCTCAGGATTAAGACATCCTGTACCAACTGTCCCAGTAGGACAATGAAACCTACCTGCTCCAATATGTAAACATAGTCAAATCCTTTTGTATATATGTGAACACACACACACATGCACACACAGTCAATGTGCTCTAATAGTGTTAATAATAGTCTATTATATTCACCATTCAATCATGGCTCATCTATATTTCCCTCTCAATCCCATTCTCCTGCCTTCTCCCCATTGCCTCTGACACCCATACTAATCAAGATTCCATCTATCTCTGCCTGAAAAATATCCGTTGACTTGGCCTCCAATGTCTTCTGTGGTAATGGATTCCACAATTTTTCCACCCTCTGACTACAGAAATTCGACCTCATCTCCTTCCTAAAGGAATGTCCTTTAATTGTGAGGCTATGACCTCTGATCCTAGACTCTGCCACTGCTGGAAACATCCACTCTCCAAGCCTTTCACTATGCAGGCTAATGCCAGCAGCATTATTTTTGGCTGCTTTGACTAACTATAGATGCGATCTTTCATCAGAACCTGGAATGCAAGGTTAAAAAAAAAGTCAATAGATCATTCAAAATGATACATTTCCCTTTTATGTTTGGCTGTAGAGACTATTTTTGTGTTCTGAAAGCCCCAAATACAATGAAGAAATGGTGAAGTGAATTAGTTTTTCTTTTTGGCTATTCAGAACCTCTTTGGAGGTTGTAGTGTTTAATCGCCTGATGGTGGTAGGGAAGGTTCCTATAGCATCTTCCTGATGGTAGGGGCACAATGAGAGCATGGCCAGAGTGGTGTGTGTGACTGATGATGCTGGCCACCTTATTGAGGCAGCAACTCCTGAAGATCCCTTCAATGGTGGGGAGGCCAGTGCCCGTGATGGACTGGGCAGTGTTCACCACTGTGCAGTCCTTGAAGATTGTTGCCGAGGCCTTAGAAACATAGGGGAAAAAGTCCAGGGATAGAAGGGCCCTTCAGCCAGCAATTATCAGTATCCTGATAAGGGGGCCACAAACATCTCCTCTTAAATATAGCCAATGAACTGTGGACTACATTCTGTGGCAGAGAGTTCCACAGATTCACCATTCTCTGTGTAAAAAATGATTTTCTCATCTCGGTCCTAAAAGACTTTCCCCTTATCCTTAAACTGTAACCCCTTGTTCTGGACTTCCCCAACATCGGGAACAATCTTCCTGCATCTAGCTTGTTGAACCCCTTAAGAATTTTGTAAGTTTCTATAAGATCCCCCCTCAATCTTCTAAATTCTAGCGAGTACAAACCAAGTCTATCCAGTCTTTCTTCATATGAAAGTCCTGACATCCCAGGAAGGCAGTCTGGTGAACCTTCTCTGTACTCCCTTCTATGGCAAGAATGTCTTTCCTCAGATTAGGAGACCAAAACTGTACGCAATACTCCAGGTTGGTCTCACCAAGACCCTGTACAACTGCAGTAGAACCTCCCTGCTCCTATACTCAAATCCTTTTGCTATGAATGCCTTGATGCGATAAGTCAATGTGCTCTCTGTTGATCCTGTTTTATTTTAAAAAACATTCAATTTCTCTTCCACCTTAAAACTTCACCTGAGGTCTGCAATTTTTTATGGTTATTTTCAGTGTTTATTGCGAATAGCAATTTCAACACTCAGATGGATGTCACTAATAACAAAGCTCAGAGCAACACAAAAGCCAAAAAGTGGGTGATAAATGCATATCCTGTGTTCAACTTTTGAATACTATAAATATTTAATACCCATGCTTGATTTAAGGTCTTATTAAAATCCAGATGGAATATTTAGTGTAGAGATACAGCATCAAAACAGGCCCTTCAGCCCGCCGAATCCATGCCAACCATTCATCGCCCTTTCACCCTAATTCTATGTTTTCCCACTTTTATAACCATCCCCTACAGACGAGGGGCAATTTACAGAGGGACAATTAACCTAAAACTCGCTTGTCTTCAGGAATGAGAGAAAACCGGTGCACCCAGAGGAAACCCATCCATTACAGGGTGAATGTGCAAACTCCGCGGAGGTCTGGACTGAACTTGTGTCTCTGGTGCTGTGAGGCAGAAGCTTCATGCATTCTAGGGGCAGAATTAGGCGATTCAGCCCATCAAGTCTACTCTATCTGTTAATCATGGTTGATCGATCTTTCCCTTGCAACCCCATTCTCCTGCCTATCTCCCATAACTCCTGACACCCGTACTATTCAAGAATTTGTCAATCTCAGCCTTAAAAATACCCATTGACTTGGCCTCCACACCCATCTGCGGCAATGAATTCCACAGATTCACCACCCTCTGACTAAAGAAATTCCTCCTCATCGCCTTTCTAAAGGTACATCCTTTATTTCTGAGGCTTTTAACCTCGAGCCCTAGACTCGCCCAGGCCTTTCACTCTATCCAGGCCTTTCACTATTCAGTAAATTTCAATGGGGTCCCCCCCCTAAACTGTACCACTGTGCTGCCCTGATTGAGGATGTATTGATTATTTAATGATAATTTAATTTTAACTCTTTAAGCATAGTTTAATTTACATTGTGCAATTGCATTCTAAAATGAGTGATGCAATAAGACTGTTCTAACAGCAAGCCCAAGATACATGTAAAAGGAGATGAAATAGTGAATCTTAATTCTTCCAGATTTTTTGGATGGTCCCAGAATATGACACAGTGGATTCATTTGATGTCCACTTTCAAGAGGTCGGTCACAATAATGGACTAATGACCCCACAGAAAGCTGGCGTAGTGATTTCAGCAGTAAATGCTTCTTCTTTCGAAACTACGTTGAAGGACAATTCTGAGGCCATCTTCAAGGTTCGTGCCGTTAATAGCTATGGAAAAAGTGAATGGAGCTATCCTTACAGAGTGAGTATTGGTCCAGATAAACTACCTCCTCCATTGTCTGAAAATCTTTTCTTAAGGAGTATTCTATCCTATACTTTAAAATATTTTTTTAATTTCAACATACTTAAGAAGGTAATTGGGAAGGGGCATGAGAGAGATCTGGCAGAAAGATTGAAGGAGAATCCATAGAGATTTCATCAGTACATTAAGGGTATCATGAGGCGGTAGGCGGCGCGACTCTCGTCAGCAGCGGCCTCTGCAGCCCGTCTGCGTTTTTATTATTTTTTGTCTATGTTTTTATGTAGTTTTTGTTATTTTTTGTTGGGGTGTGTGTGTGGGTGTGGGAGGGAGGGGGTAACTTTTAAATCTCTCCCTGCACGGGAGACCCGACCTTTTCTTTGTCGGGTCTCCGTTGTCGTTGGGGCTGCAACGAGGAGCGGCCTCCAACAGGAAGACCGGGGGGCTCTGGTGCCGACGACTCACCTCACCGTCGCGGAGCTGGCCGAGTCCGGAGCGGGTGGAGCGGTGGTGGAGCACTGCTGCGGCCCGACCTCCGGAGATTCGGAGGCTGCAACTGCGGGTCTGCGGACGGCGGCACCGGGAGCCCGCGGGTCCCTGGAGGGAGACCACTTTTCAGGGCTTCCGCAACGGCGACTTCTCCTGCCCGAGTTGAGGGGTTGAAGAGCTCCTGGAGCGGGGCCTTACATCACCGCCCCGCATGGCTTGGAATGGCCGCGGGACTCTGCGAGCGCACGCCGGGGGCTCTAACATCAAGAACCCAGTGTGCGACCTCGCATCACCCAGCGTGGCTTTAATGGCCGCGGGACAATCGCCATCGCCAGCCGGGGGCTTTGACTTTGACTCTGACATCGGGGGGGGGGGGGAGAGTGCAGTGGAGAGATAAGTTTTTTGGCCTTCCATCAGCGATGTGATGGATGTTTATGTAAATTACGTTGTGTCTTGGGTCTATTTGTTTGTAATGTATGGCTGCAGAAACGGCATTTCGTTTGGACCTCAAGGGGTCCAAGTGACAAATAAATTGAATCTTGAATCTTGAATGAGGGAGCATTGTGCTTCCCTACCCCTTCCCCCAGAAACCAAAGTAGTCATCTAGTGTTTGTATGGAGCCACTGTAGATGGGGCATCTTGGCTGGCATGGATTAGATGAGCCGAAGGGCCTGCTCGGGTACTATCTGACTTTATGATTCCAACTCCCTGCTCTTTGATCAGTGAATTAGTGCTCCTTGTCATCTCCATTCCACAAGTGAAAGGATCTAGGCAGCATTAAGATCCGAGAGATGACAACTGTCCTTGTGCTTGTCCTGTTGGGTTTCCCAGTTTAATCATAAGATCATAAGGGGTAGGAGTATAATTAGGCCATTTGGCCCATCTAGTCTACTTTGCCATTCAATCGTGGCTGTTCTATCTCCCTCCTAACTCCATTCTCCTGCCTTCTCCCTATAACCTCTGACACCCATTTTTGTTTGGACAGAGATCTTTAGACTGGGGTTGATCAATATGTCTAGGATCAATATGTCTATGGCCCCATGGTTGGATAATCCATTTCACTCCACAGTTTCCTGTTTGGAAAAAACCTACTGGAGGGTTGTAGATGAGTCATACAGTGCGGAAACGGGCCCTACGGCCCAACTTGCCCACACTGGCCAACATGTCCCAGCTACATTAGTCCCACCTTCCTGCTTTTGATCCATGTACCTCCAAATCTGTCCTGGCCATGTACCGGTCTAACTGTGTTTAAGCATTGCGATAGTCCCTGCCTCAACTACCTCCTCTGGCAGCTCGTTCCATACACCCACCACCCTTGTATGAAAAAGTTACCCCTCAAATTCCTATTAAATCTTTTCCCTTCACCTTAAAGCTATGTCCTTTGGTACTCTGTGCATCTACCCGATCTATTCCTCTCATGATTTTATCTATACACCTCTATAAGACCACCCTTCATCATCCTGTGCTCCAAGGAATACAGCCAATGCTGAAAAAATATCTCTGGTGACAGGTGAAAATAAACATAACCTCCATTTCAGTTCTTGGTGTCAAATATGGATGCCATTATAACTGTAGATATTGGAACTCCACCAATTCAGTCTCAAATTGTAATGGTGATATGGAGCCGTGCTTGGGGCAAGCATAGGCCATGTGGGTTGCATGCCGGTGAATTTATCTAGACTTCATAACGTCATAAATAATTGCAGTCGAATTAGGCCATTCGGCCCATCAAGTATACTCCGCCATTCAATCATAGCTGATCTATCTCTCTGCCCTAACATTCCCCTGCCTTCTCCCCATAACCTCTGACACCTGTAGTAATCAAGAATCTATCTATCTCTGCCTTTAAAATATCCAAGATGGCCTCCACAGCCTTCTGTGGCAAAGAATTCCACAGATTCACCACCCTCTGACGAAATAGATTTCTCCATCTCCTTACAAAAAGAATGTCCTTTAATTCTGAGGCTGTGACCTCGAGTCCTGAACTCTCCCACTGGTAGAAACATCCTCTGCAAATCAACTCGATACAAGCCTTTCACTACTCTGTATGTTTCAATGAGGCCCCCCTTCATTCTTCTGGACTCCAGTGAGTACAAGCCCAGTGGCAACAAATGCTCATCATAGGTTAACCTGCCCTCCCCAGAGTAAGCACATCCTTCCTCAGATGTGGCGCCCAAAATGTGTTCACAATATTCCAAATGCGGCCTTTTCCAACACCTTATAGAGCCTCAACATTACATCCCCAATGAATTTTGACTGAATCACAACTGAACGTTGAGATTGTTTCAAATTTTATTTTCATCATAATACTCAATTGACCCATTGGTGGGAGAGTGATCAAGATCTTCCTCAGAATTTCTTCCTTGCTTCCCCCTAGCCTTTAAAGTCTAGTAATATTCTGCATTCTTCCAATGGAAATAATTTCTTATCAGCTTTTGATAACACCATCACTTAGATCACCGCTTAATTTTCCATAACTGGTAAATGGTAGGGAATTGAAGAATTTAGGTGAACAGAGGGATCTGGGAATAACTGTGCACAGTTCCCTGAAGGTGGAATCTCATGTAGATAGGGTGGTAAAGAAAGCTTTTGGTGTGCTGGCCTTTATAAATCAGAGCATTGAGTATAGAATTTGGGATGTAATGTTAAAATTGTACAAGGCATTGGTGAGGCCAATTCTGGAGTATGGTGTACAATTTTGGTCGCCTAATTATAGGAAGGATGTCAACAAAATAGAGAGAGTACAGAGGGGATTTACTGGAATGTTGCCTGGGTTTCAGCAACTAAGTTACAGAGATAGGTTGAACAAGTTAGGGCTTTATTCTTTGGAGCGCAGAAGGTTAAGGGGGGGCTTGATAGAGGTTTTTTAAATGATGAGAGGGATAGACAGAGTTGACGTGGAAAAGCTTTTCCCACTGAGAGTAGAGAAGATTCAAACAAGGGGACATGACTTGAGAATTAAGGGACTGAAGTTTAGGGGTAACATGAGGGGGAACTTCTTTACTCAGAGAGTGGTGGCTGTGTTGAATGAGCTTCCAGTGAAGGTGGTGGAGGCAGGTTCGTTTTTATCATTTAAAAATAAATTGGATAGTTATATGGACGGGAAGGGAATGGAAGGTTATGGTCTGAGTGCAGGTATATGGGACTAGGGGAGATTATGTGTTCGAGATGGCCTGTTTCCGTGCTGTAAATTATTATATGGTTATATGGTTAACTGGAGGAAACAAAATCTAATTATGCACCAAATTATCATAATGTTACCCCATATATCATACCTATTTGGCTGATTCTCAAACACGGCTAAATTTATTCCACTGATTCAAGGGTTTCTTTGAAGGAAGTGGGATCCAGAAAACCTGTCATGCAGAGGATTAATTTCTCCATATTATAGATACATTTATTGCATATTATTTATTACAATAAATTAATTAATCTATTTATTTTAATTTATGTGTGTTATAACACACAATACAATCATATAATACAATTTCATGAATGTTATACCTGAATATACATATATGTGTGTGTATATACATTCATTTATATGCATTATAATATCATTTGATAATGAATGTATTCATTTATCGATTTATGTATTCACTTTATGTATTGTATGAATATGTGAAGTTAGATGTGGCCCTTGTGGCTAAAGGGATCAGGGGGTATGGAGAGAAGGCAGGGGTGGGATACTGAGTTGGATGATCAGCCATGATCATATTGAATGGTGGTGCAGGCTCCGTAAAGCCTAATACAAGGTTAATTCCCGGGAAGAACAAGATGAATATGTATATACATAGAAACATAGAAAATAGGTGCAGGAATGGCCTACTCCTGCACCTATTTTCTATGTTTCTATGTATATACATATTCATCTTGTTCTTCCTCCATTTTAATGGAATTGATAAACAACCCCAAAGCCACGTTTGTTGCTTCTGAGAAAATAATGAATATTATTTCCACAATTATGTCCAAATGTGGAAGTCAGAAATAATGAAACTAAATGGAGACATTTCCTGCATGTAGACCAAATGCACGTACACAAGCCAAAACATTAGATTGCTTTAGTATTTCTTGATTTCCTTTTCAGTCCAGCTTAATCAAAACTTGTTTGTATCCAGACAAAATTGGGATTGCAGCTGTGCATTTCATCAATGAGGAAATGTCACTGGGTTCTCTCTGTAATCACTCACCCTTGTAATCAAGATCTGATCTGTGAGCTGGGTGAATGAATTAACATCAATTTCCTGCACAATGTTCCCTATAGTTGCTCCAAGATGGACCTAGAAACAGAAATGAGTAGAAATAGGTGCAGGGATAGGCCATTCGGCCCTTTGAGCCAGCACCGCCATTCAATATGATCAGGGCTGATCATCTAAAATCAGTACCCCATTCCTGCTTTTTCCCCCATATCCATTGATTCCTTTAGGCCTAAGAGCTAAATCTAACTCTCTATTGAAAACACCCAGTGAATTGGCGTCCACTGCCTTCTGTGGCAGAGAATTCCACAGATTCACAACTCCCTGTTTGAAAAAGTTTTTCATCATCACTGTCCTATATGGCCTACCCCTTATTCCTAAACTGTGCCCCCTGGTTCTGGACTCCCCCAACATTGGGAATTTTTATCCTGCATCTAGCCTGTTCAATGCTTTAAGAATTTTATATGCCTCTATATTGCAGCACCTCCGTAAAGCCTAATACAAGGTTAATTCCCGGGATGGCGGGACTGTCATATGCTGAGAGAATGGAGCGGCTGGGTTTGTACACTCTGGAGTTTAGAAGGATGAGAGGGGATCTTATTGAAACATATAAGATTATTAAGGGTTTAGACACACTAGAGGCAGGAAATATGTTTGCGATGTTGGGGGAGTCCAGAACCAGGGGCCACAGTTTAAGAATAAGGAGTAAGCCATTTAGAACGGAGATGAGGAAACACTTTCTCTCACAGATAGTGGTGAGTCTGTGGAATTCTCTGCCTCAGAGGGCGGTGGAGGCAGGTTCTCTGGATGCTTTCAAGAGAGAGCTAGATAGGGCTCTTAAAGATAGTGGAGTCAGGGGATATGGGGAAAAAGGCAGGAACGGGGTACTGATTCCCGACCCAAAATGGTCCCGACCCAAAAGGTCACCTATCCATTTTCTACAGAGATGCTGCCTGACCCACTGAATTACTCCAGCATTTTGTGTCTATTTTTCTCACCAACATTGTTGTAATCAGAATAAAATGCAAGGGAGTTTCAGCAACAGTTCAGTTTTCACAAATGCCTTTTGAATTTCCTATGTAATTTCACACAGAGAGTGGTGAATCTCTGGAATTCTCTGCCACAGAAGGTATTTGAGGCCAGTTCACTGGCTATATTTAAGAGGGAGTTAGATGTGGCCCTTGTGGCTAAAGGGATCAGGGGGTATGGAGAGAAGGCAGGTACAAGATACTGAGTTGGATGATCAGCCATGATCATATTGAATGGCGGTGCAGGCTCGAAGGGCCGAATGGCCTACTCCTGCACCTATTTTCTATGTTTCTATTAGTCCACAATTCAACACAGCATTTATGGCAGCACGCTATTCCTAGAGAACATGCCCCAAAAAATCTAGCACTCTGGAATGGCACAGTGGGACATTCTTTGGCCCCTTCCATAGAGAGTTGCCACAAGCACATCACAAACCAGAATTAGAAGCAAGCAGATGCTGGTTTACAAGATAAGAGACAAAGTGCTGGAGTAACTCAGCGATTCAGGCAGCATCCCCAGAGAACATGGATAGGTTGAGATTTCTGGCCGGGACGCTATTCAGACTGAAGAGGGGTTCCGACTGGAAACGTCACCTTCCCCATGTTCTCCAGCGATGTTGTCTGACCGGTGCAGTTACTCCAGCACTTTGTGCCACAATTTAAGCCAACCCTGTATTTGCTTTTGCACCACCCTAGCTATGTCCGGTTTGGGTGCTTGTCATTCACAGGAAGTACTGGAACAGTGGTTGGGGAAGCAGGCAATAGACAATAGACAATAGGTGCAGGAGTAGGCCGTTCGGCCCTTCGAGACTGCACCGCCATTTAACATGATCATGGCTGGTCATCCAACTCAGTATCCTGTACCTGCCTTCTCTCCATACCCCCTGATCCCTTTAGCCACAAGGGCCTCATCCAACTCCCTCTTAAATATAGCCAGTGAACTGTGGCCTCAACTACCTTCTGTGGCAGAGAATTCCACAGATTCACCACTCTCTGTGTGAAATTATAGAAGAAATTCAGAAAGCATTTGTGAAAAATGAACTGTTGCTAAAACTCCCATGCATTTATTCTGATTACAACAAAGTTGGTGAGAAAATGCTGGAGTGACTCAGTGGGTCAGGCAGCATCTCTGGAGAAAATGGATAGGTGACGTTTTGGGTCGGGACCTTTCTTCAGACCGATTGTGGTAGGTGAATGGGTGGAAGCAAGAAAAGGTCAGGACAAATCATGCCGGCAACAGAGGACCTCAGATAGGGTGGTTCCCTGATGGGCCTGATGGGCCAGCATCTGCAGTTCCTTTTTTATTAAATATTGGTGACAAGTCTTGTAAATTGAAATTAGCATGTTACTTTGAAAATTTAAGCAATACAATTTGCCAACATTGATTTTCCTGAATTTAACAGGTTATTCTTAGAGAACGTTAAGTTGGAAGAGGAGAAATCTATAGTCAATTGCCCAGGAAGATCACCCGACTGCTCCAGGAACCATAAGCACTGGATTACTACTCAAACCACATGATAAATGGTGTTTGAAAATATTTTTAAGTGGTTTGAGTTATGAATTTACAATTTTCTTGAATAATCTTATCCACAAGGTGATTGCCGTTTTTGATACTTTAGGCTAATTATTGCCACGTGTATGGGTGAAAAGCTTTGTTTTGCATTCTATCCAAACAGATCAACTCTATCATACATCAATATAATCAAATTAAACTCGGGTGCAACAGATAGAGCAAAGGGGAAGATATGGAGTGCAGAATAGATGGAATGTAGCATTGAAACGCATTCGTTCCATAGACAAAGTCCTATGTCTGCAATGGGGGTAGAGGTGAATCAGAGGTGCATGCATTGGAAGATGACTTCTAACTAAGTTTGTTCATTTGTAGTTCTCAAATGTGGCATGATGATAGGATTCTGTGGCTCAACTCCTCCAGGTTCTTGAAAACATAAGCTCTGAATCTTGGTTCAGTAGAACAGGAGCTCTGAATCTTGGAACAGCCATCTTTCGGTTGAAGACAAAGACATCCCTGAGACGAATTAAGACAAGGATGGCAAGGGTTCGGAAAGAACGGATGATGAGAGAAGCTGTAAATTTAGTCAAAGGAAGAAAAATAAAACCATGTAATTTTGTGAACCTGAAATCGGGCAGAATACTTGAAAATATAAAGGAAGTTGGAAATAACTTAGAATAACAGAATAATAGAAACATAGAAAATAGATGCAGGAGTAGGCCATTCGGCCCTTCAAGCCTGCACCGCAATTCAATATAATCATGGCTGATCATCCGACTCAGTATCCCATCCCTGCCCTCTCTCCATACCCCCTGATCCCTTTAGCCACAAGGGCCACATCTAACTCCCTCTTAAATATAGCCAATGAACTGTGGCCTCAACTACCTTCTGTGGCAGAGAATTCCACAGATTCACCACTCTCTGTGTAAAAAATGATTTTTTTCATCTCGGTCCTAAAAGACTTCCCCCTTATCCTTAAACTGTGACCCCCTAGTTCTGGATTCCCCCAACATCGGGAATAATCTTCCTGCATCTAGCCTGTCCAACACCTTAAGAATGTTGTAAGTTTAGTAGGGAATCATTGTAATAGGGAATCATGGTGGCCAAACTTAACTTAGTTTAGTCATCATGGTTTATAACTTATTCTAAGTTATAAGCAATAACTTGGAATAATAGGAAATCATGATGACTAAAAGGGATCATACAATGTCCCTGGTGAGGGTAATCCCATGGGATTTTATGAATGCATATTTAATGGGATCTATGAAGAGGGTAGGCCCACTCAAGGACAGGAGGAAATGTATGCCTGGAGCCAGAGCTAGTGTGTGAGATTAAATTAGTACTTTGCATTGGTATCCATCAAGGAGAAGGTCAAGGGGCAGAGTGAGATCAGGGAGGGGTATGTTGACATTCTAGAGCATTTTAGTATTGAGAAGGTTATGGTGCTGGGTCTTTTGAAGAACATTAAGGTGGTTATGTCTACAGAGTCTAATAGGATCTATCCCAGGTTATTGAGAGAGGCGTGAGAGGGGATTGCTTTGCCCTTGACAGTGATCGCCATATCATCTTTAATCACAGATGAGGTTCAAGAGGACTGGAGTATAGTCAGCATTGTTCCTCTGTTTAAGAAGAATTCCAGGACAAGGGGTCACAGCTCAAGGATAAGGGGGAAATCCTTTAAAACCGAGATGAGAAGAACTTTTTTCACACAGAGAGTGGTGAATCTGTGGAATTCTCTGCCACAGAGGGTAGTTGAGGCCAGTTCATTGTCTATATTTAAGAGGGAGTTAGATGTGGCCCTTGTGGCTAAGGGGATCAGGGGGTATGGAGAGAAGGCAGGTACGGGATACTGAGTTGGATGATCAGCCATGATCATATTGAATGGCGGTGCAGGCTCGAAGGGCCGAATGGCCTACTCCTGCACCTAATTTCTATGTTTCTATGTTTCTAATAATGGACACAAACCAGGAAATGATCAGCCGGTAAGCCTTATGTTAATGGTACGGCTATTATTGGCAAAGATTCTTGGGCATAAGATTTGATCACATCTGCAAGAAAATCTGGGCTGGTCAGGGATAGTCACCATAGCTATCAAATTTGACACTTTTGAGGTGATGAAGATGAATGGTTGTTGTCCGCATGGACTACAGTAACGTTTTTGACAAGGTGCTCATGGTGGGCTGATTCTTAAGGCCAGGGTACATGGCATCCTAAGACTTTGTAGCCTAGATTCAAACTTAGCTGGGCCGTAGCAGACATGGTATAATGGTGGAGGAATGTTATTCTAATTGGAGATCTGAAATTGGTGTTGTTCCACAAGGATCAGTAGCGGGACCTCAGTGTGATACACACAATCTATTTGCACAACAAAGTAGGTGGACTAATTAATAGATTTGCAGGTGACGTAACAATTGTCAGAGTTCTGTGTAGTGAAGAAGGTTGACTGCAGGATATAGATCATTTGGAAATGGAGTCAGAGAAATGGCAGAGTTTAATCTGGACAAATATGAGGTGGTGTACTTTGGGTGGTCATATGCAAGAGAGAAGTATACAATAAATGGCAAGAACATTGTGAGAATTGATGTGATTGCAAGCCCATAGCTCCCTGAAATGGCCACTCGAGTAGATGGGGAGGTAAAGAAGGTGTGCAACATGCCGTTATGGGTTTGGATGTTAACGTAAAGAGGCGGGAAGTCATGTTGCAACTCTACAGGATGTTGGTCGGGCTTCATTTGGAGGATTGTATGCAGTTCTAGTCACCCCATTATAGGAAGGATGTGAAGGCTTTAGAGAGAGTTTATTAGAAGCTTGCCTGGATTAGAGAGGATTAGCTATAAAGTGAGTTTGGACGAGCTTGGATTGTTTTCTTTGGAACGTCAGAGGCTGAAGGGAAAACTGATAGAAATATATAAAATTGAGTGATGTAGATAAGATGGACAGTCCAAATCCTTGTTCCCCGGAGTGGAAATGTCAAATACTAGAGGGTTTGGATTTAAGATGGGGGGGGGGGGGGGGGGGGGGGGGGGGGGGGGGGGGGGGGGGGGGGGGGGGGGGGGGGGGGGTTTACACAGACAGTAACACTACAGCTATATTTAGGAAACTGTTAGACAGGCACATGAGCAGACAGGGAATGGATGAATTTAGATAATGTACAGGTAGATGGGATTAGTTTAAATTGGCATCAGGTGGTATCATAAACATTGAGGTGTAGGGCCTGGTCCTATGCTAGACTGGCCTGCACAGTTTGACTGAGTTATCCTCTACTGTTTAGAAATGATCATGACATTATTTCAAACAGTTGGGAAGACCTTCCTTGTGCAGAGGCCAACATTTCAACCGCTCCTCGATTATTTTGGGCAGTTCCCTTTCCCCCACCCCCACACTACATCATTGGAGACAAGATTTCATTGGGTTCTGGAGGTAAAACACTTTTTGGAATGAGATCACAAACTCTTAAAATTCAGTCTTCTATTTTCACCTTTGACCTGTAATGTTAAGAATTTGGATACCTGCAGTTACTTACTTTGGTCTTGGGGCTTAAACTACAAACATTGCTTTATTATTGCCATGTGCAGAAATGCAGTGAGAAGCTGTTGTTGCATGCTTCACATTTAAATCCGATGATACCATACATGGGTACCAGCAAGTCATAAACAAGTGAAAAGTTATACACAAAAGAAAAACACAGTAGTGTGTGTGTGTATGTTTCACTCGCTGATTCTCGTCTAAGTATGTTGAATGCATTGTGGCCAGGTTTGTGGATGATACTAAGATAGATGGTGGGGCAGGTCATGCAGAGAAAACAGGGACTCTGCAGGTACACTTGGACACGTTTGGAGAGTGGGCAAAGAAGTGGCAGATGGAATACAGCGTAGCAAAATGTGCAGTCGTGAATTTTGGTAGTCGGAATAAAGTCGTGGACTATTTTCTGAATGGGGAAAGGATTCGGAAATCATAGGTGCAAAAAGGAACTAGGGCATGCTGGTGCAGGATTCCCACACACGTTAATTTGCAAAATCGAATCCCTAGTTTAAAAAAACAAGCAAACACTGGAATATGAAAAACAAGGATGAATCTTTATAGGGCATTAGCCAGACCATATTTGGAGTATTGTGAGCAGTTTTAGTCCCTAAATCTGAGGAAGGATGTACTGCCATGGGATAGGGACCAGAGGAGGTTTACGAGAATGATTCCTGGGTATCATTGTTACTTATTTTGCATATCTCTCACTTGTTCTATATCTCTGCATCACCATCACCATCTCTCATTTCCCTTTCCTCCGACTCTCTAGTCTGATGAAGGGTCTCGACCCGAAACGTTACTGATTCCTGTTCTCCAGAGATGCTGTCTGACCCGCTGAGTTACTGCAGTTTTTGTGTCTATCAAGATTGGGTTAATGTATGATAAGCTTTTGAAGGCACTGGACCTGTACTCACTGGAGTTTGTATAAGGATAAGGGGCAGAGACCACATTGAAAATTACCAGATAATGAAAGACTTGGATAGAATGGATGTAGAGAGGATGTTTCTACTGTTAGGAGAGTCTAGGACCAGAGGGCACAGTCTCAGAATAAAAGGATGTACCTTTCGAAAGGAGATGAGGAAGAATTTCTTCAGGCAGAAGATGGTGAATCTGCAATGGTGGTGAATGGTGAATTCATGGCCTCCACAGATGGCTGTGGAGGGCAAGTCATTTGGGTATTTTTAAGGCCGAAATTAACGGATTAGTAAGGGTGTGCCAAGTGTTATGGGGAGATGGCGGGAGAATGGGGTTGAGACGGATAGATCAACTAGGATTGAATGGTGGAGTAGACTTGATGGACCGAATGGCCTATCTCTGCTCCCATGACATGAACTTCTAGGGCCAACTGCTGAAGCTGGGGAAGATTGTAAATGTTTTGCAGCATACTATCCCTGAAATCTGTAGGTGTTGAGCCAATGTGTTTGACACAGTTCTGAACTGCATATTGATTTCCGAGATATGAAAGTGGATTTGCCGACTATGATTAGATCAGATTATCTCAGATCTGACTGAACGGCGGAGTGATCTTGAGGGGCCTTGCTGATTATCTTTGTGTTCTTGTTGCCTGGGTGGTAGAATTAAGTATTTTTAAGAGTTAAATAAAAAGAAAAAGTGCACATTTGTTAAAGGATCACTAACAATAAAATTACTGTCAGTTTGCATAATGTTCTTCCCTAGATCCTCTGCAATGTGCTCCATTTAAAAATAAAGGAAGTGTTGTGAACCAAATTGTTGCTTTGACTACATGAGTTTAAAATTTCAAAGTACCCTGTACTATTAAACCCGTGTTAAAATCTGTACCCTTTGGAAATCAATTTGAACAATTATGGTTAATGCCGATTTAATTATGTTTAGGGTCCTATGTGCTAACAATAATAAAACAAGTTAAAATTGGATGTGTGCCCTTAATGTAAACCAAGTTTTTTTTTGCTCTCTGATTAGATCAAATCACACAATACATAATACACTCAGTGCATCAGGCAGTAATAAGAGAAAACTATTGTAGAGGGGGGTGTGACCTTGGTTCACCTGTGCTCAATTTTTCTTTTACACAAGGTTTTAAAGCAATTAGTTTTGAGATGACCTGGCTATGGGGTGAGGGTATGTTTGTATCAGTCATACTGGTGGTTTCCTGGTGTTGGTCTCTGCCCTGCACCAACTTTCAGCTGCAGGTTTAATCACAACGCTTTGTAGATTTGTGTACACCAGTCAATAAGTGACCAACCAAAATGATGAGTCTGGAGTACACTGAGACGCACACAACAGCGAGTTTGCTGTGTTCTATGAATCTGCCAGAGAGCTGTTAAAAGTATCCAACCCAAAGTTTCAATGTTTATTATAATACTATACACAATTTATTGCAGTTGATCTCATTTAAGACTTAAATTATTAATTTGTGTTATTCCGTACAATTAGTCAATTTGGTTGCCATTCAAATGTTTATGTGGTAAATGTATTTTAGTGTGTTCAGGCATCTGCAGATGACATATTTATCCTTTGTGCTTTTTTTTTTAATGCAAGCATTAAAAAATGTAAAGCTATCAAAATCTGGGGTTGTCTAGATTTCCATTAAGGGACTTGCTTTCCCAGAAAGCAGTCATCCCCCCCCCCCCCCCCCCCCCCCCCCCCTCCCCTCCCCTTGTTCAGATCAGAATGCAAGCTTTTAATGCTGGAATACCCCCTCTTTATTTTTCAACCGCCCACCCTTTGCTCATCCCCAGTCAAGCTTTCAAAAGTTTGTCTTGCTTCCTACTCCAACTTGAAATTGTTACGCTGCAGTATAGAACATGGTGCAAATATTATTTCACAGAATAGGCCGTGGGCCGAGCATGAAAAATGTGTCTAGAAATCGTTTTTCGTGACACAACTACATGAGATTTTCCACAGATTTAGATGAAATATAATTGAGAAGGATGTCATAACTCATCAATGCCAAACGTTGCACATTAATTATTTAAACTGATTAGTTTAGTTTAGCACCCTGTTGCAGTGCTGGACTTTTAAATATTGTGAATAAAATGTATACACAATATAAATATATATATATATCTTGTAAATATGACTGTAGTCATATAATTAAGTATAATTATATTATATAAAAATAATATGATTAATATAATTGTGAGTGTTTTTTTAATGACACTGGAGCAGAGGCTGCAGAATAGCTAGAGAAAGAATGAATGAGTGAGTGAGTGAGTGAGTGAGTGAATGGATGAATGGATGAATGAGTGAGTGAGTGAGTGATTGAATGGATGAATGAGTGAGTGAGTGAATGAGTGAATGTACCCTCCAAATCTCATTTTTTCACATTATAAAAGGGTGCAATTAAATTAATTAAAGTCCATACAGATAGATTTTCATAAATTCAGACTTTAGATCTTACCTTTCAGTTCCAGTTGATTCACAAAGTTTGACTGCAGCACCTCAGCAGCGACTTTGCTTTCAAGACTTTCTTCCACTTCTATCCACTTTCTTCAGCCTTCTTAATGCTTTCCTCACTAAATTCAATTACCCTGCTGCAATTTTCCACGACACGTATTCCACAGAACTAGAAAGAACCTTCATCGGAATCTCCAGTAAAACAGGCATCGGTGAAGTCCCCTCAGCCATGTTGTGTGCTAGCCTGAAGCAAAGCGCGTGATTGGCCAACTGGCAGACAACTCAATGTTAAACGTGCTTTGATTGGACGAAAAATACCCAAAATTTGTCCGTTTTTTCTCTAATTTAATAAAAAATGTGCAAGTCTTGTTCATGACGAGTTTCAGGGGTGGTTTATATATATTTTCTTACACAATATGTGAAAATTTCACGTAGTTCTGTGACTTGGGTCACGAAACACTGGAATAAAGCTCCTTGGCCCACAGCCTAGAAGGAAGCAAGCGCCGGCCATGGTGGTGCAGCGGTAGAGTTGTTGTCGCCACTCAGCGCCGGAGACCCGAGTTCGATCCCGACTATGGGTGATGTCCATCGGGAGTTTGTACTTTCTCCCTCTGACCGCGTGGGATTTCTCCGAGATCTTCGGTTTCGTCCCCAACTCCAAAAGGTACAAAGGTTTGTAGGTTGATTAGCTTGGTGTATGTATGTGTAAATTGTCCCCAGTGTGTGTAGGATATTATTAATGTGCCGGGGGGGAGTGGTGGGGGGGGTCTGTGTGGACTCGGAGGGCCAGTTTCCGTGCTGTATCTCCAACACCAAAGCGGTGATTTTGTTTTTCTATAAAAAGTTTATTTAAAAGCAAAATATACAATCGACATCCATTTAATGTGCATCATTGCACTTCATCTGAAATGTAACATTTGGATGATCATACCAGGAAGAAATAAATTTGGAAACACTTCACAATGTCAGTACATTCAAACTTCAAAAGGCACAGTTTCCTGAAATGATCTACCATTCATTTACTGTACACATTGTAAAGACTTGGAATTTAAATTCATTGCGTAATATTTGCTGTAACAAAGGAGTATTGACCAAGCCTTTGAACAAAACATTTAATCCGTGATAACGTTGTACAAATCGACACATCAGTAGTAGCAATGAGCCATCCACTTTAAACAATGTGCAATCAGTAGCACTGGTGCTGTAGCAACTTAATACCAATACGTATACTGGCACATATCCCGTTCTCTGATATTCAATCGCTGCTATTGCCAGATGGCAAGTGTGACGTCTCTCAGTTGATCACAAGGTTGTATCGACAGTCTTTGTAAAGGTGGGAGAGAGAGTGATAAAGGTGTATGCTTCCCTGCCTTGTGTATGTGTTGGATCAATGTAACACAGCATTGGCAGCAGCAACAGAGCAGTTTGTTCAATGAACATCCCATCTTCCAAGGGATAGATAGAATACGTGAGGAAAAGTATGCAGGTGTGGAAAGGAACATTATATAATATTCAAAACAAATAAATAACACTTCACAATCACTAAGCCTTGGCGTACACAAAGAGTCTATTTCACCATTAGACCATTGAACATGATGGGTTCTTTCTCTTCGAGTTCCAGGTTATCTGAAGGATTTTCTCTATTGCTTTTCCAGTCAGTTGCTAGTTTGCTCAAATCTTCACAAGCGGTTACGATGATTTCTTTAATTGGTCAACCTGACTGGAAAGTGGCCCATATTTCATTGTCATGAAGTAGTAGTGAACTGGGGACTTTAGCCTTGAGTTTCTGCTGTTGATGCACCTTCTGAAAAGGTGTAACTCACATGCGTCTACACTAGTGGCTTTTGAGAAAGTCGAACACTATTGTTAATAGCCTCGATGCCCAATCTGTAAGGTGCGAGGCACTAAAGCCATAAGCCTGCATATAAATGCGAGTTTACAGTCTGCAAAAGCATTATCCGTCCTCGTCTAGTTTCATGTTTCTACCTCAAAACCTAAACATTTTATTAGCTAAAGTGCAGTTGAGCGTTATTAATTATTTTAATATTTACTGTGCATTTCTGTTAAAATATGCAAATGAAGAACTGGGATGATAAGCATATTAAAGTGATTAAGGTAAAGATATGGCTGAGATGTTTTAGTTTGTAAGAAGGAATTTTGTGGGATCATAATATTAGGAAAAAGTAATGAGCGTGATGTCTATTTTACTGAGATTCTGTTAGATGAATCAATATCAAATCCATAATTGTAATTCAATTCATTACTTTGTCTTTAGATTAGAACTGGGGATAGGTTGCTTCATAGTTAAAGCCAGTACAATCCTATACTTCAATAGTAGCCACAAGGGTAGTGCATTCAACAATGTGTTGAACGCCATGGCTTAACTTTCCCACAAACTTTCTCTTTTCTATTACACAATCTGAGTGGGAAGCTGCATAGCACCAGGAAAGAGGGAATGCAATACCATGCCATCAATGCAACAAAGGTTGATGTACATTCCCCCCTCTCAAAAAGCAGCATTGGATAATCAACTTCAGAGATACAGCACAGACATAGGCCCTTTGGCCCACTGAGTCCATGCTGACCTGTGAACCCACTACACTAGCAGTATCCTAAACACTAGGGGGCAATTTACAACATTTACCAAAGCCAATTAACCCACGTCTTTGGAGTGTGGGAGGAAACCGGAGCACCCGGGGAAAACACACATGGTCACATGGAGAACGCACAAACTGAGTACGTAGAGCACCCATAGTCGGGATTAAACCCGGGTCTCTGGTGCTGAAGGCAGCAACTCTACTGCTGTGCCACTGTCACTTCAGGCAACATAAGGTTTTGACATTGCATCCGAGCTGAATCAGAAAGGTAAAACTGACAAACTTTAAAAAAAAAAAAAATAGCTGCTGGAGGTGGGAGATCAGAACCGTCAAAGTTTAGATTGAAATGAACTCGTGTCTGTGTGCATTGGATGCAATCAGGTAAACCGTGAAAATTCATAGTTTACCTGAAGATTCATGGTTTACTATGAAAATAGTTATTTTCCCAATACAAGTTTGACACATAACTGTTGGAGGTGAGGTGGGTGTGTAATGATGACTTTCGTTGTTTATACCATTAGAGTCGAGCAATTGGGCGTTGATGTAATTATACACAAACGCACAGGAAATCGAGATGCTACAAAGGGGCAATCTAAAGCATATACGTGACGTCAATGATAGTGGTCTCAGAGTGATGACACTTATGTGGCCTTGGCACGCAAATTACGCCACCTCGTCATCGCGTTGAAGCGCACGGGCATCGTATGGCCGCGCGGGGCGGGTCCCACTGACAAGCGCGGAGGGGTATGTAGTTGTACGCGAGATCGCACGGGGCTCCGAAATGTTTGTAGCGAACAAAATCTTCGCGCGCCAACGGCCTGTTGCGGAACTGATGGCCAAAGTGGGACAGGCCCAAGACCCTGGCGTGACGCAACGTCTCACCTCCAACAGCAGCAGAAGCAGGCAAACGATCGCCGAGCTCGGCCTGGGGCTCACGGCCGTTGCGGTCCGGATCCGCCCCCACTTCTACTCCCAGAGCGGGGCCAAGAAAATAGAAGATAGGCACAAAATGCCGGAGTAACTCAGCGGGACCGGCAGCATCTCTGGAGAGAAGCAATGGGTGACGTTTCGGGTCAAGACCCTTCTTTTCAGACTGAAGAAGAATCTCGACACGAAACGTCACCCATTGCTTCTCTCCAGAGATGCTGCTGGTCCCGCTGAGTTACTCCTGCATTTTGTGTCTATCTTCAAATGACGTCACGCGCTCCAGACGGCTATGCGGGCGCATAAAATCGCGCGGGACCGTCGCTCCTCGACGCAACCATGAGGTCGCGTAATATGCGTGCCAAGGACACGCAAGTGGGACAGGCCCTTTACCTCTACAATATGTACCTTCCACAAAGGACACGGCATGGGTAGGGGGTCTGTTACACTTGAGAATGGAACTATCTGCAACAGCACTTGGAAAATGATTAAAGGGTATATTAGGGCACTTAAAAAGTTTAGCTGAATGACAGATGGGTGGTTTGAAAAGAATAGAACCCAGTTGCTACCAATGCATGGAAACGCCACCTGAAATTGCACAGAGCTCTCATTTTTTGTCCCATGTAAACTGCAACGAGAAAACCGAACAGTAAAAGTTCTTGCATATCAAGGGAACAAAGACTGCGTTGAAAGAGTGAATCACTCATGAAAATGTCAACTGACTTGATAGATCACAAAGCTGAGTGACAGTCTGTCCTTATTCAGTGCTAAGGTCACAGCAACATGGATACTGAATTATTTCTGGCCCTTAAATAAGAAACCAGAATAGTGTCATGGGTAGATATGTGCTCAGTATAAAAATACCCAGTTCTTTCCTCATTCTCAACACTATTCAACGAGGTTAGCGGCTCAACAGAATTGCTTTCTTTTAATTTTTAAATAAATGACTCTGGTAATATTGTCAATGAAGGTGTAGTTATGGTTGCCCAAGAGGGGAATGACTGATAAAGTTTAATGCTTGTACAATGGACTGGTATTAATTGCCAATCCAGAATAATATAAATACTCAATTCAATTCCTGTTCACTGGAACCCTGCCGTGATCTTTAAGCCTTTGACTTTTTTTTTTTTTAAATTAAAAACTTTAAACTTAAAGAAATTTATTTCAAGTCTTTTTCTTTTAAACTTAAAAATCTACTATAAATAGATACTAAAATGAACAGCGTCCACTGCTGCTACAATCTCCAGTAGTAGCGTTCAATGTTTGTACATCAATCCTCCCTAGCATCTGAAAAATTTACACCTCTTCCACGCGTGCCATGCCAATAAAAATGAAGCAACCAGTAGCATGCCAAGCTAACAGGGTCCTGCAATATATACACTTTGAATTAGGCAACGTTCTAACTGTGCTGGAAGGCATGGAGTGCAACGAGTGGGGACTGCCCTGCCATTTGGGGCACAAGTCAGATGTTCCCCAATTTGATAAGCCTGTAGTATTTTCACTTCTTGCTAGGATCGCCCATCTTTGGCCACAATGTGAGCCATCCAGTTCACTTTAGTTGTCCAGCTTTCACGAAGGGCCTCGTCAAACTTCTGTCGAAACTGCTTCAAGGCATCCTCGTCGGTTTTTCCCAAAGCCAGCGAGTCCTGGTGATAGTAGGAGAGGATTCAGTAAAAGACAGCAGCCGTAACACAGCAAAGGATCAAACTCGTTAACGAAATGCATTGAAGGGGGCCGCTGATTTTGAGTATATTTTCATGAACTTTATGCCACTTAGGAAACCTGAACGGAAACCTCTGGAGACTTTGCGCCCCCCCCAAGGTTTCCGTGCGGTTCCCGGAGGTTTTTGTCAGTCTCCCTACCCGCTTCCACTACCTGCAACCTCCGGCAACCACCTGCAACCTCCGGGAACCGCACGGAAACCTTGGGTGGGGCGCAAGGTCTCCAGAGGTTTCCGTTCAGGTTTCCTAAGTGGGACAGGGGCATCAAGAGAAATGGACAAAGCTCAAATACCCGTCAGCACCATTTCCAATGCAACAGCAGCACGTGATATAGTAGTGCGTGGTTATTCTACTCCCTTGTAGGTGGCGCTCGGATGGTCGGGGGCAGTGTCGATGAAGGTATGAGGAAAGTCGAAGATAAGCTGGCTTTACCTTGAGATACTGGATGTCTTTGATGGAGCTTAGTTCGGGTAGACCTGCTGTCAACATGAGGGCAAACAGCGTAATGAACAAGTTTCCGTTCTTGCGTAGAATCAAATAGGCATCTTCACAACACTGACGAAACCTGCGGATATCAGCACATTACACGTCGCTAAGTTATATTCTCAAAGATGAAGCTTAAATGATACATCAAACACTGCTTTTACAACCTATCTTAGAATAAAGGGGAGGTCGCTTAGAATAAAGGGGAGGTCATTTAAGTGAGGTGAGAAAAAACTTTTTCACCCAGAGAGTTGTGAATTTATGGAATTCCCTGGCACAGAGGGCAGTGGAGGCCAAGTCACTGGATGGATTTAAGAGTTAGATAGAGCTCTAGGGGCTGGTGGAGTCAAGGGATATGGGGAGAAGGCAGGCATGGGTTATTGATAGGGGACGATCAGCCATGATCACAATGAATGGCGGTGTTGGCTCAAAGGGCCGAATGGCCTCCTCCTGCACCTATTTTCTATGTTTCTATTCCTCTGGTGGATAAATTAACATCTGCTCACCTTCACTTCGTTATGCTTTTTGACATAGCTCTTCAGGCTAATGGCAAGGCAAAAAAATAATACTAATAATGGTGCCAGAGACCCAGGTTCAAGACTGACCTTGGGTGCTGTCTGTGCAGAGTTTGTACATTCTCCCAGTGACCACGTGGGCTTTCTCCAGCGTGGGCGGTTCCTCGCACACCCCAAAGACGCGCAGGTTTGTAGGTTCATTGACTTCTGTAAATTGCCCCAAGTGTGTAGGATGCAATAGAGCTGGCCGTGCACTGGTGAACAGTGCTCAGCATGGACTAGAAGGGCCCGTTTCCATGCTGCATTCTAAACTAGACTACAAGACTTTATTTGCATTTCCCTTTAATGTTGACTACGAATGTTGGTATCAATTGGAACAAGGCACAGAAGATATTTTTAACACCCAATTTAAAAAATGGTATTCCATTGAGGAGGTATGTTTTGTATATTGGTTGAATCAGGAAAACTAATCTTTGGACTTGTAATTAACAAGTCTTTTATCATCATACAAAGTATAGACAAAGTTCAAAAGTTAATTATTTTCAGTGGTAACATTTTTTCATGAGGTCAAATTAAATGAAAATGCTCACCATCACAATACCAGATGTTGCTCTCACTTCATCACCTGCTTATGCCTTCAACAACTGAGGCAGGTGTACCAGTTAGGGTACAAAGTGCTGGAGTAACTCTGCAGGTCACACAGCAACTCCGGAGAACATAGATGACAGTTCAGTTTCAGTTTCATTTATTGTCACGTGTTCAGTGAAAATCTTTTGTTGCATGCTAACCAGTGCTAATTTTGGGTTGGGACCTTTCTTCAGGGGGTTCTAGACCCAATACATCACCCATCCTTGTTATCTAGAGATGCTGCCCGAGTTAGTTCAGCACTTTGTATCATTTTGTGTAAACCAGCACCTACAGTTCATAGAAACATAGAAATTAGGTGCAGGAGTAGGCCATTCGGCCCGTCGAGCCTGCACCGCCATTCAATATGATCATGGCTGATCATCCAACTCAGTATCCTGTACCTGCCTTCTCTCCATACCCCCTGATACCTTTAGCCACAAGGGCCACATCTAACTCCCTCTTAAATATAGCCAATGAACTGTGGCCTCAACTACCTTCTGTGGCAGAGAATTCCACAGATTCACCACTCTCTGTGTGAACATTTTTTTTCTCATCTCGGTCCTAAAAGATTTCCCCCTTATCCTTAAACTGTGACCCCTAGTTCTGGACTTCCCCAACATCGGGAACAATCTTCCTGCATCTAGCCTGTCCAACCCCTTAAGAATTTTATACGTTTCTATAAGATCCCCCCTCAATCTTCTAAATTCTAGTGAGTACAAGCCGAGTACAAGTTCCTTGTTTGTATAGGACTACTTCTGGTCTAAACCAATAATAGTTTTGAAAGGTATCTCCTCTCGTGATGGTATGCACTTGGACCGCACACTGGCACATCTTTGAAATGGTAAATTATTGCTTCGATTACCAGCCATGTTACTCTTGGGTTTATTAACTCTGTGAACCAACATCTATTTATCAACTAAAAAAACACTAGTTTTCAGCTAGGCCTCAGACCTGCCACCTGGTGTCATTCATTCTACTTTCTCCACCTTGCTGCCTGGAGGCGTTTAGTCTGGTCTATTGGATGTAAAACATTGGGAATTCCACACTAGTATTGATGCGAGTCAGATCTGTACCTACCAATGGTAAGGGAGGCAATTGAAGAAATGTTATTCTGCAAATCGTTAGAGACCACCACTACCGCCACTGATATATATAATAAACTAAAACACTACTTAGATGTCAATAATATACCAATGGAAAACAACATCTTGTGCAGCTGATGGTGCTCCTGTTATGATGGGCAAGAAAAATGGCTGCTTAAAATTGATGAATGATGAGAATCCGGAAATGCTTCTTGTGCACTGTGTTATTCATAGAGAGAACTTAGTGTCGAAAAATATTTCTCCTGTACTTAATGAGGTACTAAAATCTATCAATGCTATCAAAATTATATATCACCACATGGGGGGGAGGGGCATCAGGATTTTAGAGGTGATTAGGTGGGGCATGGCCAAAAAAAGGTTGGGAACCATTGGTCTAGCCTTAATATTCAACTACCTGGTTATAGAACTTAAATACCAAAACTTGCTGTGTGGCCAATTCCAGCTACAACACAACCAGATTAGTTCGGTTGTACAAGTAGATATGCCCATTCTGCAATTTTTGGTCACAGTAGAATTGTCAGCTCCACACTATATAACAAAAGAGGAAAAGATAGGAAGACACCGCAGATGCTTGTTTAAACTGAAGTTAGACACAAAATGGTGGAGTAACTCAGCGGGACAGGCAGCATCTCGGGAGAGAAGGAATGGGTGACATTTTGTGTTGAGACCCTTCTTCAGACAGTTCTTCAGGAGACGAGACTTGACCCAAAGCCTCACCTATTCCTTCTCCCCAGAGATGCTGCCTGTCCCGCTGAGTTACTCTAGCATTTTGTGTCTAAAACAGTAAGGTATATTTGTGTATATTGGGAATAGAAGCCAACACATAACGGTTGACAGAATGGTGAATAGAAAATTAAAACAAATCCCGTAGCTATTGCTATCGTTAACATCCTTTAAACAATATTTACCTGCAAAATTTCTCTGTGTTTCCAGTTTTCCCTTGTTGGATGACATGAATGAAGTCGTGGGTAAGAATGAAAGGCACACGTTCCCTCTTAATCCCAAACTTGGACTTGAAATTGCCAAGGATGTGGCCAAAGTCTATATGAAAGAGCTTGAAAAAGAGTGGAGAAAAATTACTTTAGCAAAACTACGGGACAAAACTTGCTTCCGACACTGTTCAGTCAACCTTACCCCCAAATGTGTGTTGCGTATGTTTGCCAAGACACTGCTGTTAACTTGCTTACAATTAGCGCATTTTTAAGCGACTAAGTCCGACAGGCTTTCAGAGCTTTCCATGAATATTCGCATCAGGTTTTGGAGGAACAATGTGCTCTTCCCATGAAAAAGCTGAAAACGATTGTTTCAGAATGTCCCTGATGTTCAAGCATTACTAAAACTACCACTTATAAAATCACCTACATTTAGCCCGAGTCTCCTACAACCTGTGGAATGAATGGAGTTGTCCCGTGCCTTATAAGCCAAATGATTAGTTGGCAGATTAACCAGATCAAGTACTGGGAATTGTCGCAAACACTCTGTTCCACTGCTGGACTTCTTGGGGTCCACAGTCAGTGCATTTGCAAAATAATAATTTGACCTTTGACTTCTGTGTATATATATATAGGTGCAGGAACGTCACAGCAAGTTCCAGACCTAAAATAATAATAAATTATGATAATCATAGAAACATAGAAAATAGGTGCAGGAGGAGGCCATTCGGCCCTTCGAGCCAGCACCGCCATTCATTGTGATCATGGCTGATCGTCCCCTTTCAATAACCCGTGCCTGCCTTCTTCCCATATCCCTTGACTCCACTAGCCCCTAGAGCTCTATCTAACTCTTTCTTAAATCCATCCAGTGACTTGGCCTCCACTGACCTCTGTGGCAGGGATTTCCTTAAATTCACAACTCTCTGGGTGAAAAAGTTTTTTCTCACCTCAGTCTTAAATGACCTCCCCTTTATTCTAAGACTGTGGCCCCTGGATCTGGATCCGCCCAACATTGGGAACATTTTTCCTGCATCTAGCTTGTCCAGTCCTTTTATAATCTTATATGCTTCTATAAGATACCCCCTCATCCTTCTAAACTCCAGTGAATACAAGCCTAGTATTTTCAATCTTTCCTCATATGACAGTCCCGCCATCCCAGGTATCAATCTCGTGAACCTACACTGCACTGCCTCAATCACAAGGATGTCCTTCCTCAAATTAGGAGGCCAAAACTGTACACAATACTCCAGATGTGGTCTCACCAGAGCCCTGTACACCTGCAGAAGAACCTCTTTACTCCTATACTGATGGAACATTAGTTTCATTTCTGACAATGACCAAAGATCACTGGACTAAACGTCTGCAGGAAATCTTGACCATGCCGACGATTAATGGGCAGAAATACACAGCCGACACAGTGATCAGTGCTCAAACAAGAGGACATGACTTCAGAATTAAGGGACAGAAGTTTAGGGGTAACATGAGGGGGAACTTCTTTACTCAGAGAGTGGTAGCGGTGTGGAATGAGCTTCCAGTGGAGGTGGTGGAGGCAGGTTTGTTGGTATCATTTAAAAATAAATTGGATAGGCATATGGATGAGAAGGGAATGGAGGGTTATGGTATGAGTGCAGGCAGGTGGGACTAAGGGAAAAAAAGTTGTTCGGCACGGATTTGTAGGGCCGAGATGGCCTGTTTCCGTGCTGTAATTGTTATATGGTTATATGGTTATATCAGCAACCATTCATAATGGTGGACACAAAATGCTGGAGTAAGTCAACGGGACAGGCAGCATCTCTGGAGTGAAGGAATGGGTGACATTTCCGGTTGAGATATCCTGTTTTAGGTTGTGTGACAACATCAATAAACTTATTTATATGATATTTGCTGACTTGTTAGAATTGTAAGGGTGCTGATGTGGCCAAGCATTTGCTTCCTTTAATAAGGATATTGTAAGATTGGAGGCTGTACAAAGAAGAGTCACTGTGCTAATAGCAGGGACGAGGGCAATACATTGTACTATATGGACTTAGAAGAATAAGGAGTGATTTTGATAGAACCATAAGATTGTAAGGGAGTATATCAAGCTAAATGTTGAGAGGCGTTCAGTGGTGGGATACTCTCAGATGAGGGTGCATAGTTTTGAGAAGTGGTTGGTCATTTGAAGCTAAAGTAATTTAGTTTTGAGTTTCATGTTCTTAATTTTCAAATTTAAATGTTAAAATCAGTGACAGTTTTGCACAAACATTACTTGGGTTTGTGGTAAAGTCTATGGGGGAATCAGGACGTTACAAGGTTTAACTCGCAGCCGAATGGCCATGGTGGTCTTGCCATCCAACTCAAGGCCAAGGAAGATCAACACTTCAAATCTGACCCACATCAGGTGGGTTTGCAAGGACCTAATGGGTGCATGGATTCAGCAGAACCACAACAACATTGCGATGGCAAAGCAAAATGGAACACAATTACTTGAGATACTTAAAACGTCAACGGGTGATGGCTTTTGTTAATCTTCCTCCTACTAAAATCTGCTGCTGGATTTGTATTTTGCAAATACTCTGCTTTCACAATTGGGCAGCACCGTTGGGCAGCAGTATATTAGCGGTAATTGGCTTCTGTGAATTGTCCCTGGTGTGTGTAAGGTCGTAAGGGATAGGAGTAGATGTAGGCCGTTTGGCCCATCAAGTCCACTACGCCATTCAATCATGGCTGATCTATTTCTCCCTCCTAACCCCATTCTCCTGCCTTCTCCCCATAACCTCTGAAACCTGTACTAATCAAGAAGGATTAGTGTAAGTGTGGGAGGGTCGCTGGTTGGTGCGGACTCGGTGGGCCGAAGGCCTGTTTCTGCGCTATATCTCTAAACTAAACTATACTGAATTGCGATGCGCCATTTTTACAGCAGAAAGTTATTGCTAGACCGAGACATTTAAATGATAACCACTTGATCGCGTAAACTCAGGTGACGGGGCCCCAGATTTAAATATTAACAGAGAAACATAGAAACATAGAAATTAGGTGCAGGAGTAGGCCATTCGGCCCTTCGAGCCTACACCGCCATTCAATATGATCATGGCTGATCATCCAACTCAGTATCCCGTACCTGCCTTCTCTCCATACCCCCTGATCCCCTTAGCCACAAGGGCCACATCTAACTCCCTCTTAAATATAGCCAATGAACTGGCCTCAACTACCCTCTGTGGCAGAGAGTTCCAGAGATTCACCACTCTCTGTGTGAAAATAGTTTTTCTCATCTCGGTTTTAAAGGATTTCCCCCTTATCCTTAAACTGTGACCCCTTGTCCTGGACTTTCCTAACATCGGGAGCAATCTTCCTGCATCTAGCCTGTCCAACCCCTTAAGAATTTTGTAAGTTTCTATAAGATCCCCTCTCAATCTACTAAATTCTAGAGAGTATAAACCAAGTCTATCCAGTCTTTCTTCATAAGACAGTCCTGACATCCCAGGAATCAGTCTGGTGAACCGTCTCTGCACTCCCTCTAATGCAATAATGTCCTTCCTCAGAACGTAGTTATGTGAAGCATGGTGGAGAAACGGGGTATCAACCCTGCAGGAGAGGAAGACTTGGTTGGCAGGTTACATTCTGGTTGGATCCCCAGCCGCTGCTCTGCTATTTTACCAACTCTATTGCTTCATACCTGACCAGTTTCACGGACCATGATGTTGTCGCTGTGTCTGTCCCCAATCCCGAGTACATACGTCGCTACACAGTAGCCCGCACACGACAGCGTAAACTCCTCAATTGCTCGCTCCAAGGCATCCCTGCCGTCAAGTCCAACATGGAAGAAAAAAAAAAAAAAAAAAAAAATAATTGAATGTTTGTCTCTTAAACTATTGATAATAAGCATGTCAACAGTTTTATCATTCAGAACTAAATATGAAATTGTAGGAACTGCACAGCTGGCCAGACGGCATTTTTTTTAGACAGAGTAAATGTTCACATTCTCACAAATACTGTAGTGAACACAAGCAAATATTTGATCAACCAGAGCAATGTTTTTTCTTCCTGTTTCTTTTCACTGTTTAGTGAAAATCCTGCCCATCAGTTGCTTCCTTTTGGACTTGGCAACTGAGGAAGTCCACCTACTCCAATGCCCTCAGAATTGCTTCCAAGTAATATTCAGAAAATAACGATCCTTAGTTGATATTTTGTAGATAAATCTGTGGAAGGCCAAATATCCCTTCCTGCACTTTACCTGGTGTCATAAGACATCGGGTCCAGAATCAACAAGGAGGATCACTCCTTCCTGATTGTGTATATTATTGTGTTCTAACCTGGGTCTACTAATGGGTCAGGAACCCCGTGACATTGTCCAAAGAACAAGTGTATGATTAGGATAACGCTGAGCTATTGACTAACTGCAGCACTTCTGTAAATACCAGCAACTGCAATTCCTTTCCACATACAGACCTCCAGGAGCTGTGGAAAAGACTATTAGGCCTAAAGGGCCGGTCCCACGAGCATGCGACTGCATGCGGCAAGCGCGACCAAACCAGAAGCGGAGGTCGAGTGAGTGACATGAAGTTCGAGCGATGTCCGTGGGAAGTTCGCGCTTGACGTACGGTGTCAAGACGGTGTGTACAGCAACAAGACGCTGCGCGCGCCCGTCAAGATGGTGCGCACGCCCGTCGAGGTGGCTGCGGGCCGGCAGGCCGTTGCCGCGCGGAATATTTGAACGCGGTCAGTTTTTCGGAGCCCCGCGCGATGTCGGGGCCAGCTCCGCACAACTCCATACGGCTCCAGCGATCGAAGTGGGAACGGCCCCGCGAGGCCGTACGGCTCAAGCGACCACGTTAGGTCGCGCTTGCCGCATGGAGTCGCCTGCTCGTGGGACGGGCCCTTTAGTCTTAGTCTTACCTGATGTCTACGTCAATGCCAGGTGGTTCATTCAACTTTGCCGTTTAGTTAGTGGATGTAAACATTAGCGCTGAGTGGCAAACTAGGTGGTTTTGGAGAAAGCCGAGTCAATCACATTCCTCAAATCGCCTGTCTATTTGATGATGCAGAGCCATCTCCATCATCAAAGACCCCACATTTTCTCCATCCTGCCATCTGGGAAGAGGTACAGGAGAATTAGCTGCAAAACCAGCAGGATGCTCCTCAGCTTCTTCCCGCAGGCTATAAGACTGATAAACGGACTTTGCCCCCTGCCAAAGTATCGCGCACCAACCATCAACCTGGACACACTGCAGCAGAGCCACTGTCGTGCCGCTGCCGATCGGAACGCCTGTTGATGTTTAGTAGAGAGTAGAGTGTTTAATTTGTTCATGATATATGTATTTTTATTTCTATTTATTTTTACTGCACACTGAATGGACACTGGTTGAGCAACGTTTTTTTATTTCCTCTGGGTATGTGAGTACTCAGGAAAATGACAATAAAGATATACTATATACTATATACTATTTGACTTCAGACTTTAGAGATAAATTTGTTTGTTTGACTTCAGACTTTACAGAAACAGGCCCTTTGCACAAAAGTCCGCGAGCATTGCCACTTTCATTTCACTGCACATCTCGTATGTGTATGTGACAAATAAACTTGACTTGACTTGACTTGACCTGACTTGACTTGGGCCCACTGCGCCCACACTGACCAGCGATCAGCCCGTACACTATCCCACACACACTAGGGACAATTTACAATTTTAACAAAGGTGATTAACCTACAAACCTGTACGTCTTTGGAGTGTGGGAGGAAACCGGAGCAACCAGAGAAAACCGGGAGAAAACTTACAAACTCTGTACGATCAACACCCATAGTCAGGATCAGACCTCAGTCTCTGGTGCTGTAGGACAGCAACTCTACCACTGTGCCACCCCATTTATGAACAACTGATTTATTTCTCAAGGGGACACCAGTGAACTAGATATCTAACACCAATTAAGATGAGATGAGAAAAACATTTTTCACACAGAGAGTGGTGAGTCTCTGGAACTCTCTGCCGCAGAAGGTAGTTGAGGCCAGTTCATTGGCTATATTTAAGAGGCAGTTAGATGAGGCCCTTGTGGTTAAAGGGATCAAGGGGTATGGAGAGAAGGCAGGAACGGGATACTGAGTTGGATGATCAGCCAAGATCATATTGAATGGCGGTGCAGGCTCGAAGGGCCGAATGGCCTACTCCTGCACCTATTTTCTATGTTTCTATGTTTCTAAATAGCATTATGGTCATTATTACAGTTGCTAGCCTTTAGATTATGAGACCTGGAACATTCCGTCATTACATTTCCACACCACGCACCTATCACCTATTGCAAGACATTCACCTCTGTGGCTTTCTTTGAAAATAGAGTGACTTGGACAATAAGAGACTAGTGGTTAAAATGTTGAAAGCAGGAACCTTACTGTACATTTCAACAACTATTCTGCTTTATCCATGAACCGCATGTTCAATTTGATTGCTACATGAAACGCCATCTATTTGTGGAAAAATATTCCTGAAAATCAAAACTCACAACTCGCCATGGGTGAAATTAATAGATTGGTCAAAAAATTCGGTACTAAATTCTACCAATGGCTGTAGTTATTTTTCCCAGACATGCGCAAGAATTTCTTTGGAAACCTAGGCAGAAATCCAAGCCAAACCAAGCTTGGGATCATCCAAAATATTTTCACAACAGCTCACTGTCTTCTCTGAAGGGCTCAAAAGTCAATGATTTGTATTTAGTTTTGTGCATGTTTACTGCACACAAGACTGTAGCACTGGTCCAAATAGATTTGGCTCAGAGCAAACCTGCCATTATTTAGCAATAGTTTCGAGCCACATGTATTGGGTGGAGGCGAAGCCTTAACCACATTAAAGTCCTTCACCGAATTCTGCGGCTTCATTAGATGCCGTGGTACATAACAGCGACAGCAGATGATAAGATGAAGAATGCAGCAATGAGGGTTTCGCTTGCCATAAACATAGACACATAGAAAATAGGTGCAGGAGGAGGCCATTCGGCCCTTCGAGCCAGCACCGCTAATGCTCAGAATGCAAGGTTTTTGTACACATTTTTTGTACTATTATTGGGCAACGAATATTAAAAACATCATCTATTGGATGGACAACACATGCCAACATGTAAAATGGTTAATAATGGTGAGAAGAGATTGTTCGCCTTTTAATATAGGCACGATTCTTCTCTCTCCAATAAATTTGAAGAAAACAGTAGATGAGAAAAACCCGATTGTCCATAGTACCCTACGAATCTGGAAACCCTTAAACTGAGAAATGTATCTCTTCTCACCAGTTGCCAATAATTCCTTGTTTAAGCCGTCTATTTTAGACAAGACTTTCACACAGTGGGAAAGATTAGGAATTAAAAAACTGGGAGATCTTTACGAGACGGGAACTCTTCCCTCATTTCAAGAAATACAGTCGAAATAGCATCTGAAAGGTAGGCAATACTTTAGATATCTTCAAATACGAGACTATCTGAAATCATTGCTAATATATATGGTGTATCAGGTGCCAGGGCTAGAGTTCACTTGAAACACTGTGTAGCCAAGTTACATGGATGAAAAACCAAACCAAACCAAACTGCAGGTACTGGAGATCCTGAACAAAAACAGAACATGCTGGATGCAGGGTCAAGAGGCATGTCGAAGAGCAATTTCTGGTGCTCCTTTGACTTGAAACATTGGATCCGTCGTCTCTTTCCACAGATGCTGCCTGACGAGGAGGTGCATCCTCCTTTTATGTAAGTTACAATGACCAGGTTATAACACAGTTCGATGTACAGATGGATCTTGGGGACGAATTTCATGGATCCCTGAAGACATATGGTATATGGAGAGAAGGCAGATACAGGATACCGAGTTGGATGATCAGCCGTGATCATATTGAATGGCGGTGCAGGCTCGAAGGGCCGAATGGCCTACTCCTGCACCTATTTTCTATGTTTCTATACTAGCCTTCATTTGTCACGGTATAGAATACAAGAGTCTGGAAGTCATGATACATCTCCATAAGACATTGGTTAGGCCATATTTTCTTCGCTCCATAGATGCTGCTGCACCCGCTGAGTTTCTCCAGCAATTTTGTGTACTTTCGAGTATTACATGCAGTTCTGATCCCCATTACAGGAAGGATGGGGCAGGTTTGGAGAGGGTGCAGGTGAGGTTTACCTGAATGCCAAACACATATAGGGGGGCATTAGCTATAAGGAGAGGTAGGGCAGGCTTGGATTGTTTTGTCCGTAGTGCCGAAGAAATCTGATAGATGTATATAAAATTGGGAAGCGTAGATAGGGTAGAGAGTCCGAACCCTTTCCCCCACCACCCGCCCAAAGGTGGAAATATGGAAAAACTAGAGGGCACAGCTTTAAGGTGAGAGTGGCAAAGTTTAAAGGGGATGCGCGGGACAATTTCTTTCTTAAAAGACGTTAGTGGATGTTCAGTAAGGACGTTTTGCAGGGAGAAAAAGAAGTAAACTAAAGCAAAAAAGTGAGCAGGTATTGAATAATGCACATAGACAAATGATATAACATAAAACAGCACACCACAGGAACAGGCTCTACAGCCCACAATGTCAATGCCAATGATGATGTCGTTAATAATCTAACGGCTCACTGGCCACAGCAACAAGGAATACAATACAATACAATTTATTTGTCACTTGAACCTCATAGAGGCTCAAATGAAATGTTGTTTCTGCAGTCCTACACACAAGAAAAAAAAGACCCAAGACACAACACAATTTACACAGACATCCATCACAGCGCATCTCCTCCTCGCTGTGATGGAAGGCAAAGACTTATCTCTCCCCCGAGTGAAAACTTACGGAGAATTCTTCTCTTTGATCCAGTTCAGCAAAGCATCCTTGTTGAAGGCAGCAGTAGCAGCAACATTACTGTTGTTCAGTTGTATATTGGCTATTGTTTCTGAAGCAGAAACCACCTGAATAATGCCAGATTTATCTCCCGTTGCAAGGCAGCCATAGGGCAGAACTCTGAAAAAAAGAAACACATTGATGATGAAGAGAGGGCAATTTTATTTTTGTGGTCATCGAGAACGGAAACTGACTCTTTGTCCCACCCAGGCCATGCCAATCATCAAGCTCCCATTTATGCTAATCCTACAAGAATCCTACTTGATCTTGTAGAATCCTTGTAGAATCCTACAAGAACTATACAACAGGAGGTGCAACTCCAGAGCAAACAAAATCATGGGAGACCCCTTCCACCCCTGCAACGGACTGTTCCAGCTGCTATGGTCAGGCAAACGCCTCCGTTGCCATGCGGTGAGAACGGAGAGGTTGAGAAGGAGTTTCTTCCCAGAGGCAATTCGGACTGTAAACTCCTATCTCACCAGGGACTAACTCTACAGAACGTTTTTCCTTCCATTATTTATTATGTAAAAGAATATGTGTGTTATGATTGTGTTTATAATTTGTTTGGTTGTTTTGTTGTTTGTCTTTTGCACAAAAGTTCGCGAGCATTGCCACTTTCATTTCACTGCACATCTCGTATGTGTATGTGACAAATAAACTTGACTTGACTTGACTTGACTTGAAAAAAAAAAAAAAAAAAAAAAGAATTCTTCCCACATTCTCATCGACACTCCACAAATTTCACCACTCAGCCAAGCATGCTGAGCATTTTACAGTGGTCAATTAATCCATTAACCAACCTGCACATCTTTGGGGTGTGGAAGGAAACCGGAATACCAATAGAGGAAACCCATGAGGGAGAAATATGTAAACTCTATACATATGGAGCACCCCGAGGTCAAGATTGAACCTGGGTGCCTGGAGCCGCGAGGACAGTGGATCTACTAGCTGCGCCACTGTGCTGTGAGAATGACACAAAGAACTGACGAAGAGAGGCTGTTTAATAGTTGTTTTCAAATGCCATCTTTCAACAAACAGTAGTGCGGAAACAACATCTGAACTGAAGGTGGGATTTTGTAAGCAAGGACTGATGATGAAGGTACACAAAAATGCTGGAGAAACTCAGTGTTGGAGCTGCTTGTCTTTGCCGCGTCAAGGACAAGAAGGCCGTAGACCTGGGTTTGCTGGGCCGAGGAAACCTTCGAGGAGTTCCCGGCCGAAAGGTTGTCAGGTTTGGATTTGCCCTTCTGGGAAGTTTGGGATGATGACAACGTTGCCTTTTCCAATTTAGAACTTTCGATACCCGAAACTTCATGAACCAATGATGCCAGACTTGAAGATTTGGAACCCGAAACGTTAATTGCTTTATTTCCTTGAGGTTTCGTTCACAAAATTCTGTTGCATTTTATTCTCTTGCATTTTGTTTTTTTTATTTAAATTAAAATGAAGTTGCCTAAAAAAAAGAAATTTTCGTCCCGAAACGTTGCCTATTTCCTTGGGTTTCGTCCCGAAACGTTGCCTATTTCCTTGGGTTTTGTCCCGAAACGTTGCCTATTTCCTTCGCTCCATAGATGCTGCTGCACCCGCTGAGTTTCTCCAGCTTTTTTGTCTACCTTCGATTTTACTGCATCTGCAGTTCCTTCTTAAAAGGCTGTTGATGAAGCTCTGCTTTAAGGACAAAACATCCTTTGTATTACCAGGTCATTTTCACGGGCAAGTTCTTCTCGGTTTGCTTTTACTGCATAAACTCTGATGGAAAACTCTCATAAATAAAAACCCCAAAGAATTTTTCTCTCTGGAATTTGGCTACATTTGGAACTTTTGGTAGATTTCCACAAAAGATCAACAGATGGCGCTGCATTGTCTCGCGGGCAGCCCTCATTCAGAATTTAACATCCTCTCCAAAGCCAAAAACGTCTACAGATTCCAGATGCTGAGGAGTTTATCTATTTTCCCCTGGAACAGAAATACTTCTGTGGCTTCTCTCAGTTTAGAGCAAAATACAATTAAAACCCAGAGTACCAAATACCTATTTTGGCCAGCACTGATAACCTTTATCTGCTGGTACACAAAATTGCTGGAGAAACACAGCGGGTGCAGCAGCATCTAGGGAGCGATGGAAATAGGCAGCGTTTCGGGCCGAAACCCTTCTTTCGGCCCGAAACGTCGCCTATTTCCTTCGCTCCATAGATGCTGCTGCACCCGCTGAGTTTCTCCAGCAATTTTGTGTACCTTCGATTTTCCAGCATCTGCAGTTCCTTCTTGAACACGCTCATGTTTTCACAAGTTCCATGCGCCTGTTCAGAAACCCAATACATTGCTGGTAGACAAAAATGCTGGAGAAACTCAGCGGGTGAGGCAGCATCTAGGGAGCGAAGGAAAAAGGCAGCGTTTCGGGTCAAAACCCTTCTTCAACCCGAAACGTTGCCTATTCCTTCGCTCCATAGATGCTGCTGCACCCGCTGAGTTTCTCCAGCATTTTTGTCTACCTTCAATTTTCCAGCATCTGCATTTCCTTCTTAAACAAATTCATTGCTGGTGTCTGAATGTAAGCTGGGTTATCAATAGCCAACATAGGTGCTTTAAAACCTCCGAGCCTGTCTTATGTGGCATTTTCATATTTTTGCATTTATAAAGACCAATTGGCTGCCCAGTTTGCAGTAAATAATTCCAGTTTAAACTATTTAAAATAGGACAAAGATAGACACAAAATGCTGGAGTAACTCAGCAGGACAGGCAGCATCTCTGGAGAGAAGGAATGGGCAACGTTTTGAGTTGAGACCCTTTTTCAGACCCAATTCCTTCTCTCCAGAGATGCTGCCTGTCCCACTGAGTTACTCCAGCATTTTCTGTCTATCTTCGGTTTAAACCAGCATCTGCAGTTCATTCACACTCCCTTGATTTCCCCCCCACTACACTGACTAGTTTGGAAAATAATCTGAAGAAGGGTTTCGGCCAGAAACGTTGCCTATTTCCTTCGCTCCATAGATGCTGCCGCACCCGCTGAGTTCCTCCAGCATTTTTGTCTACCTATTTATTCTACAATATTTGTCAGGAATTAAACAGTGCTCGAGTAAAATAAATAATTATTAAAGACAATGCATTTTATTACATTTTATAAATGTTATGTTTTATTTTTATTCCAGAAATAATCTTAGTTGTGGAAGATTAGGGGAGCGATAAGGAAGGCAATAACACTATTGTGCCCAATTAATGTCTGCCTTATTGAAAGTGGGAAGCTCATCTCATCATAGAATAACAATTGAAGCCCATGTGTGCAAGAGGTTCAAAGGGTCGGTTGGCATCAAGCCAGAGCATTTTAACGTGCCCTGCTTATAACTCTGCTGGGCACACCTCCAACCACTTCCCCTCTGAACGCAAACTGCGATGAAAGGCTCCCCAGACCCAGGGGTCAATGGGGTCACCGCAAGGGGAGAAAAACATCCTGGTTGGAAAGGCAGCTTGACAGGGAGTCAAGTTGAGGACATGTCCTCAGGGTGTATGTAGTCCTTCTCATCCTGCCCCTTTTAATCAACAATCTCATTGCTGAAATTCTGTAGATTTGGTACAAATGACTGACAGATCTACAAGCAATTCTTGGCAATAAGATGTCCTTTTCCTTCCTTGAGCCATGTTTTAAAATGATTTACTGATGCTATTACGTTCGATGACTGAAATTTATAGCACTAGCTGCATCCAAAAGTGCCTTTTGCACTAAACAGACCCATTCTTCTTTGTCTCAAAAGCCTACACTTCAGACCACAAACACGATACAGAGCCAAAGTGCACCATGCCATGGGTGATTTGACTTTTAAATAGTTATTCCACTGCTTTTTAAATGATCCCAATTACTCACAAAAAACCTTAAATCAAGATTGCTTTGTTGTGGATGAACTAAATTCTGGAAGAATGCACCAAAGTGTACTGGCTGTAACATCATCTTCAAGAAAAAGCATGCTCCAACTCCGTGAACACATCAAAGTTAAGACGAAGGTCCCACATAATGAACCCATATGCACTCTTCTAAGCTAACTATGCCTCGAGGCCTAATCTGTCTCCTTTTTCCGCTCGGTGCTTTCTTTTCCATGTGCTTCAAATTTTCAGATGGAATAAGTGAAAACGTTCACGCACACACTGTCACAGTCTGGTTTGTAAACTCGTGCCAGTTGAAAGGCAGCTGAAGGAAGTGAACTGTGGGAGGCCTACCTGAGGTCCAAGCCTGCCTCTTTCCACAGCAAGTCCATCAAGTGCAGAATTTGCAGAGCCAGCATGTCCTGTCGAAGATCTGAGAGCAAAAAGTAATGTGAAAACTTACTGTACATCTGTAGATTACAACACTTTGTAAGCACAATAAGACTATAATGCCATGAGCACGCCACGGTAGATTTTTAATTTCAAATTGTTTTAAAGCGATGGTTTAATGAAATATAATATCTTTATTATAAATCAGTACTTCTTGTATTTTTCTTTGTCTGGATATGCTCCATTAATAATGGCAGGCAAATCTAAAACTGTTAGGTGATTACAGAAGGAATTGTGTCAAAAATACTGAATAATGAAGATACAGAGAACTGCAGATGCTGGTTTACAAAACAAAAACACTTTGTGCTGGAGTAACTCAGTGGGTCAGGCAGCATTTCTGCAGGATCTGGATAGTTGACGTTTTGGGTCTTCTTGGCTTCTTGGTCCTCCAAAATATTCCAAATGGAATTTAAACTGGAGGTGGGGCTCCTTCTTCAGATTGATTGTAGTAGAGGGGAGGAAGCTGGAAAAAACAGGCCTGGCTAGTGATATAGGTGAGGAGATTTGACTGTCATGTGGACTAACAGAAGATACAGATAAGGAGACATGTGTAGGATGGAACTGCAGATGCCTTCAGAATTAAGGGACAGAAGTTTAGGGGTAACATGAGGGGGAACTTCTTTACTCAGAGAGTGGTAGCGGTGTGGAATGAGCTTCCAGTGGAAGTGGTGGCGGCAGGTTCGTTGGTATCATTTAAAAATAAATTGGATAGGCATATGGATGAGAAGAGAATGGAGGGTTATGGTATGAGTGCAGGCAGGTGGGACTAAGGGAAAAAAGTTGTTCGGCACGGACTTGTAGGGCCGAGACGGCCTGTTTCCGTGCTGTAATTGTTATATGGTTATATGCTGGTTTAACCCGAAGATCGACACAAAAGCTTCAGCAAGAGTCTGAAGAAGGGTCTCACCCATTCCTTCTCTCCAGAGATGCTGCCTGTCCCGCTCTGAGTTACGCCAGCTTTTTGTGTCTACCAGATATGGAGACTATAGGGTGTAGGATAAGAAGAGGGAAATGCAAAGAGAGGAAGAGATACAAAGTAGAAGGGGATGGGGGAGTGGGGTGGGTTAGGGGAGAAGTGGTGTACACACAGGTGGGTCACATTGAAGAGAGGGAGGAAAAAGGAATGGAGGCTGTTTACCTACAATTGGAGAATTCACTGTTCATATTGTTGGGTAGCGGAATATGCGTTGATATGGATTTAGCTTGTTGAACATCAAGCTGGTCAAATTCATTTACTTTAAATGCCATGGAGGGTGTACGTATTTTTCTATTGGAGGTGGATGTCTCGACTTTAATGAACCAGTCCTTTGGAAATATTCATGACTGAATCAGACTGTTTGTAAACATTATGGATGGTCTGTCAGACTTCAGAAGTGAAAGCTGGGATACTGCCAAAGGTAGTTTTTAGCAAAACAGGCAGCAGATTCCACTTGCAAGAAGTACTACACTTGAAGGCTTGATTTTATATCTTCAATCAATTGTAGAGTAAGCAAAATGAGTTGAAAACCATTAGCCATTGATCCTTTGTTAACTGAGGGGAAATGAAGGCAGAGTCTTTGCAAGAAGCAATGTATGTCTGTCATTCCGAATACACGTTTCTGCTCCTCAATAAGGGTAGATTGGGCAGGTGTTCACTATTGTACTGCCAGAACAAGTAATCTGTCCACATGAATGCTCACAAATTCAACACTCACAAAATTCAATAACAACCAGGGACTAAGATTAGGGAAATATTTGCTCCTTTCCAATAAGAAAAATGTCCCTCTCATAGAATATGTGAAATAACATCACAGGTGCAGCAGGAGGCCATTCGGACCTTCGAGCCAGCACCGCCATTCAATATGATCATGGCTGATCATCTAAAATCAGTATCTCATTTCTGATTTTACCCCCATATCCCTTGATTCCTTTAGCCCTAAGAGCTGAATCTAACTATCTCTTGAAAACATCCAGTGAATTGCCCCCACACTGCCTTGGGTGGCAGAGAATTACACACTCTGGGTGAAAAAAAACCTCATCTCAGTCCTAAATGGCCTACCATCTTATTCTTAAACTGTGACCCCCCCCCTGGTTCTGGACCAAGTTATCTACTACCTTATGTAACAAAATCTGCAGAAAACCCGGATTTTTAATATAAATGTGGACAGATTAGCAAATTGATAACTAGTTTACACCCTTAGCTCACGCTAGTGGGCCTTGAGCAGAAACGTCCCGTGTTCTCCACAGATGCTGTCTGACCTGCTGAGTTACTCCAGCATTTTGTCCTTTTGTGTAAACCAGTATCTACAATCCCTTGTTTCTACATCGAGTACTGACCCGTTGAGTCACTCCAGCACCGCCTTTTACGCAAAATTTGATCATTTACGGTTACTTGTGTCAACTTGTTCACCATCTTACAAGATACATATTTTTTTTTTTTTTTGAAAATATTTTTTATTGGAGATAGGTACATAATCTATTACATCATTACTGTCTTACATTTTTAAATTGATAATATTGTCAGTTATTATTACATTGTCTCCAATACTTTTTGCCTTTTTCTTCATTTTTTTTAAAACTAGATAGAACTAAAGAGATAGATGAAGTAGAGGAAGAAAAGAAAGGAAAGAAAAACAAAAAAAAAAAAAAAAAATATGTTCGTACATTTCAGAGATACAAGATACATAATATCATAGTTGCTTGAGAACCACATTTCACTGCATTTGATTGATGTTTATTGACTTAACTGTTCTAATTCCTTGTTCAATATTAGTGTGGCACATCCCTGTGTGGAGTTGCGCTAATCCCAGTGCCCAGTACACTGGCAAACTATTAATAAATGTGTCATTATAACAAGAACTGCCCTCTATTTCAATCTCAGCAGTTTAATTCCTGAACAATTGACAGATGACTAATTACATGTGTCGATAATGTGTGCTACTTTTTGTCTTTGAGTACTAACCAGGAACTTGGCTTGGGCTAACTAAGCTTTGGTAATTATCCCCGCGAGGCCAAAATAGTGAAGCACGGCTGCCTTGGATATTAGCAAAGCAGATTTGACGTCACCGTGCTTTGTTCCACATTTCATTTAAGTTTTCTCGTACAATTCCTCAAGATCACTTCTCATCGAATCAGGCGTCTGGAGTGTAATTTAAACAATTGGCAAAAGGTGACTATTGAAACGTTTCAACACCTATCAAGCAAGATATTGGGGAGACAAGGAACTGCAGACGACGGAACCTTCAGGAGAAAAAAACACAAAGTGCTGGAGGAATTCAGCAGCCCAGGCAGCATCTGTGGAGGGAATAGGCAGATTATGTTTCAGGTCCAGAGCCATCTATGTGAAGGACGAAAGGTTCCAATCTGAAACATTGTCCTACACAGATGCTGCCTGATTCACTGAGATCTTCCAGCACTTTGTGGTTTGCTCCAGCAAGAATAGTCATCTTTCCTTCATGTTAATAAAAGACATTGCCAGTTTTCATTGCAAAACGCCCAACCTATACTTGCAAACCAGCCTAGGGTAAGCTGAGTGTGTGTAGGAAGGAGCTGCAGATGATGGCTTGCACTGAAAAGATAGACACAAAATGCTGGAGTAACTCAGCGAGATAGGCAGCATCTCTGCAGAGAAGGAATGGTTGATGTTTCTCAGTCTGGAGAAGGATGTCAACCAGAAACGTCACCCATTCCTTCTCTCCAGAGATGCTGCCGTTCCCGTTGAGTTACTCCAGCATTTTGTGTCTATTCAAGGTAAACTGAAATTGAGTTTAACGATGTGGGATTGAGTGTGTCAAGGCAGTCACGTCTTATGACCAAACTTCTGCAACAGCAAAACTGATGACATACAAAGTCTGTACAATGATTAAACTCTGCTTCTTCAAAAATAATGTCTAAGACCACACAGAGTTTTGGTTGGATTCCTGGATTCTCGATCACAGGATTCTGCACGTCATGTCACTGTGACCTGCAACAAATCATCTGACAGCTTGCTTCACATGGTGTTCCGCAAAGACCGCTCCCTCCGCAACTCCCTTGTCAATTCTTCCCTTCCCTCCCGCACCACCCCCTCCCCGGGCACTTTCCGTTGCAACCGCAAGAAATGCAACACCTGTCACTTCACCTCCCCCCCTCGACTCCATTCAAGGACCCAAGCAATCGTTCCAGGTGCGACAAAGGTTCACCTGCATCTCCTCCAACCTCATCTACTGCATCCGCTGCTCTAGATGTCAGCTGATTTACATCGGGGAGACTAAGTGGAGGTTGGGCGATCGTTTCGCCGAACACCTCCGCTCAGTCCGCAATAACCTACCTGAACTCCCGGTGGCTCAGCACTTCAACTCCCCCTCCCATTCCCAATCCGACCTCTCTGTCCTGGGTCTCCTCCATTGCCAGAGTGAGCAACAGCGGAAATTGGAGGAACAGCACCTCATATTCCGCCTGGGCAGCTTGCGTCCGGATGGCATTAACATTGAATTCTCCCAATTTTGCTAGCCCTTGCTGTCTCCTCCCCTTCCTTAACCCTCTAGCTGTCTCCTCCCACCCTCCCATCCGCCCGCCCTCGGGCTCCTCCTCCTCCCCTTTTCCTTCCTTCCCTTCCCCCCCCCCCCCACCCCCCATCAGTTTGAAGAAGGGTTTCGTCGTCTATTTCCTTCGCTCCATAGATGCTGCTGCACCCGCTGAGTTTCTCCAGCAATTTTGTGTACCTTCACATGGTGTTACTGTGCAGAAAAATCACCAACAGCAATTTCAACGTTTTTCCCGGGGAAGTGGGTGGCAGTGAGGGAGCCACCAAAACATGCGGGTAAAGCAACAAATCAGTTATCTCCCAAATGAGAAAAACAAACATTTTGTATCCACTTAGTTGCATTCTCTTTTGTCTGTTCTGCCAACTAACCACCATTACCCATACAATAAGATCGAGCCATACAGAGTGGACACAAGCCCCTCGGCCCAACTTGCCCACACAGGCCAGCAGCTCCCATCCGCACTGGTCTCACCTGCCTGCTGTTTCTCAATCATTTAGGTAAAAACAAAAGTAAATGGGAAGGAGGTGGGTATGGGGGGGAAGAGAGATGAGAGAAACATCCACACTATCCATTTCTCAGTTCTAAACTATTATTTTGCTTTTACAATCTAATTGGTTGGTGCTATCAACTACACAAGCGAAGACAGTGCTGGCGTAACCCACTGGGTCACTTTTCTTTTTGTAAACCAGCACCTGCAGTTCCCTATTTCTATAAATATGCCAGCGAATGTGCCCCTCATCTTATTGAAATCCACCCAACTAGGCATATCTCCATTGTTGCTCTGATACAGCTTCTGGATTTGGAAGTGCACAAACCGAGCTTCCCAGATTCTTCTTGGGCCGACAGCGAGACAAGTGGTGAACCACTTTTGAGCCTCGCAACGGCGATTTACGACTGTCTGCAGCCTGAAATGTCTGAAACCATGATACTCAAGTTCATGCACGTTCGACCTGCTGTTGGAAACCACATAATGTGTATTGAATCCTCAAGCTCCAGCTTTGCCTCATATGTTTTGAGATATAAACATATTAGAATTACATGGCCATTTAAAATTCACCACATGAATTTGGCTGAGAGAGAAATTTTGCATTAGTTAATTTAGCTGAAGTATCAGCTTAAGATGGAACCTTGATCCTGTTCTACAGCTGTGTAACATGAATCTCCAGTCACTCTAACAAGTCCTCGCAAGCTATATGATCCATCTTATTCACATATACATATATAATACACACGCACACACAATATTGCACGAGCTCCCTTCAGCCTTTCAAGTACATTCAAAATGCTGAAGTGTTTTCTTCCATTTAAATGCATTCAATCATGAGTGGGGGACAAAAATGCATAAATTAGATTAGCAGATTAGTTAGAACGGTGTCTTCAAATATTCCTTCACAATAAAAGCATTGAGCAGCTTGGAGTACATTCCAAAAGGCCTGCCTTCACAGAGCACTAGAATAGGGGAAGAAATGCCAATTGTGAGCGATTGTCAAAGCACAGAGCCTGAGGTTTAAACATTTGCTGCAAGACCGAAAATATAATGTGTAAATTGGTCAAGTTGTAATTTTTAAAAACTTCATATCGAAGCATCGTTACATTTAAAATGCTGCTCAAATCTTCGAAGTTCCTAAGTCATAGGAGCAGCATTAGGCTGTTCGGACAGCAAGTCTACTCAGTCATGCAATCATGGGCGATCCTTCTTTCCCTCTCAACCCCATTCTCCCGACTTCTCCCCATAACCTTTGACACTGTGGCTCATCAATTCTACTCACTGTTCCTGAATCTTTCTCCTTTCTGTATCTTCCCGCCACTTATCTGCATGATTGAAATTTATTGCATTTGCCGTAGTTTTTTGTTGCCTGGTTTTGGTGTTTGAGATTATCTAGTTATCATTTACCAAATTACTTTCACAATGGTAAATTTGCATTTGTAAGTTAAAACAACATAATCTTTATGATGTGGAACTGTAATGCAGTTTGGTCCTGATTTTGTTTGGAGATACAGCATGAAAACGGGACCGAGTCCATGCTGACCATGGATCACCTATTCATGTTAGTTCTGTTATCCCACTTTCTTGTCCACTCTTTATATAATAACCATATAACAATTACAGCACGGAAACAGGCCATCTCGACCCTTCTAGTCCGTGCCGAACACGTATTCTCCCCTAGTCCCATACACCTGCGCTCAGACCATAACCCTCCATTCCTTTCCCGTCCATATAACTATCCAATTTATTTTTAAATGATAAAAACGAACCTGCCTCCACCACCTTCACTGGAAGCTCATTCCACACAGCCACCACTCTCTGAGTAAAGAAGTTCCCCCCTCATGTTACCCCTAAACTTCTGTCCCTTAATTCTCAAGTCATGTCCCCTTGTTTGAATCTTCCCTCTCTCAGTGGGAAAAGCTTATCCACGTCAACTCTGTCTATCCCTCTCATCATTTTAAAGACCTCTATCAAGTCCCCCCTTAACCTTCTGCGCTCCAAAGAATAAAGCCCTAACTTGTTTACATTAGGAGACATTTTTTAAGAGAACAACTGTCCAACAAATTTGCACGTCTTTGGGATGAGGGAGGGAACTGGAGCATCTGGAATAAATCCCAGGGACCATGTCACTGCACACTCCACACATCACAGCACCCGAGGTCAGGATCGAACCTGGGACTCTGGTGCGTGAGGCAGTGGCTCTACCAGCTGTGCCACTGTAACTTCATAGCTACAGTTGTTCTAATTCCCCTGAGAGGACAGTCGGAAACCAGCAAGACAGGAGAGGCAAGGGTATAGAGGAGGCAGGAAGAAAGAATTGAGGGATGGTGGTGAGGGTAAAGGTGCTGGCATCATATGATGGATGCAGAAAGCTGAGACAGGGTTGAAAGTAGATAGAGGGGAAAGCCAAATCGACTTTGCAACTAACATATGACACCAACTCAGACACTTCAAGCAGTTTTTCAAATATGCACCATGTCACAGCGAACTGCTTCCTGTTTAAATGTTTAAAATTGTGTTTCACCAGTTTTCATTTAAGTCTTCCGTTCCTTCCTCACTGGTTCACTTTGAAGTTATCTAGATGAGTTCCCCTCCTCCCTTAACCACTTTCTTTCTGTACTGTAGAGCTCAGATTTCTCTAATCTTTCCCTCTCAGTTCATGCCCTTTGCAACAGTGATCAGTGCTGTTTCTTTCCTCTGTAGCCCTTCCAACATATGCACATCTTGTGTGATGTGGAGCTGCACTCCCAGTGTGGTCTGATCAATGTACCGTGAAGATTCAGCAGAGTCTTTGCACATTTGCGTTCCACCGATCTGGTGCAACGACAAAGTCTTCCATCAGCTTTGAGTTACATATTGAAAATAACTCTTCCACTAATGGACATGTTTTTGGGTTTCCCTGCACTAGCTCAATTCTATCCTTGATCTAATAGAGGTGGATAAAATCTTGAGAGGAATAGATCGGGTGGGCACACAGGGTCTCTTGCCCAGAGTGGGGGAATCGAGAACCAGAGGACATTGGTTTAAGGTGAAGGGGGAAATGTTTAATAGGAATCTGAGAGGTAACTTTTTCCGCAGATAGGGTGGTGGGCGAAGGGAATGAGCTGCCAGAGGAGGTAATTGAGGCAATTCAAGAAACAATTAGACATGCACATGGATACAAGCAGTTTAGAGGGATATGGGCCAAACGCAGGCAGGTGGGACAAGTATAGATGGGATATTTGATCAGTCTGAAGAAGGGTCTCGGCCCTATGCCTATTTCCATCGCTCCATAGATGTTGCTGCACCCGCTGAGTTTCTCCAGCATTTTTGTGTACCTATAGATGGTACATGTTGGTCAGTGTGGGTAGGTTGGGCTGATGGGCCTGTTTCCACGCTGTATGACTCTATCCACTGTGTGATTGTTATTTTATCATCTATCCAGTGAGGTGAATCTCCTTTGTCTGTTGGCCAGTATGTGGGAGGGTTGTCAGGACACAGGTTAAGAGCTGTCTTCACAGAGCCCCGAGGGAATTGGCGGCCAGGGTGCAGCCGGAATTGCAAATCCCCAAACTATGGAGAGGCACAAACTCGCACTTCCATTAAAATCTCACACACTATGTGATGTTCACATCCCCATGCAGAGGATAGGCCTACAAAGTGATTACTGAACACAGGTGTTGCCCAAGATTCTCCGTTTAGGCAGAGATGGTGATGATCAGGAGGGAGGGCAGTGCACAGGGAATGACCCCTCGGGAAAGGTCAACGTTCTGGATAGAGGAACTATCTTGCAACAAATGCATAGAAGGGCCATCAAGCTCCAGATCTGCTTGAAACATTATAGGCGCGATCTGAGCAACAGCGGGCTATTGGACCATTGTCTACCCAGTCCACTGAAAGGTCACCTCACAAACAGGTTCAGGACATTGATACTTCCCTCATGCCTCCCATGAGGGCACTCCAACCATTGCTTCTTGGGCAATATGCTCACCAATGTCCCACCAATGCCAGCCATCACATACTAGCTATAGAGTAATTTGGAATTAAGAGAAAGACACCATATATACACCTGAAGAAGGGTCTTGACCCGAAACATCGCCTATTTCCTTCGCTCCATAGATGCTGCCTCACCTGCTGAGTTTCTCCAGCATTTTTGTCTACTACATATATACAAGTCTTTCTTAATGTTAGACGCTGACCTGTCAGTATATGGCTAAAAAACACAAGCAAATGAGTTTTGTGCTTCATGAATACTAAGCAACCAACTCATTATTCACACAAATTTATAAAAGGACTGGACAAGATAGATGCAGGAAAAATGTTCCCAATGTTGGGCGAGTCCAGAACCAGGGGCCACAGTCTTAGAATAAAGGGGAGGGGGAGGGGGGCATTTAAGACTGAGGTGAGAAAAAACTTTTTCACCCAGAGAGTTGTGAATTTAGAATAGAATAGTTTCTTTATTGTCATTGTAACATGAACCATGTACAACTTTAAAATTCACAAAATGTCAGCCCAGGGTCAGTGCCACCATTCAAACATTTCTAGAAAGCTAACGATACATACAAGGTAAAATATTAAAAGATATTTTAAAAGAATTTATGGAATTCCCTGCCACAGAGGGCAGTGGAGGCCAAGTCACTGGATGGATTTAAGAGAGAGTTAGATAGAGCTCTAGGGGCTAGTGGAGTCAAGGGATATGGGGAGAAGGCAGGCACGGGTTATTGATAGGGGACGATCAGCCATGATCACAATGAATGGCGGTGCTGGCTCGTAGGGCCGAATGGCCTCCTCCTGCACCTATTTTCTATGTTTCTATGTTTCTACAACAGCACAGTGCTGCAGTGGTAAGGTCACTGTCTTGCAGTGCCAGAGACCCAGGTTCAATTCTGACAATGGGTGCTTTCTGTACAGAGTTTTTAACACTCTCCCCGGCACTGTGTGGGTTTTCACTGGGTGCTCTGATCCAATCCAAAGATGTACATGTTGGTTGGTTAATTGATTTCTGTAAATCGTGTGTAGGATGCAATACTGGGGTCGCTCAGACTCGATGGGCCGAAGGGCCTGTTTCCGCATTGTATCTCTAAACTAAACTACTTCACAGTAGAAAGAATTCCGTTTCTGACCAGGAGAGGTCACTGCTGCATTTCATTAACTACAGATTCAATAGGTTTTTGCTTTCCTTCTGTTTCCGAAGCAAACATGAATCTTAACAATGCTAAAACAAAACCAAATAGCCTTTATTATATCCAGCTGTACTGCCCAAATGTGCCTTTTCCATTCTAGATCTACAATGCAAACCAGTAAGCATAGGAGTCACAGTGCTGCTAACCTTTTACAGAAGGATGGTCCACAAACTGAGATCAAAGTCTGATGAGATAATCAAACAAATGTATGTGTGTGCCTGATACTAACTTTATATGCACACAATCACTATATCTAGACTCCCAAGCCCTTGTTCTAAAATAAAGTTGATTCAGCATGGTTAAAAATGGAAGGTACATGCTGTCATTGGATGGCTATGCAGAATTATCCTACTGAACACATTCAGCGTACAGTTATGCCCCTGTCCCACTTAGGAAACCTGAACAGAAAGCTCTGGAGACTTTGTGCCCCACGCAATGTTTCCGTGCGGTTCCCGGACGTTGCAGGTAGTGGAAGCAGGTAGGGAGACTGACAAAAACCTCCGGGAACCTTGGGTGGGGCGCAAAGTCTCCAGAGGTTTCCGTTCAGGTTTTCTAAGTGGGACAGGGACATAAGTACTCACGATATTTTATAAACCCATACACACTGGAGTAAATCACACTTATGTTAATAAACTCAACTTTGGATCATAGTGTTGGGCTTTTTAGTTTAGACAATAGGTGCAGGAGTAGGCAATTTGGCCCTTCGAGCCAGCACGGCCATTCAATGTGATCATGGCTGATCATCCCCAATCAGTACCCCGTTCCTGCCTTCGCCCCATATCCCCTGACTCCGCTATTTTTAAGAGCCCTATCTAGCTCTCTCTTGAAAGCATCCAGAGAACCTGCCTCCACCTGAGGTTCTCTGAGGCAGAGAATTCCACAGACTCACCACTCTCTGTGAGAAAAAGTTTCCTCATCTTCGTTCTAAATGGCTTACTCCTTATTGTTAAACTGTGGCCTCTGGTTCTGGACTCCCCCAACATCGTGAACATGTTTCCTGCTTCTAAGGTGCCCAAACCCTTAACAATCGTATATATTTCAATGAGATACCCTCTCATCCTTCTAAACTCCCGAGTGTATAAGCCCAGCTGCTCCATTCTCTCAGCATATGACAGTCCCTCATAGCATCCTCCTCACAGTTCACACTGCCGCCCAGCTTGGTGTCATCTGCAAAGTTGCTAATGTAATGTTTATCTAAGAGATACAGCATGGAAACAGGCCCTTTGACCCACCGAGTCCGAACTGACCAATGATCACCCATACTCTAGTTCTATCCTACACAATAGGGACAATTTACAGAAACCAATTAATCTGTAAACCTGGACGTCTTTGGAAACCAGAGCACCCAGAGAAAACCCACGCGGTCCCTGGGAGAATATACAAGCTCCGTATGGACAGCAACTGTTGCCAGGATGCAACGCGGGTCACTGGAGCTGTAAGGCAGCAACTCTACCACTGCGTCACTGTGCCGGCCTTTATCTCGCTTGCAATGCACGGAGACAGCCACAGATTAACCTACTCACTAACTGCTCAACTACTAGGTCGTTCATACGTAATGTGCTGATTAAACTCAAATCCAAAAATGGTCGGCACACCAAAACTGACCAGGGCAATTATGATACCACTTGTCGTGGGAAGACATTAAGCTTTGATCTGAAGAAGTTGTTTCGGCCCGAAACGTTGTCTATTTCCTTCGCTCCATAGATGCTACTGCACCCGTTGAGTTTCTCCAGCACTTTGTCTACCTTCGATTTTCCAGCATCTGCAGTTCCTTCTTAGACATGAAGCTTTCTTTAGTTTAGAGATATATTTCAAGAGAAACAGCTTGGAAACAGGCTGCCGTGTTCTACACAGACCATCGACAGCCCTTACATCAATTCTATGCTATTCCACTTTCGCCTCTTACTTGCCAGGGGCAATTTACAGTAGCCAATAATCCTACAAACCTGCACGTCTTTGGAATGTGGGAGGAAATCGGAACACCTGGAGAAAACCTACACAGTCACTGGGAGAATGTACAAACTCCGCAGAGACCGCACCTGTAGACAGGATCGAATGCGGGTCTCTGGTGCTGTGAGTCATTAGTGAGTCATTATTCCAGTGAGTCATTATTCCAGAGTAATAGTGGAATGTGCCAAAGAACTAATTAAAAAATAGCTTTATATCCAGTTGAGTTTACTTTTCCACCACTCCCTTCTTTTCATGATTTAAATGTCACATTGAAGATGTTATTTCACTGTAATGATCCCCACATATCACAAAGGTACATGTCATTATTACAACATTGTTTTTGAGGCATTAAATTAAAAAAGCTTACCATCGCCATTTTTGAAGATAATACCCACAGGGTCTCCTCCCAACATCTTATTGTTGTATAGAATCCAAAGAGGCTTCATTTTGGAATCCATGTACTTACATTTGTCTACACTATTAAAGTCAAGAAGGATCAGATTAATACCAAAAACAAATTGCTAAAATGTTAATACTGCAATATATGTGCAATGAATCTGCTATGAATTACTGTATTTGAAATTTGCCCATCTATTTTTCAGTATAGGGTTAACATTCAGTCAAAATTCAAAATATAGATTTATTGCTGTGATGTTAGTCTGACATTAAGAATTGATTATATTGCATATTTCCACTCAATACATGGAATGGGTTTCAAGTTCTGGGAAGGCAGCAATTGTTCAGCTTTTTCTACTGATACATGTTTTGCAACAGATAATACGACTTCCCACCCCAACTCTCGGCACTAAATCCTTGTTTGTAACACCATGCCTGAAGTTGTTTCTGGGGTTACGTCCACGCCCGGGTGGTACTAGAAAAAGACTACGTGCTGACCACGGGCGCCCTGTGGACTTCATGGACTGTTGGGCACTGCGGGGGGTGGGAAGGTTCCTCAGTAAGGAGGGGTAAATAGTAATTTGAGAATATTTGTTTTGCTTGTATTGTGGTGGTGGGTTTGTTTGTAAATGGCATTTTTGTAAATAATTGATTAAAATTATTTTTGGTTAAAAAAAAAAAAAGCTTGAAGTTGGCATCCACTCTCCTTCATGAGGCACTTGGATTGTAAGCACCAAATAAATACTTCTGAACTTCTGCTGTCTAGCAAGGCAAGATCAGTTCACGTAGCGAAAATCAGGAACTGAGCTGATTCTAAGTGGGTTATTAGGAAATATTTGTTATCTTACCAGAGCATTCAGATTCAGATTCAGATTCAATTTTAATTGTCATTGTCAGTGTACAGTACAGAGACAACAAAATGCATTTAGCATCTCCCTGGAAGAGCGACATAGCACATGATTTTTGAATAAATAATAATAAGGGGGGGGGGGGGGGGGGGGGGGGGGGGGGGTGATTGGCAGTCACCGAGGTACAGTCACCGAGAGCATGACTAACCACTCAACAAAATATTATTTTCAAATGACTTCAAAACAGGGCGATTGAATTAAATCTCATTTTCAGTAGCAATGTATTGCTAGAAACAAAAAAATATATGTACATGTGTACACTGCACACTTTACTCATTTGTTTTACCACATACAAGCTCAGCTAAATACTCATTACCTGGAACTTTTTATGATCTTTTATTTTATGTTGATACTGAAGGATGTTAGTGTTAGATCACTAATCACTTTTGAACATTTTAAAACAGAGTCCTCAATTGTGTAGGAGGGAACTGCAGGTGCTGGTTTACACCAAAGATGGGCACAAAATGCTGGAGTAACTCAGTGGGACAGGCAGCATTTCTGGATAGAAGGAATGGGTGACTTTTCAGGTTGAGACCCTTCTTCAGTCTGAAGAAGGGTCTCAACCTGAAAAGTCACCCATTCAGACTGAAGAAGGGTCTCAACCTGAAAAGTCACCCATTCCTTCTCTCCAGAGATGCTGCCAGTCCCGCAGAGTTACTCCAGCATTTTGCATCTATCTTTGAAGTCCTCAACTGCTGACTAGGTTGTGATTAGCCGATTAGATCTGGTATTTTCATGTCGAAATAACTCAGCAAAACATGCAGGTACTGTTTACCCAATGAGTCATTGAAAAACTATGCCTGTTATTTCCCTCAACAATCATCTACTGCACAAGTTAACCTACACTTTGCATTCATGAACAGCTTATCTGTGGGAGTGAATGGACCTCCCACTGTCTGAATGAAGTTTACAAGCTCGTGACATTCTAGTTATGTCAGCACGCATTTGGAACTATTTCAAATGCTGTACTTTTTTTTCCAGACTCCCTTATGTAACAGAAAAGTGAATGCACTTACTTCAGCTCAGACAGGATTACACTGGGATCAAGTGGTGACTTGATGTTAGATAAAGCTTCCTTGTACACAGGCTGTTTTAAGCAGGTATGCATCACATCCTTCAGTTTATTCTTTGCCACCTTCAGGGAGCTAATTTTTACTAGATTATTGATAGCTTTCATCTTATTCAAGGCTTCCATCTGTAATCAGAAAAAAAAATCCAGAAGCTGTTTTTCCCTTTGAAAAATTCAGAGAAAGCAATGAAAATATCTGTCACATGATATTAGCAAACACCAATATATTCCTCTGAATTTGTCCTTTTAACAGTTTCAACCTGTTTATACAAAATCAGTGTAAATACAAGTAATTTCACAACGTATTACTAAAACCTTCAATCTGAATTACATTATTTACTAGGCATAAGATGTACTTGCATTCTGAGATGAAGCACTTAACATGCCAATACAGATTTGACGAGATCAATATAAAACTAACACAGATGAAGTACCTCTATGTTAAAGTGCTCTGTGAATAATGACCAATTCTTCTGACTCAGGCCTAAAGTATTTACTTAGTTTATTTCTTCCTTAAAAGCTTTGAAATAGTACATTTTAAGAGAAGTTCCAAGATGATGAGATTTTTTCATACAATAGGATTTTTTTTTTTTTTTTTTAAATAGATGGCAAAGTTATCAGTATCTCATGTTCAACTTTTCAACTGGATACTGTAGTTGGGTCGAAAAAAAAGTTGTCTCAAAATAAATTGAATCAATTTGTTTTGGGAAGGATGAGACAACAGGAGCAGCTGGTGGGAGGATGAGTAATGAGAGGAATGATTGAATAATCTGCCTGCTGAAGTTCATTAAGATATAATCACCTCAAGATTGGGGTTCAGCTCGAGTTGATTATGGTGCCATGATTGTCTTCACCTATCGCCAATGTCCTCTCCCAACCCACCACCACCCACAACCCCCCTGATCAAAAGAGACTCTTTCTACATTAATGGCAGAAACCAGGTTGCAAAGATACCACAATTTGAGCCACATGTCTGACAGCCTTTATAAGCGTTCCCTTACTACTTCATTGATCCAGATGGTAAAATATGGTGCATTTGACCCCCAAGTGAATCTTTAAGTGCAAAGCTTGACAGCACACAATTGCAACAGGGGGAATTATTTAGTAGATAAGCAGATGCATGAAAAAAATGCTTCCTTGGCTATGACATTAATAAAGTGACTATAATTGCTGTAGGAAGACACTAATTTGTCCCAACAAAATACAAAAAATATGCAGATAATGTGTGTGCACCCAATATTCTGCATGTGTGCATCTGTAGGTGCAGTATCTGTACATGAGCAGGATATATAACTTCTAGGGTAGCACAGGAAGTTGGATCCGGACCTGATTTGTTGCCTTTACATGGTTAAGCAATAAAGACTGGATGTTCTTCCTTAATTTACTGAAGCTAACGAGAGAATCCCAGATTAATTTATTAATTGTCTTTTGAGATTTAGATTTTAAAGATAGAGCACTGAAACGGGCCCTTTGGCCTACCGAGTCCGTCCCAGCCAGCGATCCCCCTTACACTCGCAAGTATCCTTACACTTGGGAAAATATAACCGCAGCCAATTAAATGTGTATATCTTTGGAGTGTGGGATGAAACAGGAGCATCTGGAGAAAACCTACGCGTTAACAGGAAGAACGTACAAACTCCCTACTGACATCACTTGTGTCAGGATCAAACGCGGGTCTCTGGCGCTGTAAGGCCTGTAGCTACCTCACTCTGCCGCCCCAGTTATCAATTCCAACAACAAATGTGACGAGCCATTATGAGATAAATTTATATGATCTAATCAGTTAGACAACCTGCCAGTGTTCAATGGTAGTCTTGCTTGGGATGAAAAGGCAATGCCAAACTCTTCATACAAACAAGGGGTTAGTGCGGAGGATTGTATCCATTGCAAAATATGTATCAGTGGAAAAAGCTTAACATGTTTTGCCTGCCTAGAACTTAAACCCCATTCCATTCATGAAGGATGTAATTTTGACAATGAACAAACAAAAAATATTGTGTTTAAGAAGGAACTGCAGATGCTGGAGAATCGAAGGTACACAAAAAAGCTGGAGGAACTCAGCGGGTGCAGCAGCATCTATGGAGCGAAGGAAATAGGCAACGTTTCGGGCCGAAACCCTTCGTTTCGGCCCGAAACGTTGCCTATTTCCTTCGCTCCATAGATGCTGCTGCACCCGCTGAGTTTCTCCAGCTTTTTTGTGTACAAACAAAAAATACTATTGGATAGATACTGACTCAAAAATAATGGCACTATAACACACTTTAAATCAGAAGAGAATGGAAAACAGTTAAGGTATAGTGCCTCTGTTTCCGGCTTTGGCCATCTCAATGTAATATTTGAATGTGGCTGGGTTTGGGGATGAAGCTTGAAAGCGGACACCACCAGTTTCAGGAAGAGCTTGTTCCCTTCTGTTACCAGGCTTCTGAAAAGTCCTTCCATGAGCTAGGGTATGGTCCAATTCACCTCTACCCCATTTCAGACATTGGACTTTGTCTCACGTTACAATGCTGTGAACTACATTCTGCACTCTATCTTTAGTTTAGTTTAGTTTATTAATGTCACGTGTACCGAGGTACAGCAAGAAGCTATTTGTCGCCTGCTATCCAGTCAGCGGAAAGACTATACATGATTACAATCAAACTGCCCACGGTGTCCAGATACAGGATAAGGGAATAAGGTTTAGTGCAGGATAAAGTCCAATAAAGTCCGATAAAAGTTAGTCCGGGGATCTCCAATGAGGTAGATGGTAGATCAGGACCACTCTCCAGTTGGTGGTAGGATGGTTCAACAGCGGGGAAGAAACTGTCCCAGAATCTGGAGGAATCTTTCCCATTGCTCCACCTTTTGCACTCAAGTTTCACTTGGTTGTATTTAGGCGTAATATTATCTGATTTAAGGAGATAGCATACAAAACAAAGCTTTTCACTGTACCTCTGTACACGTGACAATAATATACCTAATGCCTGGCATTGTGGAGTTGTGTCGGGCTCAAGTTTTTGGTCCAAGTAAACCAGGATCAGGAATAGCTACTTCCCCACAGCCATCAGGCTATTAAACTTGGCTCGGACAAAACTCTGAACATTAATAGCCCATTATCTGTTATTTGCACTTCATCAGTTTATTTATTCATGTGTGTATTTACGTATATAATGGTATATGGACACACTGATCTGTTCTGTATTCATGCCTACTATGTTCTGTTGTGCTGAAGCAAAGCAAGAATTTCATTGTCCTATCAGGGACACATGAGAATGAACTCTCTTGACTTGAAGGTAAACACATGTGAATGTGTTCCCAAAAATAAGAATAGCCGTTTGTGAAGGTATCATGAGTTGGGCGACCATCGTGGCTTTAAAAGATGCTTATGGAGGGACTATTGGAAGAGGACTTCTTCTCTTCCTGTGTGTAAAATGGATGTACAGTTGGTCTCAATTAGATGCTGTGCCCTCTAACGATACCATTATAAACAACTACATTAACTACCACTGAAACAATGGACATTTGCCAAAAAGAAACAGCGCCCAATTCACAATATTTCCTCAACACAAAAAATTGAATTTTCATATTTTCATTTCTGACTTGTGTGAAAATGTTTTACAGAGCCTGAACTCAGCAGGAAACTCTATATATTTTCACAATCCCTCAACGCAAATGCTGCTGATTTAAATTGGTATTCGCAAAGGTAGTGCAGTAACCAGCCCCAATGGCTTTACAACATTACAGTACAGCACAGGAAGAGGCTCTTTGGTCGGTAATGTCCTTGCCGAACATGATGCCCAGGCCAACTCTTATCTATCTGCACATAGTCCATATCCCTCCATTCCCTACATATCAATATTCCTGTCCAGATGTCGTTTAAATGCCACTATCATATATGGTTCCACCACCACCCCAGCCAGCACCCACTGCCGTCTGTAAAAAAAAAAAAATTGCCCCCCATTTCTCCTCCAAAAATTACCCCCCCTCATCTTAAAGCTGTGCCCTTTACTATTTGATATTTCCATTCTGGGAAAAAGTTAGACTGACTACCTTATCTATTATAACCATATAACAATTACAGCACGGAAACTGGCCATCTCGGCCCTACAAGTCCGTGCCGACACAACTTTTTTTCCCTTAGTCCCAGCTGCCTGCACTCATACCATAACCCTCCATTCCCTTCTCATCCATATGCCTATCCAATTTATTTTTAAATGATACCAACAAACCTGCCTCCATCACTTCCACTGGAAGCTCATTCCACACCGCTACCACTCTCGGAGTAAAGAAGTTCCCCCTCATGTTACCCCTAAACTTCTGTCCCTTAATTCTGAAGTCATGTCCTCTTGTTTGAATCTTCCCTATTCTCAAAGGGAAAAGCTTGTCCACATCAACTCTGTCTATCCCTCTCATCATTTTAAAGACTTCTATCAAGTCCCCCCTTAACCTTCTGCGCTCCAGAGAATAAAGACCTAACTTATTCAACCTATCTCTGTAACTTAGTTGTTGAAACCCAGGCAACATTCTAGTAAATCTCCTCTGTACTCTCTCTATTTTGTTGACATCCTTCCTATAATTGGGCGACCAAAATTGTACACCATACTTCAGATTTGGTCTCACCAATGCCTTGTACAATTTTAACATTACATCCCAGCTTCTATACTCAATGCTCTGATTTATAAAGGCTAGCATACCAAAAGCTTTCTTTACCACCCTATCTATATGAGATTCCACCTTCAAGGAACTCTCATAGTATTATATCCTTCTATCAGTTCACCCCTCAAACAAAACAATACAATACCATACCGTTTATTTGTTATTTGAACCTCAAATGAAGTTCAAATGAAATTTGGTTTCTGCAGTCATACAACAAGAAAAGGACCAAGACACACACCAACACAATCCACACAAACATCCATCACAGCGAATCTCCCCCTGACTGTGATGGAAGGCAAACGCTGGTGTTCCAGAGAAAATAATCCAAGCCTGTCCAATCTCTCTCTGTAGCTTATACCACCCCCATTTTGGTAAGCATCAGAGCATTATACATTTAAAGAGCTACTCTATAAACCTCTCCTCTCTGGTGATTTGGTACCCACACAGTGGCGCAGCTGGAAGACCTGCTGCCACAGAGCACCAGAGGCCTGGATTCGATCCTGACCTCGGGACCTGTCTGGGTGGATTTTGTACCTTCCCTCTGTGACCATGTGGGTTTCCTCCAGGTGCTCCGGTTTCCTCTCGCGTCCCAAAGACCGGCGACCTTGTGGGTTAATTGACCGTTACAAAATTGCTCCTAATATGTAAGGAGTAGATGAGAAAGTAGGAGAACAGAACGAGTGTGAATGGGTTCAAGAAGGAACTGCAGATGCTGGAAAATCGAAGGCACCAACTAGACAGGATTGTGAAGACTGCCAGCAGGATTATCGGTGCTCCACTCCCTTTCCTGCTGGACATATACAGGAAGAGATGTATCAGCAGAGCCATCTCCATCATCAAAGACCCCTACCACCCATCACATCACATATTCTCCATCCTGCCATCTGGGAAGAGGTACAGGAGCATTAGCTGCAAAACCAGCAGGATGCTCCTCAGCTTCTTCCCGCAGGCTATAAGACTGATAAACGGACTTTGCCCCCTGCCAAAGTATCGCGCACAATCCACCAACCTGGACACACTGCAGCAGAGCCACTGTCGTGCCGCTGCCGATCGGAACGCCTGTTGATGTTTAGTAGAGTGTTAAATTTGTTCATGATATATGTATTTTTATTTCTATTTATTTTTAATGCACACTGAATGGACACTGGTTGAGCAACGTTTTTTTGTTTCCTCTGGATATGTGAGTACTCAGGAAATAACAATAAAGATATACAATACAATACACAAAAATGCTGGAGAAACTCAGCGGGTGCAGCAGCGTCTATGGAGCGAAGGAAATAGGCAACGTTTCGGGACGAAACGTTGCCTATTTCCTTCACTCCATAGAGGCTGCTGCACCCGTAGTGTGAATGGGTGATTGATGCAAGGATTCATGTTACCCGGATGCATCTCTAAGACAAAACTAATGGGCCTATCCCACTTAGGTGATTTTTTCAGCGTCTGTCATAGTTGTAGCAGGTCGCTGAAAAAACGGCGACTGGACATCTACGACAATGTCGACAACAACCTACCACTAGTCGACGTCAAGCAACGGCAAGCTACCGACAATCGGCGACCCATTAGGACGTCCACCTACGACCACACCTACGACAAGGTAAGGCAATTCAGTCGCAGGTTGACGTAGTTAGTCCCCAATGGAATTCACCAAAGTCAGCACCAGCGACAACCTACGTCACCTGGCGACAATCTCCGACAGCACCTACGTCAGGAGAAGACAAGCTACGATCATTGGCGTCAAAAGCACTGTCGCCTGCAGTTGCCTAAGTGGGACAGGGACACAATGAAGAGTTTCCACTTACTGCAAGACAAGGGAGGTCATTGGAGAAAAAGATGTGGATTATTTACGTAGCAGAGGGGGGAGATGGTTAGAGTGATAGGTGACACAACTCACTCTAAACCTCCAAACAACATTTTCATACCTTATTCTTCCTACTTGAGGATTTGAGTATAGGAGCAGGGAGGTTCTACTGCAGTTGTACAGGGTGTACCACACCTGGAGTATTGCGTACAGTTTTGGTCTCCAAATGTGAGGAAGGACATTATTGTCATAGAGGGAGTGCAGAGAAGGTTCACCAGACTGATTCCTGGGATGTCAGGACTGTCTTATGAAGAAAGACTGGATAGACTTGGTTTATACTCTCTAGAATTTAGGAGACTGAGAGGGGATCTTATAGAACCTTACAAAATTCTTAAGGGGTTGGACAGGCTAGATGCAGGAAGATTGCTCCTGATGTTGGGGAAGTCCAGGACAAGGGGTCACAGCTTAAGGATAAGGGGGAAATCCTTTAAAACCGAGATGAGAAGAACTTTTTTCACACACAGAGTGGTGAATCTCTGGAACTCTCTGCCGCAGAGGGTAGTCGAGGCCAGTTCATTGGCTATATTTAAGAGGGAGTTAGATGTGGCCCTTGTGGCTAAGGGGATCAGAGGGTATGGAGAGAAGGCAGGTACGGGATACTGAGTTGGATGATCAGCCATGATCATATTGAATGGCGGTGCGGGCTCGAAGGGCCGAATGGCCTACTCCTGCACCTAATTTCTATGTTTCTATGTTACTTTTCTCTGTTCCCAAGAACAAGTTGAAGGTGCCCATTTTCATCTGCTATTTAGTCCACATTATTTTGCAACATTAAACACACATGGACAGTTAATTCAATCAGGCAATCAATTACAGTCGATGTGCAATCCATTCCCCATTTCAACATGTCTGCATGTGTTATACTGGTAGGGAGTGCATTGTAGGGATATCTGTGGCTTGGCAACCTTCAAACGGATTAATATGCAAACGTTTAAAATGTTGTAAAGGAGCTCCCATAATGGTTGTGTGTAACGCTAAACTGCACAGAACAGATGATTCCAGGTGCTACAATTGTCCTCTGTGTCTTTGGAAATAAGTAACAGCCGGTCTGATACTGATCATCATTAAACAGAAACTGGATTGTGTTCCGATGTCCTACGTGGTGAAATAGCGCAACTCTTATTCAGACTTCATTGGTCAATCTGCAGACAGGCGAAAACTCAATCCAAACCACCAACAACTGGGCAAATTCCCCAATGGCGAGCAATTGACACAATGTTATGCAGTAGCCCACCTCTGCTCCAAGTCGGCTTTCTCTCAAACATGCCAAACACTTCATGAAATTGTTTCCATGCAAGGCTTGTCATTTGAAAATCGCTTGGAAGGTGCAAACAACTTTTTTTTATATACATGTTGACATTTTCATTAATCACGGAATCATAATGGTGCAGCAGGATGCCTTCAAGTCCATGTTGTTTTGTTGTAGTGATTCAGTCAGTCACAGTGTCTGTTCTATCAACAACAAGCTACATGTTTGTTTGCCTGTTTGTTATCCATCCAACTTCCTTTCAAAATCATTGATCATTTTCACTCACCACAGTCAATGGCAACACATTCCCTAATCGGCGTTGGGTTATTATATAGATAGGGTGGTCAATAAGGCTTTTGACACATTGGCCCTAATCAGTCAAATAGTATTGAGTATAGAGGTTGGGAGGTCATGTTGCAGTTGTATAAGACCACATTGGTAAGGCCACATGTCGAGTATTGCGTTCAGTTATGGGCACCATGTTATGGTAAAGATATTGTCAAGAAGAGAAGATTTACGAGGATGTTGCCAGGACTCGAGGGCCTGAGCTATAAGGAGAGGTTGAGCAAGCTAAGACTCTATGACTTGGAGTGCAGGGGGATGAGGGGTGATCTTATAGAGGTGTATAAAATCATGAGAGGAATAGATTGGGTGGATACACAGAATCTCTTGCCAAGAGTAAGGAAATTGAGAATCAGAGGACATAGGTTTAAGTTGAAGGGGGTTTTAATAGGAAGCAGATGGGTAACCTTTTCCACACGGGGAGGGACGTGGGTGTATGGAACGATCTGCTAGAGGAAGTAGTTGAGGAAGGTGCCATTGCAACAATTAAGATGCATTTAGAGAGGTAGATGGGTAGGACAGGTTGAGAGTGTTATGGGCCAAATGCAGGTAGGTGGGACTAGTGCGGATGGGACATGTTAGCCTGCGTGGGCAAGTTGGATCGAAGGGTCTGTTTCCATGCTGTGTGGCTTTATGTGTACAGAGATACAGAGACAAACTTTACTTGAGGGCTAGCCAGTTAAATAATACTACACAGGATTACAATCAGGTCATACATAAGTACAGACTCTGGAACTGATATGCTGACCTGAAACATCACCTGTCCATTTTCTCCAGTGATAATGCCTGACCTGCTGAATTATTCCAACATTTTTGTCTTTTTTTGGTATTAACCAGCATCTCCAGTTTATTTCTATTCTATTAGTGTCAATATATATATATACCTCGTAGTGTTACAACTTACTGCACAAACAAATATTCCTTGTTTTCCCCTCAAACGTATCTCTTTCACACATCTTAAATCTTTCTTCCTAGTCCTTGTGCATTCAACTAATGGGTACATCTTGTCCTGGTCAGCCTTATCTAAACCCGTCATCATCTTGTACATCTCTAACAAATCTCCCTTAAGCCTCTTTTACCCCAAGGACAACAGTCGCCAGTGTTTCTAACCTGATTTCATAGTTAATATTTCGCATCCCTGGAACCATTTGGGTAGATACAAAATGCTGGAGTAACTCAGCGGGACAGGCAGCATCTCTGGAGAGAAGGAATAGGTGACATTTCGGGTCTCTGAGTTACTCCAGCATTTTTTGTCTACCTTCGATTTAAACCAGCATCTGCAGCTCTTTCCGACACCATTTGTGTAAATGTTCTCTGCAGATTGGTTTTAAAGAGTGGTGACCAAAACAGAATGCCAAAATGAACAAAAATCAGCGAGTGGGAGAGGATCAAATAAGAGGGGGAAGGGAAGAATGGCCACCAGTCAACCACACGAGTGAGCGACTTAGTCTACTCAACTCAACCAAGCACCCTGTTTGCTATGGCATGGGTAGGGAGTACCCCATTCCAAAAAGATGCCTGTAATCTTGCAGCAGTCAACAAATCCATCTCTGCCCATCGCACTAGTGTCCCAAATGCTCATTCAAAGTTCAAAGTTCAAAGTGAACTTTATTGTCAATTCAAATAAATTGAATTGAAATTGCGTTTCCCCATACTGCAAATGTGCAAGTAATATTTATAACACAGACAGACAATCTACCAATAAGATAGACAATATACATTATTTAAAATATTCACAGTGTGCCAGAATGTAGTAAAATTTTGAGGTATGTTATTAAGGTGCAATAATAAAAGGTGCAATATAGTAAAGTGCAAATAGCATACTGCAGACATTGAGTTAAAATTATTTTGACAGACAGTTGGCCTTTGTTTGTATAATGTTCATGGACTTTTCTTGTGTGTGTTGAGTAGTCTGATGGCCTGAGGAAAAAGCTGTTTTTGAATCTGGCGGTTTTGCTCCGCATGCTGTGGTAGCGCTTGCCAGATGGTAGGAGAGTGAACAGTTTGTGTGCTGGGTGACCATAGTTATGGGGTGACCATAAGTTGGCAATTGGTAACCCAATGAGAACCTGAATGGATTAGATTCTACACTTGCTCAACTCCGTGCAAAATTCACATCCCCCTTCAATATTCACTTCTTTGACTTAAGACTCCCTCTTAAAAATAGCCAATGAACTGGCCTCGACTACCCTCTGTGGCAGAGAGTTCCAGAGATTCACCACTCTCTGTGTGAAAAAAGTTCTTCTCATCTCGGTTTTAAAGGATTTCCCCCTTATCCTTAAGCTGTGACCCCTTGTCCTGGACTTTCCCAACATCGGGAGCAACTTCCTGCATCTAGCCTGTCCAACCCCTTAAGAATTTTGTAAGTTTCTATAAGATCCCCTCTCAATCTCCTAAATTCTAGAGAGTATAAACCAAGTCTATCCAGTCTTTCATCATAAGACAGTCCTGACATCCCAGGAATCAGTCTGGTGAACCTTCTTTGCACTCCCTCTATGGCAATAATGTCCTTCCTCAGATTTGGAGACCAAAACTGTACGCAAAACTTTGTAACTGTTGTGAGCCGATGTAGAACATTAATTCTGCATTTGGGAATTGACACCAATCAACTGCACACAACAGGCTGGTGAGATGTACAGATAAGTGGCTTGAGTGACCCTGACAGAGAGAAGCATGGGGTGATGTATGCTGGCAGAGGAGATGGGGAAAGGCAATATAGACTTCATGCTGCAGTTCCAAAGTGTGTGCAGGGCCAGAGGGATCTACATGGTCATATGCAGAGATTTTTGGAGTCCAGGACAAATGGAGAAAAAAATTACCAAAGCAAGATGTCGCACCAAAGTTGTGTTTCAATGGCAAATTATTAACGTTTTATGTTTTGTTTTGACTGGTTCAAATAGGGAGAAAAATGAGGGGTTAATGGGCAAAGTCAGCACATTTTTAATAGTTTCACAGAAAAAAAAGTCTATTTTGGAAATGTTATCAAGTTGGTAGATAAAGTGAGGTGTCTGATTCTACACAGCTTGTTTCAATGAGAGCACTCGACTCTACAATGAAGGGAAAGAGAGTCAGTTTGGCATGGCTGAGAACAACAATAACATTCCCCAGTGCTCAGTTATTGGAAACTCTGATTCATCCACGATTTGATTTCTAAAATCAAACAAGGTGATTATCTGGGGCTCCATGTGACTGATAATAAGGTGCAGACATTGCCTTGCCAATGTAGGGGGCAGACACAAAACATCCAGGTCTGAAGAAGGATTCTGACCCTGAATGTCTCCAATCCCTTTCTCCGAAATCATAGAAACATAGAAAATAGGTGCAGAAGGAGGCCATTCGGCCCTTCAAGCCAGCACCGCCATTCATTGTGATCATGGCTGATCGTTCCCTATCAATAACCCGTGCCTGCCTTCTCCCCATATCCCTTGACTTCACTAGCCCCTAGACCTCTATCTAACTCTCTCTTAAATCCATCCAGTGACTTGGCCTCCACTGCCCTCTGTGGCAGGCAATTCCATAAATTCACAACTCTCTGGGTGAAAAGGTTTTTTCTCACCTCAGTCTTAAATGACCTCCCTTTTATTCTAAGACAGTGGCCCCTGGTTCTGGACTCACCCAACATTGGGAACATTTTTCCTGCATCTAACTTGTCTAGTCCTTTTATAAGTTTCTATAAGATATCCCCTCTCATCCTTCTAAACTCCAGTGAATACAAGCCTAGTATTTTCAATCTTTCCTCATATGACAGTCCTGACATCCCAGGGATCAATCTCGTGAACCTACGCTGCCTGACCCGCTGAGTTACTCCAGCTTTTTGTGTCTATCTTCAGTATCAACAAGCAACTGCAGTTCCTTCCCATGCCAATGTAGAGGGTAGCATAGATGGATTCAGTGGGAATTCTGAAAGGGAAACCACAGCTAGTGGAGATGAAATGATGGAAGGGGACAATTCTACAACAGTCATATTGATTGCCTCAATCTCGTCTGCCATTCTGAACAGCAACCTGGTCCAACTCATAAGAAGTCAGACATTTGAGATTCTAAGTAGGACATATGGCTTAGTATTTCTTGGAATAATATTGTGAACCAAGCTATTTTAATTCTATAACGCATATTTTAAAATCATTTGTGGCCTAAACTTAAACTTCATTAACTAATCTCAAACCAATTGTTCTTAATTGCTGTGTGATTTACATTATCAAATGTGTATAAACTGAAGCTAGTGAACAGATAACTTCAGAGCATAAGTTACTATACTAAGCATTACAAAGTGACTCGGGGAGTTGGGAGGAAAAAAAATCACCATGGTCAGTACAATTACCATGGCAACCTGTCTCAATCTATGCAAAGCCGGCATGGATGGCCAAAGTATTTCAGTAGAGAGATGGCCATGAGCTAGAGAGCAATGTATACAAAGTGACAGAAGCAAGGATACCCAATGATGCATTCCTTGAAAACATTTTAAAAGGGTTTGAGGAGAAGATATGACCCAAGAGGGAATATTTTGCACTCAAAGCCCAGTGGTGGAGGAATCTAGTGGGTTAGGCAGCATCTTTGGAAGGACAATTGATGTTTTGGGTTGGGGCCCTTCTACAGACTGGGGATAGGAATTGGATCAAGGTACCAGAAGGTGGGTATTTGGAGGAGAACGAATGAAGCATGAACATATGATGATGGGTAGTTGGTCAAGAGTAATAAGGCTGAACATAGTAGCAAACTCTGTCATCGTTTCTCTGCCCCATCAGAAGCCTCTCTCATTCCCCTTTCCCCTAACACCTGAAATGTCATCTATTTCTTTTCTCCAGAGAAGCTGCCTGACCCGCTGAGTTACTCCGCCTGTGTTTCCACCTCAAAGTTCAGAAGCTGCAGGTTAAAGTTAACATGTTAACAACAATTGCAATTAAGAGTATGATATTGAAATAGTCTTGGAAAGCAAGCCTAATTAAAAGAGAGCTATTTGATACCATACTCTTAATTGCAGTTGATGTTATCTTTAAACTGCAGTTTCTGAATGACATTGGTTTATCTATTTTAGATGCCTCTAGTAATTAACCGATATGCTCGCTGAAACTGCCACAGTATATGGAGGGGAAATTAATGCAAGAATAACCTCTTGTTTAATTATATATATATATATATATATATATATCGAAAAACGAACAATTGCAGATGTTGGCATTCTGACAACAAAAACAAAATGCTCAGTGAGTCAGGCAGCATATGTGGAGAGAGAAATAGAATTAATGTTTGGGGTTGATGGCTTTTCATCATCTCTGTCATCGAAAGAAACTTTAAATGGGAAAAAAAGATCTTGGATACATTTCTTCAGATATTAACAGCTGCAACAGTGTGAACAGCATCGCCAAGGACTGCTCTCACCCCAACCATGGACTGTTTACCCTCCTACCATCCGGGAGGCGCTACAGGTCTCTCCGTTGCCGAACCAGCAGGTCCAGGAACAGCTTCTTTCCGGCGGCTGTCACTCTACTCAACAACGTACCTCGGTGACTGCCAATCACCACCCCCCACCCCGGACACTTATTATTATTTATTCAAATCGTTTGCTATGTCACTCTTCCAGGGAGATGCTAAATGCATTTCGTTGTCTCTGTACTGTACACTGACAATGACAATTAAAATTGAATCTGAATCTGAATCTGAATCTGAATCTGAAACGAAGCACAAAGTTCTGGAATAACTCAGTGGTTCAGGCACATTGGCTGGAGGACAGGACAGGCGACATTTCTTTGGAATAAGAGTCCCGACCCAAAACGCCAACATGTGCACCAAAGATGCTGCCTGGCCCATTAAGATACTCCAGCACTTTTGTGTTCGAAGCAAGAATCTAACTACTGCAATTCCTTGCATCTCCATTCAAAAAAATGCTTCCTCTGGGTTTGATGTTATTAATAATTATATTGTGCAATTAAATACAAAACAAATGTCCTCAAGGAGAGAATAAATTATTAAAAAACACAACTGAAATATCTATTTGCAACCAATATACTTTTCATTTGATAGGAGTGGAAAGATGATTTACCCCACTTCAACTGTTCCCACCTCTAGACCTCACAGAAAAATAATGCCATTTTCAAGAATCCTGCAGCAGGAACTTATTGCAAAACTACATTATTGGAGAACTAGGGCCCGCTGATGTGCTGCTTTACGACAAGCAGCAATTTGGTTACGCGAGTCTTGGAGAAAAATTACCTCCAGAGCCATAGTGTGTAAGGATAAGCAGAGATTGATTCCTTTGTTGCTTGTTTCAATAGACAATAGGTGCAGGAGGAGGCCATTCGACCCTTCGAGCCAGCACCGCCATTCATTGTGATCATGGCTGATCGTCCCCTATCAATAACCCGTGCCTGCCTTCTCCCCATATCCCTTGACTACACTAGCCCCTAGAGCTCTATCTAACTCTCTCTTAAATCCACCCAGTGATTTGGCCTCCACTGCCCTCTGTGGCAGGGAATTCCACAAATCAGCAGGGAATTCCACAGATCATCGGTAATCAGAAACCCGTTCCTGCCTTCTCCCCATATCCCTTGACTCCGCTATTTTTAAGAGCCCTATCTAGCTCTCTCTTGAAAGTATCCAGAGAACTGGCCTCCACTGCCCTCTGAGGCAGAGAATTCGACAGACTCACAACTCTCTGTGAGAAAAAATGTTTTTCTCGTCTTCGTTCTAAATGGCTTACCTTAAATGCATGCCCTAAAGCATGGAGTGTCGGCTCTCTTTACCATACATGTGTGAAAGATCCTCCCGGAGTGATTTATTATTCTGAACAGGGAGAAACAATGCTGCCTTTCCTCGTCACCGTGTCAAAATCCTGGAACTTCTTAGCTAACATTAAACCTTCTCCACAAGAACTGAAGTGTTTTAAGAATGCAGCTCATCAACATCATCTAAAGGGCAATGATTTTTAAATAGCTACACAAGTTAAAAGCTGAAGAGGAAAGTTCCACGTGGCCATGCTGGTGCATCCTGACATCAAACAACCATAGAATATCTGGGTCTGTGGCACACTCGATGCCCATTCAAAAGAAAAATGCTTCAGCCAGTGAAAATGAAAAGAAACAGTTTGCAAAGAAGAAATAAAGAACTGCTTGATTAACTCAAGCTTTAGAAACATAGAAACATAGAAATTAGGTGCAGGAGTAGGCCATTCGGCCCTTCGAGCCTGCACCGCCATTCAATATGATCATGGCTGATCATCCAACTCAGTATGAAAGAAAACTGGCAGTGAACATAAAAACTGACTGCAAAAGTTTTTATAGATATGTGAAAAGAAAGAGATTAGTTAAAACAAATGTAGGTCCCTTGCAGTCAGAAACAGGTGAGTTGATCATGGGGAACCAGGATATGGCGGACCAATTGAATAACTACTTTGGTTCCGTCTTCACTAAGGAAGACATAAATGATCTGCCGGAAATAGCAGGGGCCCGCGGGTCAAAGGAGGTGGAGGAATTGAGTGAAATCCAGGTTAGTCGGGAAGTGGTGTTGGGTAAATTGAATGGATTAAAGGCCGATAAATCCCCAAGGCCAGATAGGCTGCATCCCAGAGTACTTAAGGAAGTAGCTCCAGAAATAGTGGATGCATTAGTAATAATCTTTCAAAACTCTTTAGATTCTGGAGTAGTTCCAGAGGATTGGCGGGTAGCAAACGTAACCCCACTTTTTAAGAAGGGAGGGAGAGAGAAAACGGGGAATTACAGACCAGTTAGCCTAACATCGGTAGTGGGGAAACTGCTAGAGTCAGTTATTAAAGATGGGATAGCAGCACATTTGGAAAGTGGTGAAATCATTGGACAAAGTCAGCATGGATTTACGAAAGGTAAATCATGTCTGACGAATCTTATAGAATTTTTCGAGGATGTAACTAGTAGCGTGGATAGGGGAGAACCAGTGGATGTGGTGTATCTGGACTTCCAGAAGGCTTTCGACAAGGTCCCACAAAAGAGATTAGTATACAAACTTAAAGCACATGGCATTGGGGGTTCAGTATTGATGTGGATAGAGAACTGGCTGGCAAACAGGAAGCAAAGAGTAGGAGTAAACGGGTCCTTTTCACAATGGCAGGCAGTGACTAGTGGGGTACCGCAAGGCTCAGTACTGGGACCCCAGCTATTTACAATATATATTAATGATCTGGATGAGGGAATTGAAGGCAATATCTCCAAGTTTGCGGATGACACTAAGCTGGGGGGGCAGTGTTAGGTGTGAGGAGGATGCTAGGAGACTGCAAGGTGACTTGGATAGGCTGGGTGAGTGGGCAAATGTTTGGCAGATGCAGTTTAATGTGGATAAATGTGAGGTTATCCATTTTGGTGGCAAAAACGGGAAAGCAGATTATTATCTAAACGGTGGCCGATTGGGAAAAGGGGGAGATGCAACGAGACCTGGGTGTCATGGTACACCAGTCATTGAAGGTAGGCATGCAGGTGCAGCAGGCAGTAAAGAAAGCGAATGGCATGTTGGCTTTCATAGCAAGAGGATTTGAGTATAGGAGCAGGGAGGTTCTACTGCAGTTGTATAGGGTCTTGGTGAGACCACACCTGGAGTATTGTGTGCAGTTTTGGTCTCCAAATCTGAGGAAGGACATTATTGCCATAGAGGGAGTGCAGAGAAGGTTCACCAGACTGATTCCTGGGATGTCAGGACTGTCTTATGAAGAAAGACTGGATAGACTTGGTTTATACTCTCTAGAATTTAGGAGATTGAGAGGGGATCTTATAGAAACTTACAAAATTCTTAAGGGGTTGGACAGGCTAGATGCAGGAAGATTGTTCCCGATGTTGGGGAAGTCCAGGACAAGGGGTCACAGCTTAAGGATAAGGGGGAAATCCTTTAAAACCGAGATGAGGAGAACTTTTTTCACACAGAGAGTGGTGAATCTCTGGAACTCTCTGCCACAGAGGGTAGTTGAGGCCAGTTCATTGGCTATATTTAAGAGGGAGTTAGATGTGGCCCTTGTGGCCAAGGGGATCAGAGGGTATGGAGAGAAGGCAGGTACGGGATACTGAGTTGGATGATCAGCCATGATCATATTAAATGGCGGTGCAGGCTCGAAGGGCCGAATGGCCTACTCCTGCACCTAATTTCTATGTTTCTATGTTTCTATGTATCCTGTACCTGCCTTCTCTCCATACCCTCTGATCCCCTTAGCCACAGGGGCCACATCTAACTCCCTCTTAAATATAGCCAATGAACTGGCCTCGACTACCCTCTGTGGCAGAGAGTTCCAGAGATTCACCACTCTCTGTGTGAAAAAAGTTCTTCTCATCTCGGTTTTAAAGGATTTCTCCCTGATCCTTAAGCTGTGACCCCTTGTCCTGGACTTCCCGAACATCGGGAGCAACTTCCTGCATCTAGCCTGTCCAACCCCTTAAGAATTGTGTAAGTTTCTATAAGATCCCCTCTCAATCTCCTAAATTTTAGAGAGTATAAACCAAGTCTATCCAGTCTTTCTTCATAAGACAGTCCTGACATCCCAGGAATCAGTCTGGTGAACCTTCTCTGCACTCCCTCTATGGCAATAATGTCCTTCCTCAGATTTGGAGACCAAAACTGTACGCAAAACTTTGTAACTGTTGTGAGTAGATGTAGAACATCAATTCTGCATTTTTGCCACAACTCTGAACAAATGTAGGCAGCCAATCTCCGATATTTGCTCCCAAAACCAAAATGCTCCAGTTATGCCTCCGTCCCACTTAGGAAACATGAACGGAAACCTCTGGAGACTTTGTGCCCCACCCAAGGTTTCCGTGCGGTTCCCAGAGGGTTTTGTCCATCTCCGTACCTGCTTCCACTACCTGCAACCTCCGGCAACCACCTGCAACCTCCGGGAACCGCGTGGAAACCTTGGGTGGGGGGCAAAGTCTCGCGAGGTTTTCGTTCAGGTTTCCTAAGTGGGACAGGGGCATAAGGAAACCTGAACGGAAACCTCTGGAGACTTTGTGCCCCACCCAAGGTTTCCGTGCGGTTCCCCGGAGGTTTCTGCCAGTCTCCCGAATGGTCGAAAGTGGTTTCCGCTTCTTCTATCCTAAGTGGGACAGGGGCATTTTTCTTTGCTTTTACTTTAGAGACTTTTGCGCCATCCAGCGTTCACCTGTACACGAACACTATACGACACACTGGGGAGAATTTGCAGAAGCCAATGAACTTACAACAACCTAGATGTCTTTGTAGTGTGGGAGGAAACTGGAGCACCCAGAGAAAACCCACGTGGTCACAGGGAGAATGTACAAACTCTATACAGACAAGCACCCGTACTCAGGAATAAACCTATGTCTTTGGTGGAGTAAGGCAGCAAGTCTAACACTGCTCTACTGTGCCACAATTTTATGTCACAGGTCTGCAAAACGGAAGAAAGGAGTTTAAAAGAACATCCTTTTATTGCAGCAGAAGATTCCTTCAATTAAGTTCTAAAGAAGTATTTTAAAAAAACTAGGTAGCAGGTGAGATATCATCTTTCCGAACCATGTACATTTACCCCATAAAGTTGCTCAATTGCAAAAGGAAAAGTAGAATTTAATATTCCGAGTGCTGAGACAGTGCTTGTTGGTTGCAAAGGGATTCAATATAATATTAGTATTTTTGAGTTTACAGGCTTTTAACAGTGAATCTTTATATGTCTTTAATACAGAGTGAGATAAGTTTTCTTACAAAGAATTAATTACCAACAATTATACAACAGTAATAAGATTGTGGCCTTTACAAGTAAACCTTTTAATTAAAGAAAAACAAATTTATCTATAGGAAGTTAATCTGATTTCAAAATACAGGTTAGTCATCTTCATCAAGAGCATGTTCACAGATAGACTTTAGAAAGGTTTTCAAGGACGGTCGGACAGTAGGAAGGGAAGGTTGGAGCATGTGCTCTGATAAAAGACACAGTTTCCAATTTTAGAATAAAGAATGGTGGATTAAAGACATTAGGCTAAGTGTTCCACGGAGGTTAGCAAAGCTAATAGACGATTGGTGCAGGAGACATTCGGCCCTTCAAGCCAGCACTGCCAGTCAATGTGATCATGGCTGATTATAATAATAATAATAATAATAAATTTTATTTATGGGCGCCTTTCAAGAGTCTCAAGGACACCTTACAAAAATTTAGCAACTGATCATCTACAAACAGTACCCCCAGGGCTGCCAACTCTCATGCATCGAGCGTGAGAGTCACGCATGAGGAAATTCTCACGCTCTCACGCCGATGACAGAAGTTCTCACGCTCAAAAAAACATTCAAAAATATATATAAATAAATAAAGTCACACTCCTCCACACTCATCAATGAGCATAGTTTTCTGTCGGTAGGTTCCCCGTAAAGAACCAGCAATTTCATTGGCTTTAGCTCATCGTACACTATTTAAAAAATAGCAATGTAGGCAAAAATGCTGGAGAAACTCAGCGGGTGGGGCGGCATCTATGTCTGAGTTTGACCCTTCTTCAGAATCAAAGCATTTCTCCAGCATTTTTGTCTACCACTCTATAGATGCTGCCTCACCCGCATTCACATTCCCGTACAGTATTTGTACATTCTCCTTATGACCACATGGTTTTCTTCCGGTTTCTCCCACATCCGAAAGAAGTGCAGGTTAATTGGCTTCTGTAAATTGTCTCCGGTGTGTAGGATAGAACTGGTGTATGGTAGATTGTTGGTCAGTGTGGACTTGTTAGGCCGAAGAGCCTGATACATATATATGTTTTACATATATATATTTTAATTTCATTGAACCATATACGGTTGAATATGTGGCATTATTTCCGTCGTGTTTCTATAGTCAAAGGGTAAGGTTGATTGATTTATTTGTGCAGAACAATGACGGAAGTCTGACTCCTCTTGCCTTGTTTCTATGTTTTTGTTTCTCTATATTTATGCATAACAACATGAATTATAATCTGTTTTCAATACATGAATATACTAAGGTCATTCATGTGCTGCACCTGTTGATCAGAGCCTGGCTCTACTGTGGAATGTTAGGAATGTAATTTAGCCTAGCCCTATTCATACCTAATCCAATTTGAAGCATAAATGTTGCATTCAAGTGTAAGTTAAAAGACTCGCTACATTATGCACCAGATTCCACAATTTCAAGCTGAAAAATGCAAAAGCTCCCTCGCAATTTCTCACTCAACTCTCACCCAATGTTGGCAGCCCTGGTACCCCCGTTCCTGCCTTGTCCCCATATCCCCTGACTCTGTTATCTTTAAGAGCCCTATCTATCTCCCTCTTGAAAGTATCCAGAGAGCTGGCCTCTGAGGCAGAGAATTCCATATGGCAGGAGTGATGAATGAGCAGGATTTGATTGGGAGATGGGCAGCAAGGCACTGACTCAGATAAAGCACATTTTAGAAATGGTCCAAAGGCTTTTGCATTGTATAGAACAGAAGTGATGAGCAATTCCATCCACTATTTGTTTTGTGGGAAAAACATGTGGCTAATAGACACAGAATCTATGGGGCAAGGAAAGGGGAGCAGATCGAGGGGGCACCTTTCCTCTTGAGGTGAATCAACCTTTTTAGCTCGATTGCAAACTAAATTTGAGGTTAAATTATAATTGTTGATTCAAGCCACGACATTCAGACCTACTGCACCTATGCCCAATCAACATCATAATACTAATTCAAAACAGACTGAATTTCAAGGCTAAGACTTTAAATACCTGTTTGGAAAGTTCTTTGATGTGCGTGATACTTCCTCGACAGTACGATTCAAGGATCAACCCAAACTGCAGTGAAATGGCAGGCAGATGCATTTCAGACCTGGAGGAACAAGAAGCTGCACATTTAGAACAGGATCAACAACATTAGTACAGTCAAGCACAGTTCACCGAAACACTTGCAAAGCAATCAATCATGTTCATCCCAGGCTAGTTTATCTGTTTGTGGATCGACCACAACCAGAGAGCAGTCCTGAACTACTATCTACATCATTGCTGAACCTTGGACTATCCTTGATCGGAATTTGCTGGCTCTACCTTGTACTAAATGTTATTCCCTTACACTGTATATGGCTTGAGTGTAATCTTGTATAAAAGATAGAAAATAGCTGCAGGAGTAGACCATTCGGCCCTTCGAGCCAGCACCGGCATTCAATATGATCATGGCTGATCATCCAAAATCAGTATTGCCTTCCTGCTTTTTCCCCATATCCCTTGATTCCAATAGCCCTAAGAGCTAAATCTAACTCTCTCTTAAATATATCTTTCCGCTGACTGGATGGCACGCAACAAATGCTTTTCACTGTACCTCGGTACACGTGACAATAAATTAAACTCAAACAAACTAAAGCTTGATACATCATTCGCCATCCTCCTGTACACCACTGAGTGTTGATCTGACCATCTGATCATAGGCGTAAGCTGTTCACTCTGCTGGAAATCCATGGATGGTTGGTCACCCAGCAGCCATCTTCGACTGGGATGTCCCACTGGAGCGTGTTTATCTGCAGAATCTGATATACATCTCTGTAAACAAATACTGGACATGTGCAAGGGCACTAGATCATAGCAAGAAGGTTCGGAATTCTTTGTTAGGATTGTGATTTGGACTAGAGGATCTGAGCTATAGAGAGAGGTTGAGTTGGCTGGGTCTCTATTCCTTGGATCGCAGGAGGATGAGGGGTGATTTTATAGAGGTGTACAAAATCATGAGAGGAATAGATTGGGTTGATGCACAGAGCCTCTTGCCCGGAGTAGGGGAATCAAGGACCACCCAGAGAGTTGTGAATTTACGGAATTCCCTGCCACAGAGGGCAGTGGAGGCCAAGTCACTGGTGGATTTAAGAGAGTTAGATAGAGCTCTAGGGGCTAGTGGAGTCAAGGGATGTGGGGAGAAGGCAGGCATGGGTTATTGATAGGGGATGATCAGCCATGATCCCAATGAATGGCGGTGCTGGCACGAAGGGCCGAATGGCCTCCTCCTGCACCTATGTTTCGATGCTTCTACCAGAGGACATAGGTTCAAGGTGAAGGGGAAAATATTTAATATGAATCTGAGGGGTAACTTTTTCACACAAAGGGTGGTGAGTGTATGGAACAAGCTGCAAGAGGAGGTAGTTGAGGATGGGACCATCCCAACGTTTCAGAAACAGTTAGACAGGTACATGAATAGGACAGGTTTGGGGGGATATGGACCAAGCGCAGGCAGGTGGGACTAGGGTAGCTGGGACATGTTGGCTGGTGTGGGTTAAAGGGCCTGTTTCCACACTGCATCACTCTATGACTCTCAATGACCCTATGGTACAACTCAACATCCAGCAATCACAAGTTGCATCATCTGCGCCTTCACTCCAGCAGTCATGTTCGAAAAGCCAAACAGGCACAAAAGGATTCTGAATGGTAGCTCAGGTGCCCCCAACAAATCACTTGGTTCTTAACACGCAGATAAAACCGGGACATTGTTCTTCACCCAAGCTCTGCGTAAATGTGACCATCACGTGCCCATTTGTCAACTGCAGTTTGGAATTATATTATTCGATGAAACTTGCCTGAGGTGCCAAAATAAGAAGTGGCCTATCCTCCTGTTGGCTTGTGCTCGCTCCAAGAGAAATTTGGAAAGTGCACAGTCGAAGTATGGCTCATATTTCAATACTTGCACCAGCTGTAGGAGATACTGAGAGAGTTCTTTATCACTGGTTGGGGAAAAAAAAAACAATGGCAGTTTAAATCAAAATGTAGCTTAAATACTGATATTTTCGTACAATTTGGTCCAGATGCTATCTGGTTTTAATTCTGCAAATCCCTACTGTTTTTTCAACATGATTTTCATCTTAACCAGGTAGGATTTTAAATGTAACTGTTACCTCAGGAACACTGCATTGTACATATTTTGTATTATACGCCTTGTGTTAAAACCAGGCGGCATGGTGGCGAAGTGGTTTTGCTACTTTCGTACAGTGCCAGAGAACCGGGTTCGATCCTGACTAACGGGTGCTGTCTGTACGGAGTTTGTACGTTCTCCCCATGACCAGCGTGGGTTTTCTTCAAAATCTTCCGTTTCCTCCCACACTCCAAACACGTACAGGTTTGTAGGTTGATTGGCTTGGTGTAAATGTAAAATTGTCCCTAGTGTGTGGAGGAGGATAGTGTTAGTGTGTGGGAATTGCTGGTCGGTGCGGGCTTGATGGGCCGAAGGGCCTGTTTCCGTGCCGTATCTCTAAACTAAACCACATTCATGTCACTTGGTGTAATGTGTCTTCTACAGCAGATTTGACAGTCAGCTCGTAGTCCCGAACCAAGCTTGGAAGAGACAATCTCACATCACCAGGAATTACTGTCGATCTGGTGCAAAATGCACCCAGGTGCTTCAAATGTATTCGGGGCAGTCCGTTCAATTGTCCAAATGGGTTTTAATCTATCAGAAAGCAGACAGAACCACCTGCCATTTCCCCATCTTTTACAAATAAAATTGCTGCTCGGCAAGACGACTTTTGGAGCACGCTCAAGCCGATGAATTCCCCTGCGCTCTATCCTGGCAGGCGGTGAGCAAACTGTAGCCTGCAGGTTTTGCTGGATGTATTCCCCACTCACAGATGCTGACCACGAGAATGGTGTATTAGCATAACCAGAGTCACGAGTCACCTTTCAGCCAAGCACGATCAAAAAATAGCCTCAAGGTGTAAGCCCGCATATGTGAGTCATGAAAAGCACTCACTATGTGTAAAGGAACAAAGGAAACTAAAGGCTTTCCTTAAACCTGTTTTGTTTCAACAACATTTTTGAATGATATCTCTCGTGCTAAAGCTCCATGCCCCCCTTGCCTGTCATCCCCCCAAGATCAGCTTTTATCAATTCCAAGAAAGTAGTGGTGATGTTTGATGCTGCTTTTCTCAAATAGGTCAAAGAATACTGCGGGTGTCAAATGACTCAAAAGATTTCTTAATCTTCTGCAACACATGATCGCTCTCTAAGAGTAGTTTAGTTTAGTTTCGAGATGCAGCGCGGAAGGCAAGCCTTTGACCTACCAGTGTACCCTGCACATTAACACAATCCTACACACATTTATCCCAAGCCAATTAACCTACAAACCTACACGTCTTTGGAGTGTGGGAGGAAACCGAAAATCCCAGCGAAAACCCGCGCAGATCACGGGGAGAACGTACAAACTCCGTACAGACAGCACCCTTAGTCGGGGTCAAACCCGGGTCTCCAGTGCTGCATTGCATTGTAAGGCAGTTAAAATAGTTTGATACAACGGTTCAATACTTTGCTTCGAGGCAGCAAATAAGCTTCAATCATACTGAAGTCGGCTGCACCAATGTATAGACCAGTTAAGTACAACAGGGTTTCTTACTCAAAGATTATTATAATTCAGCAGGTACATGGTCATATTTTGGATCATATTTTTTATGTTGTCCATAAATTCTCACCATACCGCAGATGGCATGGTGGCGCAGCAATAGAGTTGTGCCTTACGGTGCCAGGGACCAGAGTTCGATCCTGACTATGGGCGCTGTTTGTGTGGAGTTTGTACGTTATCCTGATGACCTGCGTGGGTTTGCTCCAGTTTCCTTGGACACTCCAAAAAGACGTACAGGTTTGTAGGTAAATTGGCTTGGTAACATTGTAAAATGTCCCTAGTGTGTGTAGGATAGTGTTAGTGTGCGGTCATTGCTGGCCGGTGCAGACTTGGTGGCCCATTTCTGTGCTGTATCTCTAAACTAAAATAAACCCTTATCTGTTTAAGACTGTTCAAATTTTAAGCAGACTTAACTTGAAGCACCTGATGTTCTATCGCAGCAACATTCAAGTTTCACAAGCTTGCTTTCATTACTTTCTCATTATTTTATCCCAATATCTTAAAAGATACATCCTCCAAATGTGCAAACCAACAAACCTCATTTCACTCAAGCATGCCACAGCATACATCCGTACATAGATATCTGGGTAGTTGAAGTCCAGCAGTTCCAACGCTTCCCGGGGTGGTAGTTTGTTCCAGATTTGGAGCAATGCTTGGAGCTGTGTTAAAAGAACAGAAATCTGATCACAAAAGATTCAACAGGAAAACATAAATCTTCTTTTAAAAAAAAAAAAAGGATGACACAGTGGCTCAACGGTAGAGTTGCTGCCTTACAGCGCCAAAGACCCAAGGTTCGATCCTGACTATGGGTGCTTGTCTGTACAGAGCTTGTCCGTGACGTGACCTGCGTGGGTTTTCCCCGGGTGCTCTGGTTTCCTCCCACACTTCAAAAGACGTACAGTTTGCAGGTTGATTGGTTATGGTGAAATTGTACCTTGTTTCTAGTGTACAGGATAGTGCTGGAGAACGGGGTGATCACCAGTTAGCATGGATCCAATGGGCCCAATGGTCCGTTTCTCCCAAATCTAAAAGTCTAATGTCTTAAAGGTCCCCACAAAATATCTCAACGCCCGGACCAAAGTTGAAATTGAAGTATAAAAGTAATAGATTTTGATGGGTTTCACCAAGTTGAAATTAAATGGAATTAATGCTTCAACTGAAATAACTTCATCATTTATTTTTTTGCCATTTTTAGTTTCGTTTATTGTTGTCATGTGTAATAAGGCGCAGTGAAAATCTTTTTGTTGCTTGCTCTCCAGTCAGTGAAAAGACTATACATGATTACAGTTTAGTACAGTGGTGCAGCGGTAGAGTTGCTACCTTACAGCACCAGAGATCTTAATTTGATCCCGACTACGGGTGCTGACTGTACGGAGTTTGAACGCTCACCCTGTAATCATGTGGGTTTTTCTCTAGATACTCCAGTTTCCTCCCATATTCCAAAGACTTGGATGTTTTTAAGTTAATTGGCTTCTGTAAATTGTCCGTAATGTCTCAGTGGCTTGGAAAGCATCTTGTCCGGAAATATCACGATTTGGTTTGGGAACTGCTCTGCCCAGGACAAGAAGGATCTGCAGAGAGTAGTGCGTTCGGCCGAACGCACTCTGGGAACTTCACTCGCCCCCCTGCAGGAACTATACATCAGAAGGTGCAAATCCAGAGGCAATAAGATCATGGGAGACCCATTCCACCCCTGCAACGGACTGTTCCAGCTGCTACGGTCAGGCAAACGCCTCCGTTGTCATGCTGTGAGAACGGAGAGGTTGAGACGGAGTTTCTTCCCAGTGGCCATTAGGACTGTAAACGCCTATCTCACCAGGGACTAACTCTACTGAACTTTTCTACTGTTTTCTTAAAAATTCCTGTTTCCTTCCTCCCACAATATGTAATATGTAAAAGAATATGTGTTTCTGTTCCATTCTGTTTGCAGTTTGTTTGTTTTTTGCACAAAGTCCACGAGCATTGTCACTTTTCATTTCACTGCACATCTCTTATGTGTATGTGACGAATAAACTTGACTTGACTTGGACCTGAACTAGTGTACAGATGAGCATTGGTCAGTGTTGTAGTGGCCACACCAAACGGCATGTTTCCATACTGTATCTCTAAACTAAACAACCAAGCCATTCACAGTCTACAGATAAAGGGAACAAGGTTTAGTGCAAGGTAAAGTCCGATTAAAGATAGTTCAAATGGTCTCCAATGAGGCAGATGGGAGGTCAGGACCACAATCTAGCTGATGATTCAGTTGCCTGATAGCTTCTGTGAAGAAACTGCCCCCGAATCTGGAGGTATGCATTTTTCCATTCTCAGGTGCTGAATTACCCAGCAGCATCAACTTTCTTATCATTAAAAAAAACATGGTCAATAGACGAGATTAATAAATAAGCAAAAAGGAGAAATCTATTATTCCAGGAAGGGACTCAGGTTGAACTGAGGGATGGTGGCGGGAACGCAGTGTGTACAGTAGCCGTCAGAAGTTATAGTTTAGGGCCTTTTTTTAAAAATAGTTTAGAGACATAGCACGGAAACAGGTCCTTTGGCCCACCGAGCCTTCACCGACCAATGATCCCTGCACATTTACACTATCCTACACACACTAGGGACAATTTACAATCTTACCAAAGCCAACCAGCCTACAAGCCTGTATGTCTTTGGAGTGTGGGAGGAAACCGGAGCACCCGGAGAAAACCCACGCAGGTCATGGGGAGAATGTACAAACTCTGTACAGACAGCACCCGTAGTCAGGATCGAACCCGGGTCTCTGACGCTGTAATGCAGCAAGTCTACCGTTGCACAACCCCATAGGGAGAAGGACTTCTTCCCACGTAAATGCAAGGGCATTTCAAAGTCCTACTCTTGGATGGGAGCGGTGCTGTTAGGGAATATTTTGACCTGGGTGTCCTGAATGCCGGCTACCTCAAGAAACGACCTCCTCATCACCAATCACCGTTAAACCTCACCAATCTCTTCTGTGAAAAGGTCGTCGTAAAAATGTCAAAGCAAATACGTTTGAAAAATAAGTGTAATTTAGCACAATACCATAGTTGTCTAGTATTGTCATCGTCATTGCGTAAAGGAGCTGGCTACGTTCAAATTGGTAGCAGTAGCAATCACTACAATTCAACATGACTACATTTTGGCTTTGGGCTGTCTCTAGGTCACGGAATCTGCTGTAAAAACCCAGGTTTGTTCATTCTTTAACATACCCCAATGGAAAACTCTCGCTCAAGATCCAGATGTACCACAGCTTCTGACAAGAGAGAATCTATTAAAAAGCAATCTTCTCCCCCACTTACAAGACATTTTCTGGATGGCTCCCAAGCACAGTCATGTATGGAGCTGGTTTACACATCACTACAACAAAATTGAACGTTGAATTGTGCTTTTCTGCAACACTAAATTGATATTCCTTCTGTATTTTGTCATGAATACAGCATGTCTTCTGTTATACAGATATACAATCTAATCAACACCAAAACAACCAGAACTAAATGATTCACAGTTCAATGTGAAGATTTTTAGGTACTGCATACAACATAGGCACTCATTTTATCCCCCCCCCAAACGCATTCTAAATTAACCAGGAGCCTAGGAGTCGAGACAGTGTGATTTAATCCCTTATTCTCTATTAAGAGGCAGGAGGAGGCAAACTGATCTGTTATCCTAGCATTTTAATTAGAGGACAGGCCTTCGTTTTTACAAGTTACAGCTGAGACCTTCTCTGGCACAGATTGACATAAATGGGTTAAGTGAATGAATTAAACAAACATATATCATTGCAGATAATCATCCAAGTGCCACATGATCTTCTTGTCCAAATAAAACAGCAGGCCTGATTCGTAGCTTTCTACCTTCAAATATTCATCTTTGAGAAACGCTTCCATTTTCTCTAATAAAAGTCCTGCACACAGTGAAAGAGACACAATGCTGGCCTAACTCGGAGATAGACACAAAGTGCTGGATTAATCCAGCAAGTGAGGCAGCATCTTTGGGGAAAAGGGAATATGCAACGTTTTCAGTCAAAACCCTTCTTCAGGCTGAAAGTTAGAGCAGACCAGAAGAAAACAGGGCCAGCAACAGTTGACCTCAGGAAGGGTGCCATCCACTGATGCCCATTGTTAGCTGGACAATTAAAATTGAATCTGAATCTGAATTGTTTGCTGAAGTAACTCAGCGGGTCAGGCAGCATCTCTGGAGAACATGGATGGGTGACGTGTTGCGTTGGGACCCATCTTCAGACTGACACACAATATACAGCACACAGAGGATCTGTACACTCCAAGTCAGCACAGTAGCTTCTGTAGAGAGCAAGTGCTGAGTTGCAACACAGCTTTTTCAGTTGTTGAGCAAACAGCATTGTGTGCTACCTTCTCAGCTCTGGATCTTTCAAACCTTTCTGTGTACTTGATATCTCCCACTTGGCAAGTTAGTTCATGATTCTAAACTGAATTATCATTGCTTTAAATATTTGAATAATAGTCCGTCTATTGATTAATCTGTTGAGGTGGTATTGGTATTGGCTTAATATTGGTTTGTTATTGGCAATGCACTGAGATAAGGTGTAAAGCTTTTACTTGCATGCTGTCCAATCAAATCAGATGATACGCATTATATCAGATTATCATGCGGCATGGTGGCACAGCG